>NC_134354.1:592151661-592524161 GCF_048569485.1 Anomaloglossus baeobatrachus | reverse complement strand
ACTGACTTGCTGACATCTGACCGTTCCTATGGTATTATTTCTAGGTTGTATACAGTTATGTTATGCAGATACCTCAACAAATTCCCTTTGCAAGCTAGAGAAAAGTGGGAGAGGGACTTAGGGGCCCTTTGCACATTACGACATCGCAGGTGCGATGTCGGTGGGGTAAAATCGAAAGTGACGCACTTCCGGCTTCGCTCTCGACATCGTAGTGTGTAAATAGTTTTAACTACGATTACCGAGCGCAAAAGCGTCGGTATCGTATGATCGGTGTAGTGTCGGTTATTTTCATTATTTTGGCTGCAGCGACGGTACGATGTTGTTCCTCGTTCCTGCGGCAGCACACATCGCTGTGTATGAAGTCGCAGAAGCGAGGAACATCTCCTACCTGCGTCCCGTCTGCAATGCGGAAGGAAAGAGGTGGACGGGATGTTTACGTCTCGCTCATCTCCGCGCCCTCTGCTTCTATTGGCTGCCTGCCGTGTGACGTCGCTGTGACACCACACGACCCACCCCCTTAGGAAGGAGGTGGGTTGCCAGCCAGAGTGACGTCGTAGGGCAGGTAAGTGCATGTGAAGCTACCGTAGCGATAATATTCGGTACGGCAGCCATCACAAGATATCGCAGCTGCGACGGGGACGGGGACTATCGCACTCGGCATCGCATCGGCTTGCGATGTCGTAGTGTGCAAAGGGCCCCTTAGGCCCTATGGCGGAAGAACAATGTGATGAGTTTCTGTCTCAGACTCTAGGCTTTGCTGTATCTGGAGGCCAATGACTGTTGCAGCTATTGCAGCTATTCTTACTGCATAGAGAGAAAGCCATGGACCCCATAGGGGGGAGGGGCGACATGACCAGAGGGAAGGAAGGGAGTGAGGGGGTTAATAAAGTTGAAATAGGGCATTATGGGAGGATATAGGGGATTGGTGGAGAAAGGGTCCCTATAGGGGAGGGGGGGAAGTATATAAGTAATGGGGAGGGGTCTTACCTCCCCTTTTGACTCCGGACGGCGACAGATTCCCAGGACCAGGACGTCGGCAGCGTGGACGTGGCGGACCCTCAGAAGTGGGACCAGATGATACGAGCGGCGATGGCGGTGCACGGGGCCCGGGCAGTGCAGTCCCACGTCAGGGCTGCCTGGGTTTCCCCGTCGGCACCTGCCCCTCGCTCCCCCTCTAGCCGCGGGTGGCGTTCCAGGCCCCCGTTCAGGTATTCTCCGGGCGCAGGGGGGGGGCGAGGAGGCCCAGCGAGAGCCCCCCCTCGGGACCCTCCGCGGCGGGGCGGGCGGCAGCAGCTCCCAGCGTCTGCCCCGGCCGCCGGGAGGAATCTCCGGCGAGGCCGCGGCGGCCGAGAAGGGGGCGTGGCCAGCCCGGGGCCTTCTTCCGATGTCAGGCCTCGGGCTGGAGTGCAGAGCCCAGCGGCGTCTCCCGGCCGGGAGCGAGCCCGGCGATGGACTGAGGCCAGCGGTGGCCTGGATGGAGGCGGGCCCGGCCTGGGGCCTACTTCCGGTCCCAGGCCTCAGGCTAGATTTGGCAGGCCGGCGGCAGCCCGGGATCCGGGCCGTGCCCAGCGTGGATCGGAGGCACGGAGAGGGGGCGTGTCCGGCCTGGGGCCTGCTGTGGATGCCGGGCCCCCGGCGGTGGGGCACGTCCCGGCGGCTGCTCCTATATAGGTGCGGGCCCAGCGGATGATGGAGGCCAGCTGTACCCCCCCCCCCGAGGACAGGGGGGGAGGGGGGGGCCGGGCGCAGGCAGCCAGCGGGGGGACCGGGTGGGCAGGCGCCACCAGGATACCTGCGAGGCTGCGGAGAGAAGGAGGGACGGCGGGAGCCCTGCTGCGACTGCCAGGTCCCTCAGGTCAGCAGCACTGCGTCCGGCGGCCGCGGTCTCCCTCGGGCGGGGGAGGACCCAGCGGGAGGTCCCGGTCGGAGGCCCTGGAGGGCAGGAAACGACGGTGGGGAGCCCCCCAAGCCCGGGGAGAGGCTCCTCCAGGAAGAGGATGCGGTTGGCGGCGGCCCAGGGGACAGGACGGTCTTGTGGGCTGTCGCCGCACAGTGCCCACGCGGCGGCCCAGGAGGGCGGCCGTGGTGGAGGGGGCGCATCGGCTGCGTCCTCTGGGGCTGGGACGGTTGGAGGACGACTACAGCAAGGAAGAAGAACGAGCCCTCAGGTCGGGGGGACGAACCAGAGGAGCAGATGGCAGAGGACGTCACAGTTTCGATTTCTATCTCTGCGTCACGGTCGGGTGAGCTAGCCGTGGATTCGGCATTGCTTGCGGCGCGGGGTGCTGGTGTTGGGGAGGTGGCTGCGGGTACGGCAGCGCCAGAGGGGTCAGCTTTACTTAGTCAGTTGCTGGGGGTTTTTTGCAGGGTTTAGCGCGAGCGCTGGTGGCGGCGGCCTGGACGGGGTCAGCGGCGGATGGCGCAGCAGCGGCCAATGGCGAGAAGGCGCCGGTGGGGGCGGGTGCAGTTAGCGGAGTAGTGGAGTCCGTGGGCGACAAAACAGGTGATGGAAAAGGAGGATGAGGTGGTGCGGCTGGATGATAGGGCGAAGAGCGAGGTGTAGGTGTGCTTTGAGGGACCGCTAGGGGCGCACCTCAAAAAAAAAAAAAAACATTTGGAAAGGAGAGTAGGTGGAGAGATTTTCCCTACTACCCCTGGAGAAATTTAACCTAAGCAGGGTGAAGCCGAGCGATTCCGAGAAGGAAAAGGAGGAGGAAGAAAAACGCCGTTATAGGCTCATTCCTCGTTCCTTTTTCCAATTGGTTGCAGGCGTTCGTAATTTTGGCCAGCGTGATAGGGGAAAGGAGCCGGAGCCTTGCTCGGCTCTGTTTGGCTATACGGATGCAATCGGGGAGGCGTATCGCACGTATGGGGGCTTGGCATGGCTGCGGTATGCTGAGCAGTTTAGGCAGCGGACGGCATTGCGGCCCGGCTTGCGGTGGGACCATGAGGACATTTCCTTATGGATGCGTTTAATGGCGGCCCCGAGCCAGCCCTTTCGTGGGGGCGCCGGGGGGGCGGGAGCCGGGCCCTCGGGTATCCAGAAAAAGGGATTGGTGCTGGCAATTTAACGAAGGCCAGTAAAAATTTGGTGCAGCGTGTAGGTTACATCATGAGTGCTCCGGCTGCGGGGGGGGGACATAGTTTGTCCAAATGTTTTAAGAAAGGGAGAGGCAAGGCCAGGGACGGGTCTGGTAAAAGGGAGGACGCTGGTGAAAATAGGGGCGATGGCGCCGTTTTAAGTAGGTATCCGGACGGGGCAGCGGCGTCGCTTTTGTGGTTTGGTTTTGTACGGTTTTCAGATTCCGTCGGCGGTTGAGGCATTGCCTCTGGTTTGTCGTAACTTATGGTCGGCAAGGGCCACCCTATGGTTGGGGGTGAGACGTTGGGTAAAGAGGCTGAGCTGGGCAGGATGGGGGGCCCATTTGAGAGCCCGCCGTGCAGTAATCTGGTGGTGTCCCCGCTGGGGGTGGTGCCAAAGTAGGAGCCGAACAAATTTCGGCTCATTCATCATCTTTCATTTCCGGAGGGGTCGTTGGGGAATGATGGCATCGCGCCGGAGTTGTCGGCGGTGTACTACGTCTCATTTGACAAAGCGCTGGATTTGGTACGGGCGGCGGGACGCGGTGCATTGATTGCAAAGGCGGATGTAGAAGCGGCGTTTCGTTTATTGCCGGTGCATCCGGAGAGTCAGCACCTTCTGGGTTGTGCTGGTGGGGGGAAAGTTTTATGGGGATCGTTGTTTGCCTATGGGCTGTTCAATTTCTTGTTCATATTTGGAGGTGTTTAGCTCCTTTGTTGAGTGGGTGGCGCAGGACGTGTCTGGCTTGTCCTCCATTATCCACTATTTGGATGATTTTCTGTGCGTTGGTCCGGCGGGTTCCATGGTGTGCGCTGGTTTGTTGTTCGCCTTGCAGAGAATGGCGGATCGTTTTGGGATCCATTTGGCGCAAGAAAAGCGGAGGGGCCGGCGCCGGTTATGCGGTTCCTGGGGAGTGACTTGACTCTCTGGCTATGGAATGTAGGTTGCCGGAGGACAAGATTGTGGATTTGCGGAGCGCAGTTGCGGCGATGCTGGCAGCGAAAAAAAAAAAAAAAAAAGTGCGGCTTAAGGTGCTACAGTCTTGGCTCGGGAAGCTGCATTTTTGCATGCAGGATTATGCCAAGGGGACGTGTTTTCGCCAGGAGGTTGGCGACGGCTACGGCAGGCGTGCGGTCCTAGGGGCATTTGGTGCGGGTCACGCGGGAGATCAAGGAAGATTTCTTGGTTTGGGATGTCTTCTTGAGGCGTTTTACCGGTCGAGCTTTGTGGTTGGAGAAGGCGGTGCCTAAGGGTGCGCTGGAGCTGTATACGGATGCGGCCGGGTCGGCGGGTTTCGGCGCCATTTTCAGGGACATTGGTGCATTGGGAAGTGGCCTGAGGAATGGCGGCAGAGTGGCCTGGTAAAAAAATCTGGCCCTGCGGGAGTTGTTTCCAATCGTGGGGGCGGTGGTGTTGTGGGGGTCGCAATCTTCGGGACGTAAAGTGTGCTTTCATTGCGATAATCAGGCGGTGGTGCATGCAATAAACAGCTTGTCAGCGAAGTTTGGACTGGTAGTGGCATATCTGCGGCATTTGGTGCTCAAGTGTTTACTGTGGAATATTCATGTGGTTGAAAAACATGTGCCGGGGGTGGATAACGGGGTGGCTGACGCTTTATCTCGTTTTCAGTTCCACAGGTTTCGGGACTTAAGGCCGGGGGCGGACGAGATTGGAGCGGTGTGTCCAGATGACTTGGGGAGCCTGGTGAGGCAGTGATTGTGGGCTTGATTAGAAATTTTGTAACCGAGGTGACTTGGTGCCGTTATGCAAAAGTGTGGGTTGAGTGGCAGGCAGTGCTGGGAGCGATGTTGGCAACGGGCGAGGGGATTATTTATTGGCGCTCTTGGCATTGGTGAGTGAGGATTTTAAGGCTGGGAGGTCAGCATCGGCTGTGGGGCAGTGGCCTTCTGGTTAAAGGTTAGGGGTGAGCAAGACGTTTCGCGGGATTTCCGCGTGCGGCAGGCCTTGAAGGGTTTTCAGAAAGGGGTAAAGGTGCGGGACGCTAGGAGTCCCATTTCGTTGGACTTGTTACGGCGATTGGTGGATGGTTTGCGGGTTCTTTGTGTCTCAGCATATGAGACGGTACTGTTTGAAGCCGCTTTTGTGTTAGCTTTTCCGGGGTTTTTGGATTGGGGAGTTGGTGAGCCCTTCTAGGGTTAATGGGGGCGGTTATTGCTATCCGAGGGTGTGTCGGTAGTGGGACAGAGAGGGGAGTGTCGGCTCCGGCGGTCCAAAATGGAACAGATGGGTCGAGGCATGTTGGTAGTGTTGTATGCGGTGCGAGGGGATGAGTTGTGCCCGGTGCAGGTGGTGAGTACGTTTGTGGATGGCGGGGCGGTCTTCCGGGCCCGCTGTTGTGTCACGAAGACTGGGCTTGGTTGTCTCGTTACCAGTTTTGTAGCAGTGCTGAGGAGTTGTCTGCGCTGGGCGGGGGAGAGCCCAGAGGATTACGGGTCTCATTCCTTTGGGATCAGGGCAGCGATGGAGGCTTCTCGTTGGGGCCTTGGAGATTACGTGGTGAGACGGATTGGTCGGTGGGAGTCCTATCGTTTTCGGGGTTATGTGCGCCCACAGTTGTTATCTCATTGAGGTTTCGGTTGGAGTTTTTGTTTGTGTTGCTGTTGGGGGTTGTTGTTCCTTGGGCAATTTGGAATGGCGCTGTTGTTTGTTAAAGTTGTTTCTTTTATCATGGGAGTGTGTCTGATCTGGGTTTTGGGGCACTCTGTCGTTTTTCTGGGGGGGGCCCGTTGGGCTGACGCTCGTCCAAAATGGTCGGCAGTTGGGTGTGGACGGATCGCTGGCGTCGGTCAAGTGGATTGGAGTGCGTGGCATGGAATGGAGCAGGGTCGTGCCGGAGTTCGAATATTATTACAGGATGGTCAGACCTCCGAACGTGTTAGTGTTGCACGTGGGGGGGAATGACCTGGGTTCGCGGGCATCCCGCGATCTGATCAGGGACACTAAGATGGACCTTTTTGCGTTTATGGACACGGTATCCGGGCTTGATAGTGGTGTGGTCGGATATTGTGGCCAGATTATGGTGGAGGGGGGCCCGGTCGGTGGAAAAGCTTAACCGCGCCCGGGCTCAAGTGAACAGGGTGGTTGCGCGTTTTGTGCGGAAAAATGGCGGTGTTGTGGTGAGGCACGTGGACCTGGAGTCGCCGAAGTGGCAGTTTAGGAGGAGTGATGGGGTTCACCTTAATGATATTGGTTCCGATTTATGGGCCCTGGGTTTGCCTGATGGCGTGGAGCAAGCCTTGGGTGTGTGGCGGGTCCAGGCCACGTAAGGTGTCACGTGTCCTGTCCTGTGGCGGGGGTAGGTCTGGTCCAGAAGCGGTTGTAAGGGATTGGTAGCTGGACCGAGAGGCACTGTCTGGGTATGGTGTCTCCGGGTTCCGGTAAATTGCAGGCACGGGGTTCTGCAAAGTTTGGGGGGTATTAATCCGTGGGGTGATTAATACCTCATCTCTGGGTCGGAGTGTTGCGGCCAGGGATATTGGCGTAGGAATTGGTTTCTGGATCGGGCCTACATAAGGTTTTCATGTTTTGTTTATTATGTGTTACCTATTATTGTGTGTTTGGGGTCGCCCGTTGGACGGCGCCCCCTTGTGTTAGTATGTTAATAATAGGTAATAAAGGCTGCTGTGGCCAATTTGTTTAACCAAGTCATATGCAGTCGGTGTGTTATTTTAGGTTAAGTTGGGTATACTAACCATCACGACCGGAGAATCCTTCCTCAGTGGTCAAGAAAGCCATGGACCCCATAGGGGGGAGGGGCGACATGACCAGAGGGAAGGAAGGGAGTGAGGGGGTTAATAAAGTTGAAATAGGGCATTATGGGAGGATATAGGGGATTGGTGGAGAAAGGGTCCCTATAGGGGAGGGGGGGAAGTATATAAGTAATGGGGAGGGGTCTTACCTCCCCTTTTGACTCCGGACGGCGACAGATTCCCGCCCACCCTCCCTTTGTGGTTTGTGAAGGCGTTTTGTTTTTAGCTATGTTCAAAAAAAAAAAAAAAAGGGAAAGGTAATATTAAAAAAAAAAAAAAAAACAAACCAATGTTGAAAGGGATGTATGTTAGTCGCAGCAGCGGGGGTAGGTCTGGTCCAGAAGCGGTTGTAAGGGATTGGTAGCTGGACCGAGAGGCACTGTCTGGGTATGGTGTCTCCGGGTTCCGGTAAATTGCAGGCACGGGGTTCTGCAAAGTTTGGGGGGTATTAATCCGTGGGGTGATTAATACCTCATCTCTGGGTCGGAGTGTTGCGGCCAGGGATATTGGCGTAGGAATTGGTTTCTGGATCGGGCCTACATAAGGTTTTCATGTTTTGTTTATTATGTGTTACCTATTATTGTGTGTTTGGGGTCGCCCGTTGGACGGCGCCCCCTTGTGTTAGTATGTTAATAATAGGTAATAAAGGCTGCTGTGGCCAATTTGTTTAACCAAGTCATATGCAGTCGGTGTGTTATTTTAGGTTAAGTTGGGTATACTAACCATCACGACCGGAGAATCCTTCCTCAGTGGTCATGTATAGGACACCTAGTCTCTTACATAAGATGGGGATCCGGACGGATGATCTTTGTCCTAGGTGCAGGCGGGAGAATGCTAATTTGTTGCACATGATGTGGTCCTATGGCAATATTGCAGACTACTGGAGGGCAGTAGTAGAGCTGATCGGGCAAGTTTTTAATACACGTCTACAGCCAAGACCTTGAGTTTGCGGGTGATGATCGGTATTACACATCTCTTATATCAGGCCAGGAAACTGTTGGCCTACCACTGGCTGGATCTGCCTCCTCCGGCCATCGGGGATCTTAGGGAAAGAGTTAACGCTTTACTACGGCTGGAGAGGGGAGTATACTTTAAAAGAAATGCATTGAAGAAGTTCTATAAGATCTGGGGGGCATGGTTGGATACTTCGGACCTCCCCTCCTCGGCACTGCTGCAAGACAGTGTGGAAGATCAGGTCCTTCTCCTCGTAACTGGTTGATAAATTTATTGGAATAGGGTGAATTGCATGTTGCTAAAGATGTATAATTTATGTTATGGGTAGTATTTTGAAAAATAGTATGTACTTTGTGACTCCTAATGCTGTGGGGAATAGACTGCTTATTATGTAACTTGTGCATTTTTCTTTTTGTAACTGACTACATTTTTTTCCCTTTTTCTGTAATGTCTTTGTGGGGAAGCAAATTGTTATAGTGTTGTGTAATTTTTTTGATAAATAAAAATGAACCTAATTTAAAAAAAAACCCAAAAAGAACAAAACAAACAACTTCATGCTACAGTGATATTTTATCATGAAAGTACGGCATTTAAATAGAAGCATGCAATGGTGATTTCCTCATCTCAAACTATTTATTGAAACAAATACTCCCCCAAAATATGTCAATGTTTTAATAACTTGAACATCAATTGCATCTTGAGAACGGTGTCTCATGCTGTTGACAACTGGAGTTATTGTCTGCTGAGGCATGGCATCCCACTCTTGAAGGGCGGCCCTCAGGTCATTAAGGTTCTATGGTACAGAGGTACAAGACTCTATACAGCGACTCAGCTTGTCCCATAGGTTTTCTATGGGATTCAGATCTAGAGAAAGTGCAGACCACTCAATTTGAGGCACTCCATTCTCTAGCAGCTGTTCCCTAATCATGTAACTTCAATGAGCTAGAACATTGTCATCCACGAATATGAAATTAAGCCTGTGTTGTTCATGCAGAGGGACAATGACTAAATGAATTATGTTATTCAAGTAGCAGGGGCTTTCCACTATTCCATTCATAAAACTCCCTGACCCATAAACGACTATGATGCCTGTGCTTGGTGGTGTGGTCAGGTACATTTGCAGGTCGTCTACCATGCAAACCACACTGATGTAAACTGTTTCAAATGGACTGATATGACACTTGGGTGCTTCTCATCCCTCATCTCCCTTAAATGAGCCTGGAGTTGTGTGGCATTCATCATCCGGTTCCAAAGAGCATTGTTATCATTATCTCTTATGATTACCATCTGCAGTCAGGGAGCACAGGAGGATTGTGATGACTAGCACGGGGGTCATCAGCTAAACCCAACTGTCATGACAACCCATTGGCATCCTGTGATCACGTGATAGGGGCATTGATGGGCGAGATTAGTGATGTCAGCTCCTTATATATAACCCTTAAAAAATTATGTTTTATTATTACTTATTAAAATCCACAACCCTTGTGCAAAATATTTCAAAAGGGAAAAATAAAGGGAGGAAGGTAAGATGCTCACCCTTTACAATAGCCCTCCCTCCTGTCCACTACCTACCGCGGGGGTCGGCACCCTGATAACTACGAAAATGGCGCCCCCACTCGGCGGTGGCTGACCCTGTAATATCCCTCAATAGACCCTCAATAAGATGGTGAAAAATAGATAAAGTCAAGGGTCATAGACAGGGTACACTCATGCTCAGTGGACAGGTAAAATAGAACAACTACACATGAACACCAAGTTCGGACCAACCCCAAACGCTACTGGTGATTCTGGGGGTGATAATGCAGACCAAAGGATATATCCGATACAATGGATATATAGTCCTATATGACCCCAGGAACCATGAATACCAAGAGCAAATAAATACACTAGATACCTAAAACTACTCCTTGGTATGCCTGTTAAATAAGAGACAAGAAATAGTGCATAGTGCAAAAAAGTGTGCAGAATTATGAGCAAAACCTGGCCTCAGGTGCCAACCGATATAGACAGCCAATTTGCCCATATACAAAATAAATGTCAATGCATACCAAGTGTAATTACATAGATCAACCAGTTATAGTCATTCAGGTTAGTCAAAAATCAAACACTTATCGTGTGGGGAGGGTTCATGTGCGTGTTCCAGAATAGCCCCAGTTTCGCCTCAACGCGTTTCTCCAGACACGGATCATCAGGAGGCTTGATATAAGGCTTGCCAATTGGTTTCAGGACAGCATAATGTCAGAATAAGGAGGGAGATCCGGTGCACTAGGATCTCCTCTTAAACCTTGCCGGCAATGAGCCGCCCCCATCTCCAGCCAATCAGCCCACCCCCTCCGCCCACACTCAGGCACACCCCCATCCATGACAAGCCATGCCCTCAAAAATAGGTTGCTGGGATATAATCCCTCATCAGATGTTGTAATCTTTTCCCTAATACGTACAGGAGAGATGTCCATTAGGGCAAATGTTAACCGCATCGTTAAATTACATTATGTATCCCGTTCACGTGATCCATACTCCGGGATCACGTGTGTTGGTTAAGTGCATCCGGGGATGCCCCCCGATGCGCTCCATAGTGTAACGCCGCTTGCGTTCCACGATCTAATCACGAGGCGGAACCGGAAGCGGCGTCAAGGAGCGATAACCGGAAGTGACGTCACACGGGTGCCTACGGCCGATTAGATGGACGGGGATCAGCACAGAACATGCCCTGTGATGGAGGACATCCCTCAGCCACTCCCCTGCAGTGACGTCGCCAGTAAATTATCAGTAGGGAGGCGAAAGATGGATATATTAACCCCCGAATCCAACGAGCATCCACATGACCTTAGTACTTATGTCATATATGACAGTACTCCAGTTTTGGGGACGCCCTGTATGGCCCGGAAAAACTTTCATAGATGCACATTTGGGTTATGATGATAACGACCCAAATCTCTCGTTAGTGGCCATACAATATATAAATAAGACCATTAACCACCAACATACTGAATGGCTAAACCGAGAGAGTACTATTAGGAAGGAAGAGATGGCAAAGGGGAGAGGAATAGGCAGACAAGATCGGGGTGCGCACACGAGACGGGAGGGGAAGATGGGGGGCAGAGAGGCAAAGGGATGAAGAGCCCATCCCAGCATCAATCTGAATCTTACCACATACACAACAATGTACGTTATTTCAAAATTACCTCCCTATAGCGGGATTCCAGCCAACAAACCCCAGTGAACCATAGAATCAACCCCAGGAATCAGAGAAAGCAGGCATATGAGATCTGCTCGTTTAGACCTCCAGGTTGTACAGACTCCATTCTAAAGATCCACTCACATTCTTTTCTTAATAGAGTCTTATCATGATCACCACCTCTGGGATTATTCTTCACCACCTCCAGTACCTGAAATCTTACTTCATGAATGTTACCCCCATGATGAGAGTTCATGTGCCTCCCTAGGGAGGTGTCCCGTTGATTCCGTATATCACCGAGATGTTCTCCAACCCTCCTTCGCAGCTCTCTCTTCGTCTTACCCACATAGTCCATAGGACATGTACAAGTGGCCACATACACCACTCCCATCGTTTTGCAGTTAGCAAAGGACCTTAGGAAGAATTCCTTCCCGTTCTTTGAGCTTCTGGCGGACTTAGCAGGTCTCATTGAATTACAGTAGGAACAGTCACCGCACCTATAGAAACCACAGATGCCTCTATCTAGCCATGTACCAGGGGGTTTTGGTCTGGTGTAACAACTGTGGACCAATCTGTCCCGGAGGGACCTCCCTTTCCTGTACGTGATGCTCGGTCTCTGTGAGATCATGTGCTTCAGGTCGGGATCCAGAGTAAGAATGTCCCAATGCTTATAAAGCACTCTACGGACCCGCTCGCTCTGGCAGTCAAAAGTACCAATCAATCTAGTGATTACTCTGGATCCCGACCTGAAGCACATGATCTCACAGAGACCGAGCATCACGTACAGGAAAGGGAGGTCCCTCCGGGACAGATTGGTCCACAGTTGTTACACCAGACCAAAACCCCCCGGTACATGGCTAGATAGAGGCATCTGTGGTTTCTATAGGTGCGGTGACTGTTCCTACTGTAATTCAATGAGACCTGCTAAGTCCGCCAGAAGCTCAAAGAACGGGAAGGAATTCTTCCTAAGGTCCTTTGCTAACTGCAAAACGATGGGAGTGGTGTATGTGGCCACTTGTACATGTCCTATGGACTATGTGGGTAAGACGAAGAGAGAGCTGCGAAGGAGGGTTGGAGAACATCTCGGTGATATACGGAATCAACGGGACACCTCCCTAGGGAGGCACATGAACTCTCATCATGGGGGTAACATTCATGAAGTAAGATTTCAGGTACTGGAGGTGGTGAAGAATAATCCCAGAGGTGGTGATCATGATAAGACTCTATTAAGAAAAGAATGTGAGTGGATCTTTAGAATGGAGTCTGTACAACCTGGAGGTCTAAACGAGCAGATCTCATATGCCTGCTTTCTCTGATTCCTGGGGTTGATTCTATGGTTCCCTGGGGTTTGTTGGCTGGAATCCCGCTATAGGGAGGTAATTTTGATATAACGTACATTGTTGTGTATGTGGTAAGATTCAGATTGATGCTGGGATGGGCTCTTCATCCCTTTGCCTCTCTGCCCCCCATCTTCCCCTCCCGTCTCGTGTGCGCACCCCGATCTTGTCTGCCTATTCCTCTCCCCTTTGCCATCTCTTCCTTCCTAATAGTACTCTCTCGGTTTAGCCATTCAGTATGTTGGTGGTTAATGGTCTTATTTATATATTGTATGGCCACTAACAAGAGATTTGGGTCGTTATCATCATAACCCAAATGTGCATCTATGAAAGTTTTTCCGGGCCATACAGGGCGTCCCCAAAACTGGAGTAGTGTCATATATGACTTAAGTACTAAGGTCATGTGGATGCTCGTTGGATTCGGGGGTTAATATATCCATCTATAATAATAATAATAATCTTTCGCCTCCCTACTGATAATTTACTGGCGACGTCACTGCAGGGGAGTGGCTGAGGGATGTCCTCCATCACAGGGCATGTTCTATGCTGATCCCCGTCCATCTAATCGGCCGTAGGCACCCGTGTGACGTCACTTCCGGTTATCGCTCCTTGACGCCGCTTCCGGTTCCGCCTCGTGATTCGATCATGGAACGCAAGTGGCGTTACACTATGGAGCGCATCGGGAGGCATCCCCGGATGCACTTAACCAACACACGTGATCCCGGAGTATGGATCACGTGAACGGGATACATAATGTAATTTAACGATGCGGTTAACATTTGCCCTAATGGACATCTCTCCTGTACGTATTAGGGAAAAGATTACAACATCTGATGAGGGATTATATCCCAGCAACCTATTTTTCAGGGCATGGCTTGTCATGGATGGGGGTGTGCCTGAGTGTGGGCGGAGGGGGTGGGCTGATTGGCTGGAGATGGGGGCGGCTCATTGCCGGCAAGGTTTAAGAGGCGATCCTAGTGCACCGGATCTCCCTCCATATCCTGACATTATGCTGTCCTGAAACCAATTGGCAAGCCTTATATCAAGCCTCCTGATGATCCGTGTCTGGAGAAACGCGTTGAGGCGAAACTGGGGCTATTCTGGAACACGCACATGAACCCTCCCCACACGATAAGTGTTTGATTTTTGACTAACCTGAATGACTATAACTGGTTGATCTATGTAATTACACTTGGTATGCATTGACATTTATTTTGTATATGGGCAAATTGGCTGTCTATATCGGTTGGCACCTGAGGCCAGGTTTTGCTCATAATTCTGCACACTTTTTTGCACTATGCACTATTTCTTGTCTCTTATTTAACAGGCATACCAAGGAGTAGTTTTAGGTATCTAGTGTATTTATTTGCTCTTGGTATTCATGGTTCCTGGGGTCATATAGGACTATATATCCATTGTATCGGATATATCCTTTGGTCTGCATTATCACCCCCAGAATCACCAGTAGCGTTTGGGGTTGGTCCGAACTTGGTGTTCATGTGTAGTTGTTCTATTTTACCTGTCCACTGAGCATGAGTGTACCCTGTCTATGACCCTTGACTTTATCTATTTTTCACCATCTTATAGAGGGTCTATTGAGGGATATCACAGGGTCAGCCACCGCCGAGTGGGGGCGCCATTTTCGTAGTTATCAGGGTGCCGACCCCCGCGGTAGGTAGTGGACAGGAGGGAGGGCTATTGTAAAGGGTGAGCATCTTACCTTCCTCCCTTTATTTTTCCCTTTTGAAATATTTTGCACAAGGGTTGTGGATTTTAATAAGTAATAATAAAACATAATTTTTTAAGGGTTATATATAAGGAGCTGACATCACTAATCTCGCCCATCAATGCCCCTATCACGTGATCACAGGATGCCAATGGGTTGTCATGACAGTTGGGTTTAGCTGATGACCCCCGTGCTAGTCATCACAATCCTCCTGTGCTCCCTGACTGCAGATGGTAATCATAAGAGATAATGATTTTTGCTATACAGAGCAGGGCTGATGTTGATGCACTATTCTATATAGCACAGGTGATCGACTATTAAATACTGTGAAAAATAATAAAGTTTTAAAAAAAATATTAAAAAATAAAAAAAACACAAGTTCAAATAACCCCTTTTATGCCCCATTAAAAATAAAACAATTAATAAAAAATTTACATTTGGTATTGACACATTCAGAAAGGTTTGATCAAAATATAAAATCAACTAATCTGAACGATACACGGCGTAATGAGAAAGAATAATCAAAATGCCAGAATTACGTTTTTTGGTCTCCACACCATTGCAATAAAAGGCAAATTAAACATTGTATCTACCCCAACAGTGGTACAAATAAAAACATCAGCTCAGGGTGCAAAAAACAAGTCATCACACAGCCCCAGCTCCCGAAAAATGAAAACATTACGGGTCTCCAAAAATGGCGACAAAAGCAAAATTTCTTTTTTTTTTGCCAAATTTCAGAATTTTTTTCACTACTTCAATTTAAAAAAAAAACTATACACATTTGGCACCTTCATACTCATGTTGACCTGGGTAATAATATCGCTTGGTCAGTTTTACCATATAGTGAACATGGTAAATGAAAAAACTGTTGTGGAATTGCACTTTTTTTGCAATTTCACCGCACTTGGAATTTTTCCCCCTTTATCCCCTATACATACAGTATATACAGACTAAAGGCCACTTTACACACAGCTGCCCGTGGGGCACAACATCGCTTACACCCGTCACACATACTTATCTGCCTAGCAACGTCGCTGTGGCCGGCGAACCGCCTCCTTTCTAAGGGGACGGTTCGTGCGGCGTCACTAAGCGGCCGCCCAATAGAAGCGGAGGGGCGGAGATGAGCGGGATGAACATCCCGCCCACCTCCATCCTTCCTCATTGCGGGCGGCTGCAGGTAATGTGATGTTCCTCGTTCCTGTGGTGTCACATGTAACGATGTGTGCTGCCGCAAGAACGACGAACAACCTGTGTCCTGCAACAGCAACGATAATCGGGATAGGAACGACGCGTCAACAATCAACGATTAGGTAAGTAATTTTGATCGTTAACAGTAGTTTGTGCGTTTCACACGCAACAACGTCGCTAACGAGGCCGGATGTGCGCCACGAATTCCGTGACCCCAACAACATCTCGTTAGCGATGTTGTTGCGTGTAAAGCGGTCTTAATTCAAACAGGAGGCTATGTGGGGGCTCAAGCTGAATATAGGGGGTATGTGGGGCTCATGCTGTATATTGGAGCTATGTTGGGACTCATGCTGGATATAAGGGCTATGTGGGAGCTCATGCTGGATATAGGGGTTATGTGGGGGCTCATTCTGTATACAGGGGATGTACGTTATGGCTCTTAGAAAAGGATGAGAAATGGAACATCGCCCGCTGATGGAGAGGTTATTACATTTCCCATTGTGCATATTTATATTTCTGTAGTCAGTGTGTATGACAATAATGCTACAGAAACAGCATAGTTAATTCCACTAGTTGCTAATGTCACATGGTAAGTGTATATATCACACGACCATAAATACTCCTAATGTTAATGACTATATGCTAATTTTGTAATTTCACTTTAAGGTACAGCACTATATAGTATTCAGTACACATATAATAATCCGTATACTATTATAACATCTTGATTTCAGGTTTCATCTGTCACTGAGATACATGCAGCTGGTTTTAACTGTGTAGCTCTACTGAAGTTCCATTGGAAAACCTCTTGGCAATAGACATCAAAAGCCCTATTTTCTTTTGTTGGGTCCCCCCTAAGGAGTGCAGTGTAAATATTTTAATTAGCCCTACAATTTCAAATAGCCTAATCAGTATTCTGATCTCCTTAATTCCCACACAAAATTGCTGAATATTTCACCACTGACACTTGTGTTTCGCTCCGACAGAAAATAGATGAATGGTAATTTATGTAATTTAACATTATTAACGCAAAGACGTATACATACTGCGGATTTTCTATAATATGCAGTGAGCACCAGTGGTTATGGGTGTTACTGCGTCATTGTAAGATTTACCTGCTAAAAGGCAGGAAAATAGACCATATAATCTATCCATTTCAGTATATGAAAAACACAATAATGTAAGTCTGTAATTTTCAATCAGACATTGTTGGTATTTTTTGGTGTTTTTCTTTTAATACTTTTTTTTTTTTTTTTTTTTTTTAAAGGAAGTCTTTCATCCCAGATACATTTTTAAAAATCCCCATTTAACCTCGTAGGGAATGAAGCAGCAATCAAAATATTTAGTGTGGCTTTCATTTGTAAATTCTCACGGTCTCAGTGCACTCCTGGCATGGCTAAACGCCTGTGTACTGTTCCACCCACTTAATGCTGCCTCCTCCTTCTATGTTAATTGATAGCAGCGGCTTGCCCAAAGCCAGCACTTTCAGAAGATAAACCTCTTGTATGTGCACACTAACCCTGTGGATAAGAAAGTGTCACTGTGACCTCTCTGCTGACATTGCTCTCCACAGTGTGCAGGAGCGAACGCATACATTACTCTCTTGTTGTTTGCTGAAATCGCTCTGATGTAGCTGATATTACATCCTGCACAGATGGAATGTAAGAGAGGGTAATGTAAGGAGAGGGTAATGTGTGCACTCGCTCCTGTATACTGTATAGCGAACTATATCAGCAGAGAGGAGAGAGTGAAACCATTTCCTGTACAAGAGCAGTGCGCACATGCCAGAGCTTTTGGATCAGTCAGTGCTGGCTCCAGGGCGAGGACAAGGGGTAGGCAGGGTAGGCACTCTCCTAGGGCATTATTGTTGGCCTACCTGAGGGGGACGCACTTTGAAAAAAAAAATGCTGAATGCCTGAGGTCGCACCTTCCTCCTTTCTGAATGACTGTGCCCTGGCCATTACTCCCTCCCTGCACTCAATTACATTAGAGTCTGTAAGATGTGAATACAATTGATGTGAGTGCAGCCAACAAAGGAGAATCTATAATCAGCTCTCTGCTATTCTGGGTTCTCTGGCTAGTGAGAAGGCCAGCGAGAACACTAGTCTCATTACTGCAATAATACAACACAAGGTAAGGGAGGGAGGCAGTGAAAAAGAAACAAAAAGAAAACACTCCAAGTTTCTTCAATGCAGCAAAACCCTGCAGCTGTTATAATCATGATTCCTCTGCTTTTTCCAGAGACAGGCTCCTTCCAAAGTGGTCAGAAATAGAATGAGAATCTATAACTGGCAGCAAATGGTAAGACAGATGACTTTTTATAGCGAAGGGGAGTGGCCACAAAAGAGCTGCACCTGAGATTAAAGCTACAAATAGCCACATAGCAAAGAGTCCTTAACCCCATGCAGCACTAAAAGAAGGTACATTAAAATACAAGTTGTAAAATTGTGAACTATAAGGCATTGTGACCTTTTGGTCCCAGATTCGCCTAGACATCTCCTCAGAGTGGGACACACTCATGCTGTATATAAGAGGCTATGTTGGGGCTCATACTGTATATTCAGGGTCATTTCTGTAAATAGGAGGCTATGTGGGTGCTCTTACTGTATATACAGGCTCATTGCGGTATACAGGAGGCTAGCACTGGATATAGGGGCTATGTGGGAACTCATGCTGGACATACGGGTATGTGGGAGGCTCATACTGGATATAGAGGCTATGTGGGGCTCATGCTGGATAAAGCGAGATTGTGTGTAGCTCATGCTGGATATAGAGGCTATGTGGGGGCTCATGCTGGATAAAGTGAGATTGTGTATAGCTCATGCTGGATATAGAGGCTATGTGGGGCTCATTCCACATATAGGGGCTTTATGGGGAATCATGCTGTATATCGGGGCTATATGAGGGATTATGCTGTATATAAGAGCTATGTAGGGGCCAATGCTTTATATAGGAGGGCTATATAATTCTTCATACTGTATATAAGGGGCTATAGAGCGCTTTTGCTGTTTATAGGAGGCTATGTGGGGGCTCATATCATATAAAGGAGGCTATGAGGGGGCTCATATTGTATATAGGGGCTATGTGAGTGCTTATGCTGTATATAACAGGGGCTCATGCATATAGGAGGCCATATGGGGACTCAAACTGTATATAAGGGGGCTATGGCAGGGCTCATACTGTATATAGGGGGCTATGGCAGGGTTCATGCTGTATAAAAGGGTTATGTGATGGCTTAAACTATATATAGGAGCCTATGTTGGGCTCATACATTATATACAGTCTAATTCATACAGGAGGCTATGTGGGGGGCTCATGCTGAATATAGGGGGTATGTGGGGCTCATGCTGTATATTGGAGCTATGTTTGGACTGCTGCTGGATATAGGGGCTATGTGGGGGCTATTTCTGTATATAGGGGCTGTGTGAGGGCTCATTCTGTATATAGGGGCTTGTGGGGGCTCATGCTATATACAGTGACGAGCAAAAGGGTAACAATGTTTTGAACTTTTGATTTGCATGCTTCATATCTCACCATCCACTACATCTTTGAGTGTGAAACTACCTTAATTTTATAGACAAATCTTGGCTATCTCATACATAAATTTGACTTGTGGCTATTTAACATATGATTAGTTATTCAGATTCTTGTCATTTTACTGCATGGTTACTGTTTTGCTCCTGATGTTTGAAAATGTTTTTTCTTCTTGTATGCTACAAATTACAACCTGTTCTCACATTCTCCAATATCTCAGTGTTTTATTAGGTTGATTCCCAAGCGAATGGTCACTGGTTCAAATCAAGGAGACGCCATGAAGATTTTCCAAGAAAGGAGAAACAAGATCCTCCAGTTCTTTTGGCCAAGAAAATTCCCAAAGTGTATCATATGAGTGCTATGACAGATTGCTAAAAATGAAATAAAGTCCATCAATCCATTCAAAAGCCAAGAGGTGGACACCCAGGCAAAATATCAGAGTCAACAAGTCTGCTAATCACAAGTTCTATCAGTTCAGGCACAACAAACATGGCAGTGGAGGTGGCTCATATGCTTTGTAATAGTGAGATCACAGACATCCATGCAAGCACCATGCAACGCACGTTACACAGGTCTGAAATGGTGGCCTTAAAAAAAGGGAAAAAACCTTGACATTAATATCATAAGAAGTGTCGGTTTCAGTTTGCAAAGATGTACGGTATGTTAAGGTGACAGTAGAAAATTAGCAACGTGTGATTTGGAGAGATGAGAGGAAAGTCAATATATTAGGCTCTGATGGATGCAAATGGGTCTGGAAGACACAAGAGAAAAAGGGGCTAATGGATCAAGAAATTGAAGGAACGGTCAATTTCAGTGGAGAAAGCCTGATCATATGGGGTTATTTCTCAGCCAAGGGCGTTACATAACTATAGAGTATCCTACAAGATGATTTACTTTGTACACTTGAGTACTATGGGTATGAAAAGGATGACATTATGTTCCAGCAGGACAACAACCCAAAGCATATGCCAGACTAAGAATGGCATCAGCTATGCACTGATTAAATTTTTGTTTTTCATCTGCGCAAGTCCCGATGCTGCTCATAGTCTTCTCGACAGTCTTCAATAAAATGGTGCCGGAGATTGCAGTACACACATGCACTGACTCTGGCGCCATTTTAATGAAGACATCATCGCACTAGCAGTAATGCCGGCGCAGCACACACGTCAATCAAAGAATGCACCAATTTCTGAACCTTTATGAATGTTTGTATTTTTTCTGTAATCAAAGATCCAATCTGAAAACTGAAGGTATGATTTTATTCACTATGCTAGCGCCAGTATGGCACTACCTTTACTTTATATGGGAAAAACCTGCTGGTTAGTTCCTTTTAATTCTGTCACAACTGCTGTATCTAGTAAACTAAGTGATACATCCAAACAAACATAAACCCAGTGACCAATCCTCAAACAAATAGATGGTAAAGAGGGCCACTGATAAAGAAAAGACCAAAAACAAGTACTTGGTGAAATACAAAATATTTTTATAATAGTTGTGAACAATGACGGGTGAAGGGATTATATAATAAATAGTTAACTGATTACAATCACCCGAGTGCTCCCTCCCTGTATGAGCCAAAGACATGTCAGCAATTCAACATATTGACAGGATATTACCTTGAGACATGTTAGAGGAGTACTAGCAGGCAAACAGGTGGCGGTGGGCGAGGCCTCGATGCACGTTTCACCAGGCGTGGCTTCATCAGGAGGCAAGGTCATTGGATCATTGGAATCAGGGTCTCAGCCTCTATCTGATACTGATGTCAGATTGCATAGCAAAAACTTGCTGATTCTCTTGAAGGGTTTTTACCATTATAAATATTCATGGCCTGAGATCAGATCTCCGTATTTAAATAGATTTTCCAGAACACAAAAAGGATATGGAAAAGAAAAACTCAAGAAAGAAAGTTTTCACATGACATTCCCCATGTTACTAACTCAAAAAGTGTATAAAGAAAAAATAAAATTAATTACATATCTAAAATGTTTCTTTACATTAACTCAATAGTTAAAATATTCGCATTTTTAAACCTTGTGCACAGAGGCCTGGATAGGAAATATTAGAGCCAAAGAATTATTTTGATTTTGTAGTCGGCAAAAATTGTTACTATCAGAAAGTCTGGGTTTTTTTACTTAACATTCTAGAAAATGGGAATTTTATTTTCATGTTATTATTATCAGTATGTTAGTGATGAAAGAGCATTAAAATGCTTGATTGCTCGTTACTCGAATCGATCAGGTCGGATTCTTGAATAGGCTCCATTTGAATAACGAGTATAGAGTATAATGGAAGTTAACCGGAAATTCAAGCACTTTTCCAAAAGACACGCAGGGAGGGCTGGAGAAGCAGAAAATTGACTGAAGTGAATGGAAGCGCTCAAATGGAATGCGAACAGGACGAGGAAGACACTTGAACGCATTTCTGACTCCCAGGTCCGCTGCTGGGAACAGTGTTGTTAGAGTATTACGCCACTTTTATGAAGTGACAATAAAACATACAAAACTGAAAATAAAATGGATTTTAAAGGAAAAAATGGTAAAAAAAAACACTGTTTCCTGTTAATGACTTATATACAAGGCAAAACAACAAAGAGGAAAAACCGCCTCCTTCACCCCTTAGGCTATGTTCACAAGTAATTTTTGTACTTTCTCATTACTTTCAATGAAATCGCTGCAAAAACTGCAAAAGAGGTGATATGCTGCTTCTTTCAAAAATGCAGCAGTTTTCAGTTAGGAAAAAAAACAATTGTGTGCATTATATTTATAAAGTCTCCTAGCTTTTGCTGAGACTGTAAAAATCTGATTTTAATTTGCATACAATTCATGAAAAAAATGCTGCAAAAAAAAACCCACAGCAAAATTGCAAAGTGTGAACAAAGCCTTAAAAGCCTCTCACTATATTTCCCCATCAGCTATGACATCAGTAGATCTCATAGTAGAGAGGAAAAAAATGTTTAAAAAAATCCTTAAACTCCTTTTAATGGCTAATTGAAAAAATGGTAATAATAGCAAGCTTTCCAGACTAGCCAGGTATCTTCATCAAGCTCAGTATAACACAAAATCTGAAGAGTCACATATTTATACACAACAGGACATAGTGCAGTAAATAAGACAAGTGACGTGAAGCAGAACTATCAGTATGTGAAGGGGACAAACAGTTGTGGCAGTAAATATTGGAGTTCATAGATAAGGAGTGTGAAAGTATTATTGTCCTCTGATTGGGGTCTGGTCCAGAGTTGTGATGCCCCCAGATGGTCTGAGGAGCACATTTCTTATTGAGGTAAAAAGACATGAATCCATGTGACACATTCATTGTTGCTCTGAATGTGTCAAAGGTCATCATAAGTTTGTATTCCCAAAGTTTCCTGTCTCTCTGGGACTTGAAGTTTCCTTTCAACACCAACAATTTCATGTCCACGATGCTGTGATCGGGATTACAAAAGCATTTGGCCACAGGTAGATCTATCCTTTCTTCTTTAATTGTGTGGCAATGAGAATTCATCGTTTTTCTGAGCTTTTGTCCTGTCTACCCTACATATAGACCCCAGTTGGACATTTGGTATAATTAAGTACACCACATTAGTTGTGGTGTAGCTGAAGGTACCCGGGATCTTGTAGTCCTGATGTGATCTGGGAATCTTTATCTTGTCCGTTGTCAGTATAAATGGACAGGTTTTGCATTTGTTCTGGTTGCAGGGAATCGTTCCTGTTGTTGGAGAGGACAGGGAGCTTCCGACAATAATGAGCATGGCGCTCGAGCTCCGGCGATACTCAGTCACTTACCGAACATACTTAAGCACCCTGATGCTCCATTGAGTGTCGAGCAGTGGCAAGTACAGTACCCCATCCATATTTGTACTGTGTTCATCACAAGTTTGATACTGTTTAAAACACACAGTCTGTTTCCTTAATATTCACCTTTGAAACTGAACATGGATCACATTATTTGGTTAAAATGAAGTTTGTTTTAATCAGGCTTTATAATATAATTTACAACAAGGCTTAAATATAAAATTAATTTCTTGGATTTTAAAAATAAAATGAGAACACTGTATTGAGCCCAACTTTTGCACTGTTCCTTGACTTGTATTTTTACAGGCTGTATAGTCCTATAAATGGTATTTATCTATGTCATTACTTGGTGTTATAAATTTGCCATTATGAGGATATTAGTGAGTGAACTTTTACGTTGCCTCTGGTGTTAACATAATTATGTCCATTAAAACGGTAATAAATATGAGAGCTGTAAAAGCCTAGCTCCAGTATTTGTCATACAAAGATGAAGATTTGTCAGAGATTCTGCTCTACGTTCTTATGATCTTGTATGGTAAGATCATAAATATCTGTAACAATGACCTTTCTCAAGTAATACACTGCATATTCAAATTCTTATTGACGTTTCATGTGGTTCTTGATATAGACTGCAATGGCATGGCTGCAAAGAAAAATGATAGACTCACTTTATTGTGCAGCTCTTCATGTTATAGAATCATGAATCCCTTTATGACCAAAGACATACCATTACGTCCTTGGTCGCCTATTTCACATTACCTGGGGCTCCGGCCGCGATCCTGCTGTAATCCCCACACATCTCTGCTGATCTGATCAGCAGAGATATGTGGCTAACAGGCGCAGATGGATTGGATATCCACCATCACCTGTTAATCCTTTAGATTGCGCTATCATAGACTGACAGCGCAATTTAAATGGCTATGGTGGGGGTCGCGCTGTTCCTTGCTGTCATTGTAGGTCCCGTTATGTGATCACGGGGTGCCAATGTATTGCCAAGGTAGAGCAGAGTCAGCTGATCACCCCTGACGCTACCATTACGATCTTCCTATGAGAGCCGACAGAGCGCCAGCACTCACAAAAACAGTGCATTTCTGCTGATCAGAGCGATGCTGCCTTGATCAGCAGAAATGTACAATTGATCAGATGGTGCAGTGATAAAGTTCCCTATGGAAAATAAACAAGAAATGTAAAAAAAGTTTTTAAAAAAACAAAAAATAAAAAAAAACACAAACGTATATCTCATATCACCCCCCTTTCGCCCCACTAAAGATAAATTAGTTCAAAAAAATAAAAAATATACACATATTTGGTATCACCACATTCATAAATGCCCGATCTATCAAACTATAAACTCAATTAATCTGATTGATACACGGCATGGCAAAAATATTCCAAATGCCAAAATCACACTCCAAAAGTGTAAGGGTGCTGCTTTCTTTCCGAGTCCTGTCAGTAATTTTCCAACACTCATAGGCCTTGTGAAAATTTAAAATTTGGTACTTAGAAAACATTTTTGTGGGTAAAATGTAATTTCTTATTTTCACAGCTCAACGTTATAAAATTATGTGAAGCACCTGAAGGTTCATGGTGCCCACCACACGACTAGGTAAATTCCATGAGGGGTGTAGTTTCCAGGAGGAGAAATTTCACAAAAAATTGTATGCTGCATTTTCTCCTGTTACCCTGAAATGAAACATTTGGGGCAAAAGCAATATTTAAATTTTAATTTTTTTTCATTTTCACGACGTAGGTAACGGTACGTCCGAAATCATGAAGGACTGCTGATTCTTATAGCTCCCTAGGGGAACTAGTAAAATATAAAAGAAATTTAAAAAAAGTTTGAAAAATTAAAAAAAATTAAAAAAAACTAAAAGTTGAAATCACCCCCCATTTGCCCCATTGAAAATTATAGGATTAAAAAAATTAAAAAATATACATATTTGGTATCGCCCCATTCAGAAATGTCCCATCTATGAAAATATAAAATCAATTTATCTGATTGGTGAATGGCATAGTGGCAAAAAAATTCCAAATGCCAAAATTACGTTTTTTGGTCGTCACAAATTTTGCGGAAAATGCAATAACAGGTGATCAAAATTTAGCATCTGCGCAAAAATGATATTATTAAAAACATCAGCTCGAGATGCAAAAAAATAAATTGTTACTGAGCCCCATATCCTGAAGAATGAGGACACTATGGGTCGCGAAAAATGCTACAAAATGGCGTGCTATTTTTTGGACAAACTTGTGAATTCTTTTTAACCCCTTAGATAAAAGTAAACCTATACATGTTTGATGTCTACGAACTTGTACAACCTGAGGCATCACAGTCACACATCAGTTTTACCATATAGTGAACGTGGTAAACAAAAATACCCCCTCAACAATTGTGCAATCGCACTTTTTTTTGCAATTTTACCGCACTTGGATTTTTTTTAGCTGTTTTCCAGTACACTATATGGTCAAACTTATGGTTTCATTTAAAAGTAAAACTCGTCTCACAAAAAACAAGCCCTTATATGGCAAGATTGACAGAAAAATAAAAAAGTTACAGGTCAGGTAAGAAGGGGAGCAACAAAACAAAACAATGGAAAATCGCCCGGAAGTGAAGAGGTTAAGGCATAAAAATTCAAGTTCAATAATTGCTAAAATTTTCACATTTTTTTGTAACATATTTTTTATATTTTCATAAATAAAGGCAAATCATATTGTCCTAAATATAGCACTTTCTTGAAGTACAATATGTCACGAAAAAAACAGTCTCTGAGTCACTGGGATCCATTGAAGCGTTCCAGAGTCATTACATCCAAGGGCGTAATAACCGCGGTCACAGAAATCGCCAGTGCGACTGGATCTAGGGGTTCAGAGGGCCCAACAGCCCCTGCCCCTGCTTTAGGTACATGTGTGTCCAAGGGCACGCGTCCAGCTGAAATACTTTGGAGCATAGAGACCCGTCGGGTCCCTGCACTGTGATGTGCCGGCCGCCGATTAAGGCCATGAATATTCATAGCTTCCCACGCACACAATCCTGCACATGGGGAGCAGAGAATATGCTGACAGCTGCCGGTGCTGTAAGTTGCCGCGCATGACACTGACATCATGCGCTGTGCTGTTTACACGCTGGTCAGTTGCAGGCATTGCAGTGTTGCAACAGGACACTGGGGGAGCATACGGAAGATGAGTACAATCGTTTTTGTTTTGTTTGTTTTTTTTACTGTGTGCGGCGCGATGGGGGGCTATATAGCATTATGGGGGCTTTATACCAGGATGAGGGGGCTGTATACCAGGATGAGAGGGTTATATACCAGGATAAGGGGGCTATATACCAGGATGGGTAGATATAACAATGGAGGACATTATACTAGGATGGGGGACTATATACCAGGATGGAGGGCTATATATCAGTATGGGGAGTCTATATACCAGGATGGAGGGCTATATACCAACATGGGTGCTAAAGATTAGAATGAGGACATGCTTTGGACATATACCAGGGTGGGGACATGATGGAAGCATATATACAAGGATGGGGTCATCAGGATGGGACATGATTGGGCCATATATACTAGGATGAAGCCATGAAGAGGCCATATATACTAGAATTGTGTCATGATGGGGCCATATATAAACCATGATGGGGCCATATATACCAGGATGGGCCATGATGGGGCCATATATACCAGGATAGTGCCATATATACCAGGATATAGGCATGACGGTGGTCATGCACCAGGATGAGGCCATGATGGGGACATATAACATGAGAGGGTCATGATGGGGATATATATATCTGGATGGGGTCATGGCAGTGGACATATATACAAGGATGGGAACATATATACCAGGATGGGGACATGATGGGGCCATATATACTAGTATGAAGCCATGAAGAGGCCATATACACTAGAATTGTGTCATGATGGGGCCATATATGTCATGATGGGGCCATATATACCAGGATGGGCCATGGTGGGGACATATATACCAGGATGGGGCCATATATACCAGGATGGGGCCATGATGGGGACATATAACATGAGAGGGTCATGATGGGGATATATATATCTAGATGGGGTCATGGCAGTGGACATATATACCAGGATGGGAACATATATACCAGGATATAGCCATGATGGGGTCATACACCAGAATGTGGCCATGATGAGGACATATACCAAGATGGGGCCATGATGTGTACATATACCCGGATGGGGAACATATTTACCAGGAAGTGACAAAGGATGGGGGACATTAATACAGGATGTGAGACATTACTACACAATAACGGGGGAGGGAGGGCAACTTGTATGTCTTTATAGGATTTAGAATGCTACAGTGGTGCATAGAGCTGACAAACATATGATGGGGGGCCAGGCTCAAACTCTGCACCGGGGCCCATCAGACTCTAGTTATGCCACTGATTACATCAGAAAGTTACACTGGTAAGAATTGAAAACATTGGCCTCGTCAGGAAGGGGAATATAGATTTTGGGGTGAAAGGGTTAAAGGGCTTTCTAAATAATGCACAGATGAGCCATCAGCTCATCCAGAAGTATAGTTTCTCTTGTTAGAGCTGCTCTCTACTGTGCTTAATAGAGGATAGGGGCAGGAGCAGGGGGCCTTCTTTCTACTTCATTCAAATGCCAGAATTGGTCATACAGAATTGATAGGTGCTGTCAAAACCAGACAACCTTACAAGTCCCTGACTAAAAACTCACTGATAAATAAACATTTTAGAACTTGCATCAAGATTCAAGAAATAAAATAAATCTCACAAAATGCTTAAGAAATGTACTACTAATATGTGATAATAAAAGTGTAATTTATCCTATTATTTGGTTCTGCAGAAGCAGACAAATGCAAAGTTCCTACATTATGAGACTTATATGTTAAATGTTTTTATAATGAGACATAAAGGAAAGTACATATTAAGCATTTATCCCAAGCAACTTGTCAATAGATGTTCTGAGCATGAAATGCTTTTGTTTGTGATTGTAACTTACAAGACAGACATTTGCAATTCTGAAAATTAGTTTAATGTTTGAATTACAAAAGAGAGATAGTTTCTAATGCTATTTTTTATTTTGAGGACAGCACGTATCCCTTGTGTTATGAACTAATTAAAATTATGGCTACTTAATTTGGGAATGTCATGTACTGTATACAATATAAATGAATTAACTGAAGAAACGGCTGCCACAAGAGTATTTTCCAAGTAATAACAAAAAGCCATAAAAGTAACAGACATTTTTAGTTATGGAATTATAGCAACAGGTGAATCTTTAATAGGATTAATGAAGAATATAAAAATCAAATTACATCAGGCCTGTTGTAAGAGCATCATGCCATATTTACGTACTAATTAAAAGATAAAGGCGTGTAGAAATAATTTTAAGCAGTTCAGTTCTAACACATAAATATATGGTAACATTTTATATTAGAAGGGAGTGCATATTTGGAAAATGGAAGATCAGTGATTGATTACAAGGTTCAAGGAACCTTGATCTCTTTCAACCAAACTGTAAAACCCTTTTTTTTTTCTTTACGTTAAACATTATTATTATTATTATTATTACAGCGCCATTTATTCCATGGCGTTTTACATGTGAAAAAGGGGGTGGCATACATAGTAAAGTACAATAATCATGAACAATACAAGGCAGAGATTGGTACAGGAGGAGAGAGGACCCTGCCCACGAGGGCTCACAATCTACCAGGAGTGGATGAAGATACAATAAGTGAGGAGCTGCTCCTGCAGTGGCATAGTGGACTGAGGGTTACTGCAGGCTGTAGGCTTGTCTGAATAGGTGGGTCTTCAGGTTTCTTTTGAAGGTTTCCACGGTAGGTGAGAGTCTGATATGCTGTGGTGAGTTCCAGGGGAGGCACGGGAAAAATCTTGTATGCAATTGTGAGAAGATGAGATAAGGGGGCAGAAGAGAAGGAGATCTTGTGAGGATTGGAGGTTGCATGCAGGTAGGTACCTGGAAACCAGGTCATAGATGTTTGGAGAAGACAGGTTGTGGATGACTTTGTATGTCATGGTTAGGGCTTTGAACGGGAGTATTTAGGCCAGTGAAGGGACTGGCAGAGAGGAAAGGCTGGGGAATAACGAGGGGACAGGTGAAACATTTTTGATCTGGTCTTCTGAGGGACTTAAACTCACACACTCTAACATTGTAGATAGCAGCCCTAGCACTGCCCTGCCCCATTGCCAGCTCACTCACTTTTCCAGCCACTAAGCGGTGTCTGCCCCATCACTAGTCCCTGTGAGCCAGGCGTCCTGGGAGCACACTTAAGGATCGTGTGCACACCTATTCTTAAAAGGGCCAGCCTATGGCTGAGAGGCACTAGGTATTTAAGGCACCCTCCTCTTATGGATCATGCCTGATCAACGTGATCTACCTGTAAAGGCCGCTTTACACGCAACGACATCGCTAACGAGATATCGTTGGGGTCACGGAATTCATGACGCACATCCGGCCTTGTTAGCGGCGTCGTTGCGTGTGACACCTACGAGCGTCCGCTAACGATCAAAAATACTCACTTAATCGTTGATCGTTGACACGTTGTTCATTTCTAAAATATCGTTGCTGGTGCTGGACGCAAGTTGTACGTCGTTCCTGAGGCAGCACACATCGCTATGTGTGACACCCCAGGAACGACGAACAACAGCAACGAGGTGGGCGTGTCGTTAATGCTGCTGGTCTCCGCCCCTCCGCTTCTATTGGTGGGCCACTGTGTGACTAGGAAGGTAAGTATGTGTGACGCATACCTCTGATATAGTTCGCCACGGGAAGCGATTTGCCCGTGATGCACAAATGACGGGGGCGGGTGCGATCACTAAAGCGTGTAAAGTGCCCTTTAGAGACACATTGCTAGTTGTCAGGTACCTTGTGCTGCTACTGTTGCTGCTATAGTGCTGTGTGTTGTATTGCTAATAGTCATATGTGTTCCGGTTACCTGACATACTCGCTGGTACCTCGACCTTTGGACTCCATGGCTTATCTGAGTATGTTTTTTTTTTAACGTAACATATATTAATCGCTTGCAAAAGTCTCATACTTTTAACTCTAAGAATTATCCGAAACTTGAAGAGACAATTATTTATTGACACACTTGTCAGTTTTTTGAGTTGGAGAACAATGTATGATCACTTGCTTTTTTCAGAAATAATGTAATCTACATTGATCAACATTTGCAGGTTTTTTGTAAGGGGTGCACCATGCCACTAGAACAGTGTTTTACAAAAGATCCAAAGTTTATCAACATAAAACCTTTATTTTGCCAAACCGTGATGATCATAATTAGAGAACAACAATGACTGTAGCACAGAGAAAGATTATAACTATTTTTTCTAACAGTCACCAATCAGTAGGAAGTGTACAGGCCTTTGCTTTGAATGACTTCAGCACATTTGCGGCCAGAGGACATCACTAGTCTCTTACACTGCTCTGGTGTAATTTTGGTCCACTCTTCTCCCAGTGTCTTCCACAGTTCTTTGACTGTTGTGGGTTTCTTGGCCATAACTTTATCACCAAGGATTTTCCAAAGATTTTCTACTGGGTTTAGATCAGGACTCTGTGCTAGCCATTTCATTGTGTCAATGTTTTCTGTTTCAAGGAAATGCTTTACCCATTTTGCTTTGTGACAGGGGCCATTGTCCTGCGTGATATTTGCTGGCTGATTGAGTGATGAATGCAAGTAAGGAACTACGTGTTGTTGAAGAAGGTTGTGATACACACTTGTATTCACTCTGCCATGTAGCTGTATGAGAGGTACAACTCCTGCTGCAGAAAACATTCCCCAAACCATCACACTTCCTCCACCACCTTTCATTGACTTTTTAACACATTTTGGGTTCAGTCTTTCCCCTTTTTGTCAACGAATATAATGTTTCCCATCAGACCCAAATAAATTAAACTTGCCTACATCACTAGATGAACTGTGGAGCACTTCTCCTCTATCCACACAACATCATGCTCCTCACCAAAGTTGAATCTAGCCTTTTGATTCTTTCTGCTAATGAGAAGTTTGGTCACTGCAGATAGGACTTTCAGTCCAAATGCTCTTAAATGTCGTCTTGACACTGTATGATGAGACAGATGCTTACTCTGTTCAGTGCTGAAATTGTAAGCATTCCATCTGCAGTGTTGAAACGATTACCAATGGAGATTTTCTGCATTATCCTGTCCTCTCTTGTATTTGTCTCGAGGGCGACCAGCCTTCTTGGGGGACTTGAAAGAGTTTGTGATGTTGTAAAAATGCGATATTCTCGAAATTACAAACTTGGAACAAGCAACTTCTCTTGCTAAAGCCTGCTTTACACCTTACAATTAGGTGTGCGATCTCGTATGCGATGTGACACGCCCAGGTCGCATATGCGATTGAATGAGATTGCACGTAGGTCGTTCATTTGCTGTGACACGAGCGTTAGTAGTCTATGTTAAATTGATCAATTTTGTGTGCGATCCTTTAGATCATGTGTTCTGTGACGTATGCATTGGGCACCTTTTTTTTTTTTTATTTATTGACTTGACAAGCGTGTGTAATGTGTAGGGATGCGTTTTTACTATGTCATCTGCCATTCAGCTCTGCTACATGGCCGCTGACAGCAGACATAGACAGCCATGTAGCAGCGGTGAATGGTAGTTGACAGCAGACACAGAAAGAGCCGCACGATCAGAATGAACTCGGGTGAACCTCACCCGACTTCATTGTCATGCTGCGGCTCTGTCTGTGTCGCGTCCTGATTAGCGGTCACCTGTGAAGGGCTCACCGGTGCCCGCTAAACTCCTGAGTAACTGAATTGAACAGCCCTCTCTCATATACTCACCGATCCCCGATCTCCGGCGCTGCACGGCATTCACACTGCTCCGGCGGCTTTTACTGTTTTGAAAAAGCCGGCCGCCCATTAAACAATCTCGTATTCCCTGCTTACCCCGCCCACCGGCGCCTATGATTGGTTACAGTGAGACACGCCCCCCACGCTGAGTGACAGGTGTCACACTGCACCCAATCACAGCAGCCGGTGGGCGTGTCTATACTGTGTAGTGAAATAAATAATTAAATAATTTAAAAAAACGGCGTGCGGTCCCCCCTAATTTTAAAACCAGCCAGATAAAGCCATACGGCTGAAGGCTGGAATTCTCAGGATGGGGAGCTCCACGTTATGGGGAGCCCCCCAGCCTAACAATATCAGCCAACAGCCGCCCAGAATTGCCGCATGCATTAGATGCGACAGTTCTGGGACTGTACCCGGCTCTTCCCGATTTGCCCTGGTGCGTTGGCAAAGCGGGGTAATAAGGAGTTAATGGCAGCCCATAGCTGCCACTAAATCCTAGATTAATCATGTAAGGCGTCTCCCCGAGATACCTTCCATGATTAATCTGTAAATTACAGTAAATAAACACACACACCCGAAAAAATCATTTATTAGGAATAAAAAACACAAACATATACCCTGGTTAACCACTTTAATCAGCCCCAAAAAGCCCTCCATGTCCGGCGGAAGCCAGGATGCTCCAGCGTCGCATCCAGCGCTGCTGCATGGAGGTGACCGGAGCTGCAGCAGACACAACCGCTCCGGTCACCTCCACACAGCAACTGAGGTGAGTAGCGCGATCAGCTGAGCTGTCACTGAGGTTACCCGCGGCCACCGCTGCATCCAGTGACAGCGGGTAACCTCAGTGACAGCTCAGCTGATCACGCAGCTGTCTTCAGTTGCTGTGTGGAGATGACAGGAGCGGCGGTGTATTGTGCAGCTCCGGTCACCTCCATGCAGCAGCGCTGGAAGAGACGCTGGAGCATCCTGGATTACACCGGACATGGAGGGCTTTTTGGGGCTGATTAAAGTGGTTAACCAGGGTATATATTTGTGTTTTTTATTTCAAATAAATGATTTTTTTCGGGTGTGTGTGTTTATTTACTGTAATTTACAGATTAATCATGGAAGGTGTCTCATAGACGCTTAACATGATTAATCTAGGACTTATTGGCAGCTATGGGCTGCCAATAACTCCTTATTACCCCGATTTGCCAACGCACCAGGGCAAATCGGGAAGAGCCGGGTACAGTCCCAGAACTGTCGCAGATAATGTATGCGGCAATTCTGGGCGGCTGTTGGCTGATATTGTTAGGCTGGGGGGCTCCCCATAACGTGGAACTCCCCATCCTGAGAATACCAGCCTTCAGTCGTATGGCTTTATCTGGCTGGTTTTAAAATTAGGGGGCAACCGCACGCCGTTTTTTTTAATTATTTAATTATTTATTTCACTACACAGTATAGACACGCCCACCGGCTGCTGTGATTGGGTGCAGTGTGACACCTGTCACTCAGCGTGGGGGGCGTGTCTCACTGTAACCAATCATAGGCGCCGGTGGGCGGGGTAAGCAGGGAATACGAGATTATTTAATGGGCGGCCGGCTTTTTCAAAACAGTAAAAGCCGCCGGAGCAGTGTGAACGCCTTGCAGAGCCGCGCCGGTGATCGGGGATCGGTGAGTATGAGAGAGGGGGTAAGAGGGATAGACTGACATGGACAGAGAGAGAGGGACAGAGATAGTGACCGACTGACAGAGATTAGTGCATGACAGACATTGTGAGGCGCTTCAGAACGCAGCTTTTCAGCTGCGGGGTCGACGAACCGAACTCGAACCGCATAGGAAACAATGGCAGGCAATCACAAACACATAAAAACACCTAGAAAACACCCTCAAAAGTGTCCAAAAGGTGACAAACAACTCACAACACAACACAAACACATGGGAAAGTGACAAGGACATATACTCATGCGAAAACAAAAGAGCTGGACAAGGAAAAAGAGGAGGAGACACAGATATAGGCATGGCACGCCCTTCTAAAATCATGTAAAACACCGCAAGGTGACTCCAAGCGGAGTTCAACCTTTTTTCCAAAAATTGGGCCACTCACACACCCACCCCTTCAGTGGCAGCACTTGTGCCCCAGTTGTACACTTCACAGCTAGATTTGCATCAAGCACATTCAAAAATACGCCATCCTTTTCCGTCCTCAGGATTGCACCAGGGTAGGTAGCAAAGTCTTTGCTGAACCATGACTTGTTCATCTTAGCTCCTTTTAAAAAACACAGCAAGCAAGGGTTACTCCAAGCGGAGTCTCCCTTTTTTCCAAAAATTGGGCCACACAGACACCCACCCATTCAGTGGCAGCACTTATGCCCTAGTTGTACACTTCACAGGTAGATTTGCATCAAGCACAATCAAAAATACGCCATACTTAACCGTTCCCAGGATGACCCCGGGGTAGGTAGCAAAGTCTTTGCTGAACCATGACTTGCTCATCTTGGCTCCTTTTAAAAAACACAGCAAGCAAGGGTTACTCCAAGCGGAGTCTCCCTTTTTTCCAAAAATTGGGCCACACAGGCACTCACCCCTTCAGTGGCAGCACTTGTGCCCCAGTTGTACACTTCACAGCTAGATTTGCATCAAGCACATTCAAAAATACGCCATACTTAACCGTCCCCAGGAGGACACCGGGGTAGGTAGCTAAGTCTTTGCTGAACCATGACTTGTTCATCTTGGCTCCTTTTAAAAAACACAGCAAGCAAGGGTTACTCCAAGCGGAGTCTCCCTTTTTTTCCAAAAATTGGGCCCCACAGACACTCACCCCTTCAGTGGCAGCACTTGTGCCCCAGTTGTACACTTCACAGCTAGATTTGCATCAAGCACATTCAAAAATACGCCATACTTAACTGTCCCCAGGAGGACACCGGGGTAGGTAGCTAAGTCTTTGTTGAACCATGACTTTTTCATCTTGGCTCCTTTTAAAAAACACAGCAAGCAAGGGTTACTCCAAGCGGAGTCTCCTTTTTTTCCAAAAATTGGGCCCCACACACACCCACCCATTCAGTGGCAGCACTTGTGCCCCAGTTGTACACTTAACAGCTAGATTTGCATCAAGCACATTCAAAAATACGCCATACGTAACCATCCCCAAGAGGACACCGGGGTAGGTAGCTAAGTCTTTCCTGATCCCAGCTCTGTTCATCTTGGATCATTTTTAAAAACAATGTAAGCAAGGGTTACTCCAAGCGGAGTCTCCCTTTTTTCCTAAAATTTGGCCACACACCCCATCAGTGGCAGCACTTGTGCCCTAGCTGCAAACAGGATGTTTTGATTTGCATCAAGCACATTCCAAATCCACAAGCATTTACTCTCCCCAGGATGACACAGGGGTAGTAAATTCATTGTGGATCCATGACTTGTTCATTTTGATGAACGTTAGTCTGTCCACATTGTCACTGGACAGACGCGTGTGCTTATCTGTCAGCACACACCCAGCAGCACTCAAGACACGTTCAGAGACAACGCTGGCAGCTGGACACGACAAGGCGTAAGTTGAGAGCTGTGGCCATTTTTCAAGAATTGAAGCCCAAAATGAGCAAGGCTCCATTTGCAAAGTCATGGCATCGATGCTCATTTGGAGATACTCCTGTATCATCCTCTCCAGCCGTTGACTATGTGTCAGACTTGTTGTCTCTGGTGGCCTTGCAAAGGACGGTCTAAAAAAATTATGAAAAGATTAAATAAAATTGCTACCAGCACCAGATACGGTGCTACTGGTACGGGTAGACTGTTGAAGATGACGAGACCGTCCCATGTTTGTCAAGTTACAACTGGGAGATTCACTCCCTGCACCTGCACGGTTGTTTGGTGGAAAAGCCGAGCTAAGATCGAGTAACAGCTTCTGCTGATACTCCTGCATACGTGCGTCCCTTTCTATGGCTGGAATTATGTCACAGAATTTGGACTTGTACGGGGATCTATTAGTGTGGCAAGCCAGTAGTCATCATGACTTCTAATTTTCACAATACGAGGGTCATGTTGGAGGTAGTGCAGCAAGAAGGCGCTCATGTGTCTTGCGCAGCCATGCGGACCAAGTCCACGCTGTGTTTGTGGCATAGAGGTGCTAACCGTTCTTTCTTCCTCTGACATCTCCCCCCAACCTCTTGCAACTGAAATTTGACCAAGGTCTCCCTCATCCACTGAGTCTTCCATGTCCATGGACAGTTCGTCCTCCATTTCTTCATGTTCTCCTGCACCTTCCTCAACATTTCGCCTGCTACCATGCGCCCTTGTTGATCCCTGTCCCCCATGGTCCCATGCCTGCCGCGTTGGTGATGATGAATGTCTGGACCTTGGTGATGTTGTTGTGTCTTGCGCATATGAATCCTCCTGTAGTTCCTCCCCTTCCTGTTGTCCCACCCCTGACTCCGAATAGTGTTTAGCATGTGCTCCAGCATGTAAATGACTGGAATTGTCATGCTGATAATGGCATTGTCAGCGCTAAACATATTCGTCGCCATGTCGAAACTGTGCAGAAGGGTGCATAGGTCCTTGATCTGAGACCACTCCATCAGGGAGATCTGCCCCACCTCTGCATTTCGTTGGCCCAGGCTATACGTCATGACGTATTGCACCAGGGCTCGGCGGTGCTGCCACAGTCGCTGTAACATGTGGAGAGTTGAATTCCAGCGTGTCGCCACATCGCATTTCAGGTGATGAACCGGCAGGCCGAAAGACTTCTGGAGCGATGCAAGTCGCTCAGCTGCAGCGGTTGAACGGCGAAAGTGAGCAGACAGTTTTCGTGCCCTGGTCAGAAGGCCATCTAGGCCGGGATAGTGTGTCAAAAATTGCTGGACAACAAGGTTCAACACGTGAGCCATACAAGGCACGTGTGTCACCTTGCCTAGGCGAAGGGCCGCACCCAGGTTTGCAGCATTGTCACACACGGCCTTACCAGGCTGCAGGTTGAGTGGAGACAACCATTTATTAAACTCAGTCTCCAGAGCTGCCCACAACTCAGCCGCTGTGTGACTCCTATTTCCAAGACATGTCAAGCTAAAGACCGCCTGATGCCGTTGCGCTCTGCTGCCAGCATAGTAATGAGGGGTGCGTGATTCCTTCTGTGCAGTGAGAACGCTGGTGGCCTGACCAGGCAGGCTTGGGGCGGAGGTGGAGTACCCAGATGAGGTGGAGGAGGCAGAAGCAGTGGCGGAACTTGGACAGACAGAGGATTGACACACAAGTCGTGGGGACGGCAAGACTTGTGCAGCAGACCCTTCACCATCTATCACCATAGTTACCCAGTGCCCAGTCAGCGACATGTAACGTCCCTGTCCATGCTTACTGGTCCAAGTATCGGTGGTGAAATGCACCCGTTGACACACAGAGTTTCTCAAGGAAGCGGTGATGTTGTGTGCGACATGCTGGTGTAGCGCGGGCACACCTTTCTTAGTAAAGTAGTGGCGACTGGGCATCTGGTACTGGGGCACAGCGACAGACATAAGGTCTCTAAAATCCTGTGTGTCCACCAGGCGGAAAGGCAGCATTTCGGTAGCCAAAAGCTTACAGAGGGATAAAGTCAACCTCTTAGCTTTGTCATGGGTCGCAGGAAATGGCCTTTTATTTGTCCACATCTGAGGGACAGAGATCTGGCTGCTGTGTGTAGACGGTGTTGAGTAGGGTGTCCCTGGAAAAATGCAGGTTTGTGAGGAAAGTGCAGGCGTAGACATGATGTTGCCTTCATCCAACGTTGGTGCTATCGATGTCTGAGAGAGCTGTACACACGCACTTGTTTCCCCTTCCAAACCAACTGACGACCTACCAAGCAAACTGCCTGTTGCGGTTACAGTGGTGGAAGTTGTGCGTGGAAAACCAGGTGTGACAGCTGTCCCCACAGTCCTAGAAGATGAAAAGCGCGCGGATGCACTGGAAGGGGCAGGCGGTGGATGGTTCGCTCTGCTAGGCCTCATTGCAGCACGGTGAGCTTCCCACTGGGACATATGATATTTATTCATGTGATGATTCATGGAAGAAGTTGTCAAACTGCTGAGGTTTTGCCCTCTACTAACAGAATCACGACAAATTTTACAGATCACATAATTTGGGCGATCTTTTGCTATGTCAAAAAAGGACCAGGCTAGGCAAGGCTTAGAGGGCATGCGACCTGCTGAGCCCCCCCGACTAGTGCTCAGAGGCAGAGTGGTGGCTGAGGATGCAGTTGTAGACGTGCTACCAGTGCTCCGACTCTGTCCAGGAAGGCGCAAGGTAACTTTGTCGTCGGTTGCATCCTCCTCCACTGCCTCTGTTGACCTCCTCGAGTGCCTGACTGTGAGTTGACAGTAGGTGGGATCTAGAACTTCCTCGTCAATTGTTGTGTTTGCACTCCCCTCACCCTCAGACTGAGCCTCTTCTTGGACCCTATATAACAAGAAAAAACAGCATAAAAACAACCTCCACTTCAAAAATATTATGTATTGCAAAGTGTGCACAGTACCAACATTCCAAGCTGTACTATTGAAAAAATGAGATTTTTGGCAAAAAATTGCAATTTTTCGAGCCACCCCGCCAACGTCACGGCAAATCTCCTGGGGCAGTCCTAACACTAAATTATTTTTATTTAAAGTGTGCCATGTGGCCTCACATATGCAAAATTAGGACTGCACAGCACGTACCTTGTGCTTTTCAGTCACCGTCTCCATGACTGATTCATGGTTGTGGGCGGGACAGGCCCGAGCACATGCTGCTTAGAATAAATAGCCAGTGGACGGGGTTGGATGGCCAGTGTGAACAGCCACCAACCGCCAAAAATCAGGACAGATGGAAAAATAAACATGAGGTGCACTGCAAGATGAGAATCAACTGGGACCCTATATAACAAGAAAAAACAGCATAAAAACAACCTCCACTTAAAAATATTATGTATTGCAAAGTGTGCACAGTACCAACATTCCAAGCTGTACTATTGAAAAAATGAGCCTCTTCTTGCCCTGACCGAATATTTAAGTTGTCATCCCAATCTGGTATCTGCGTCTCATCGTCATCAGTATGTTCCTCATTGTCTATAACAACAGGTGTTACAGTTTGTGAAAAAGGGTCAACATTATGCTCAGAAACTTGGTCCTCACGGCCTGAATCAGAGTCATAAAGGTTCTGGGCATCACTGCAGACCATTTCCTGGTCTGTACTGAGGGTATGTGCGCACGTTGCTTTTTACCTGCTTTTTACCTGCTTTTTTGCTGCTTTTTCTTCTGCGCTGTTTAATGCCAAAATGGATGTGTTCTTCTATTCAAGCAAAGTCTATGGGAATTTGGGTTTCTTGTTCACACTATGTTGTTCAAAATGCTGCCTTTTTGTGGCAGAACTTTGGTCAAAAACACAGCTTTTCAAAGAAGCAACATGTCAATTGTTTTTGCCATTTGGGTTTTGCACTGCAAATGCACTTTTGGCATTAAACAGCGCAGAAGAAAAAGCAGCAAAAAAGCAGGTAAAAAGCAGGTAAAAAGCAACGTGCGCACATACCCTTACTGTAGCTTCGGAGCAGACTTCTGATTCCCAGGCTATAGTGTGACTGAACAGCTCTGCAGACTCAGCCATCTCAGTTCCACCATACTGTGCAGGGCGGATGGAGACTTCAGAGCTGGGAGAATGCAAGTGTGATTGGGCTGACAACTCAGAGGACTGGTGTTGTTTGGATGCGGTAGTTGAGATGGCGGAGAGGGCACTTGTTGGACCACTTGAGATCCATTCAAGCATTTTCCTTTTTTGGCCATCATCTTTGTTCCAAGTTGTTCTTGTCCGTAAAAAAGGGAGCACATCGGATTGTCCATGGTAAGTAGTAGACATCTTACTTTTGCTGGAAGATGGTCTATCTTCAGCAGATGTTAATGGAGCTTTGCCACCTTCCCCACGGACAAACCCTTTTTTTCCTTTTCCAACACGCCTCTTCCCCTTTCTACCAGCATCTGTCATTTTGCCACTCATTTTGATTGCGACAAGATTGTGCACTTAAAATGTGGTAGTAAAAATGGAGAGGTGGTGTAGATTGCAGCAATGGTCTAGCTTTATTAACAGCAGAATAAACAACAATAATTATCCCTGACAATGCAACTATGGCCCTTAAACTGGCAGCATAGTTTGCTAGTATAATGGCTTTGTAACAATGAGCTTGAGTGTGCAATGCAGAGGTGCTGCAAATAGCTTTGCACCAGTGGGACACTAATGGAAGTCCAACAGCCACTTTTAGGATGCCACTAAGTTTACTCAGTGTTTGCTAGTATAATGGCTTAGTAACAATGAGTTTGAGTGTGCAATGCAGGCAGACGTGCTGCAAATATCTTTGCACTAGTGGGACAATAATGAAGTCCAACAGCCACTTTTAGGATGCCACTAAGTTTCCTCAGTGTTTGCTAGTATAATGGCTTAGTAACAATGATCTTGAGTGTGCAAAGGGCAGGAGGGTACAGTGGCAGGGTTGTGGGTCTGGGTAGAGGAAAGGAAGCCTCCCTTTCTATCCCTCCTAATGGGGAAATGCAGCGAGGAAATCCCTGACCTTAGCTACACAGACGCTGTCATCTTGTGTAGCTGTTAAAATCTGTTCACGGTCCTGACTGTCACCTATGGCTCTGACCCTGCCGGTATTAGCCCTTACAAGGGCTGAAAGAAACTTCTATCCCTATTCTGTATAGCGCTGTGTATAGAGCGTACACAGCAGTATCGGAGACAGGAGCTACGCCAGCGGTGACTGACACCAAGACGCAGAAGGCAGATAATGGCGTGCTGGAGGAAAATGTCCGTTTTTATAATGCAGGGACATATGACATGGACATCCTATCACACATGCCGTTGCTTCTCTGGCTAAAAGTCCACTTAGCTGTGTGTGTGTCTGGGATTGGCTGACATGCTGGCCCGCCCCACTACACGCGCGCGCTTAGGGAAGGAAGACAAGGAAAAAAAAAATGGCGATCGCCATTATCCAAACAGCAGTGATCTAAATGCGCTGTTCCTGCACACTATACACTGAAATTTCATAATAGTGTGAGTCACAGAGTGACTTACACTATTACAGCGGAAAGCCAGCTAGTAATTAGCTTGTCTTTTTGCTGCTATAACCGTTCTCGAACGTATCTAGAACTATCGAGCTTTAGCAAAAAGCTCGAGTTCTAGTTCGATCTAGAACAGCCCCCAAAATCACTCGAACCGCGAACTGGAGAACCTCGAACCGCGAACCGCACTCAACTCTAATATTCATATAGAATAATGTATATGTTAATATTAATATTGAGCAGAATTAGTTTGAGCCTATTGGTTCGGCCTCCACATCAGTCTCTCATGTGGCCCTGTGGGATAATTAGTTGCCCACCCCTGTTAAACAGTGTATAGATTAGTATATGTGGTATACTATATGGCAGACATCCAATGTTATATAATATGTGATGGTAGAATTAGTATTACATCGCATGTCTGTAGTTAGTATATCATACACCAGTCCCACACTCTCCTGTATATTCGTATGAACAGACATCAGATGTTATAAATGTTATATATACAAGATAATATGTGACAGGTGTAATGTCTGATATTATGTTCTTATAATATATCAGATGTCTGCAGTCAATATATCATACACCAGTCACATATTCTCCTGTATACTGTATGTGGTCAGTGCTTTTTTTGTAAAAAAATATTTCCTGGCGGTACGCATCCCTAAGGCAAGGAGCGGGTGGGGGGGTGCTGTCAGGCGCCGCTGGCCGACATTGAGGAGCAAGGGGGGGGGGCACGAACGAGCACAAGGGATTGTCCACTACTTTAACCATTAATGACCTTTCCTTAGGATAGGTCACCAATGTCTGGCTGGTTTGGGTCCGGCACCTGGCACCCCCGCCAATTCCCTACTCTAGCTGTCGGTGGTGGCAGGTGGCCGGAAGTGCTCAGTTCTGGATCTGCTCCGTCTTCTGATAGTGGCAGCAGTCTCCTATTAAAATCAATGAGGTGGATGTGCAGTACCCGGCCGCAGACACCATCAGAGGACGGAGCAGATCCAGAAATAAGCATTTCCGGCCACCCGCACCATAATCAGCTAATCAGTGGTGGTCCCATTGTGCTCACATCAGAAGCAATGCACAAGTGGGACCAAGGCCTAATGATAAGACATTGTCAGTATCACAAATAAACATTTACATTCAGGTACCTTATAGATGATGTTGTCTCTAGTCATTTCTTTCTATTCTTCATCTTGTCCTGACGCCATGATGACTTTTCACATTCACATCTCATCTCTGCAGATTTCCATCTTCTCTGGTCTTCTGCAGCACATCCCGACACGATGCCCCTAAAAATAGCAAAATGATTATAATACTTCTACTTAAAAATATCTGCCCTACACTGTGCCCCCGAATAAATAATGGCCCCTCACATTATTTTCTGCACAAAATATGACCCACACTGTCCCTCTTATAGTACATGGCCTACATTTTCCCTCTTTCACACTGTCCTCCCATTCTGTCCCCTCTCCATACCTCCTTCCTCCACTACCAAGTCTTTATTCTGTGCCCCTCACATTCTTCTCATCCCTTACTGTCTCCTCACTACCTCCTGTGTGTCCATATACTTTCTCCCTCACTCCCCATCCTGCCCACTTGCTCCTCATACCATGTCACTCTTTATTCTGTGTCCTCAAAATTTTCATGCATGAAACCTCATCCTCTCTGTCCCCATGCATGAAACCTCATCTTCTCTGTCCCCATGCATCACCCCTCATCCTCTCTGTCCCCATGCATCACCCCTCATCCTCTCTGTCCCCATGCATCACCCCTCATCCTCTGTACCCATGCATGAAACCTCATCCTCTCTGTCCCCATGCATCACCCCTCATCCTCTCTGTCCCCATGCTTCACCCTTCATCCTCTCTGTCCCCATGCATCACCCCTCATCCTCTCTGTCCCCATGCATCACCCCTCATCCTCTCTGTCACCATGCATCACCCCTCATCCTCTCTGTCCCCATGCATCACACCTCATCCTCTCTGTCCCCATGCATCACCCCCTCATCCTCTCTCCCCATGCATGAAATCTCATCCTCTTTCTCCCCATGCATGAAACCTCATCCTCTCTCTCCCCATACTGTGTCCAAAGATACATCCCCCTCCCCATCCTTTCTTCCCACCATACTCTGTGCACAGATAGTTCCCTCCCCCACCCATACTGTGTATATACATATTGCCCCCTTCCCACCCTCTGTCCCCCCCAAAGTGTGTCCACAGATGGTTCCCATTCCCCACCCTCTGTCCCCCCCATAGTGTGTCCACAGATGGTTCCCATTCCCCACCCTCTGTCCCCCACATAGTGTGTCCACAGATGGTTCCCATTCCCCACCCTCTGTCCCCCCCATAGTGTGTCCACAGATGGTTCCTATTCCCCACCCGCTGTCCCCCCCATAGTGTGTCCACAGATGGTTCCCATTCCCCACCCTCTGTCCCCCCCCATAGTGTGTCCACAGATGGTTTCCATTCCCCACCCTCTGTCCCCCCCATAGTGTGTCCACAGATGGTTCCCATTAACCATCCTCTGTCCCCCCCATAGTGTGTCCACAGATAGTTCCCTGCCCCACCCTCTCTCCCCCATACTGTTTCATAAATACTCCCCTCTTACCCCATAACGTTCCTCCTCCGTGTACTCTTCAGCTCCACACTGGAGCACTGCTCAGCATTTTTTTGCCTCCTCCGCGCTGCAGTGCTGGCTTCCGGGTCAACAGTCTGATCAGCTGACCTGATCACATGACCGCCGTCGCGCTGACCTGGAAGTCAGCGCCAGGGATCACCGCTTCAATTGTCCTCGCGTCTGACAGATGCAAGGACAATTGAGCAGTGGAAGCCACGCGCTGCAGAGTCTATGAGTGCAGCTGTCAGCATGACAGCCACACTCAGAGAATAGCGGCTCCCACCCGGCAGACTTCCACACCGCCGCATCAGGCAGCCCGACAGCACCCCCTGGAGACGCCTCTGGCTTGTGCCTTTGTGCCTCCGCTCCACATGGCTAATTTGTATAGTTTACAAATTAGCCATGTGGACAGAGCCAGAGGCGCTCTTCATATTTTCCCGTATGCCGTACCGGCGCGTACCACCGCAAAAAAAAGCATATACTGTGGTATACTATATACAGATGCCAGATGTTATTTACAGATAATATGTGACTGGTGGTGTGATATCTGATTACTGTAATCATATTGTATACACACACAAACACACACACATACACACACACACCAGTCCTGTATTCTCCCGTATACTGGGTGCAATATCCTATGTACAGACACAAGCTGTTATATACTGTACTGATAATATGTGACTGGTGTAATATCTGATATTCTGAAGTCATAGTTTATTATATACTATCAAATATTATCCTATATCTGACATCTAATGTCTGTAGTCACTGTATATCATATACTGATCTATCTCTGAAGGATATTGTGGTACATATTATGCTGAGTACAGAATATCAGATATTAGCAGTGCATATTATCCTGTATATACCATATGATGTCTGAGCAAATGTGGCACCCCTGACCTGGTCAGGCACCACTGAGTACTGCCCCCAGCACAGGTAATTCAGATGGCTGACCGGGGCGTGGTTACACAGGTGTATAGTAACCAGGTCTCCCACATTGCCCTTTGAAGGGACCCCTGGGGAATCCAGGAGGGGGCGTGGCCACCATCTCCACTCAAGGGGTGTGGTAGAGAGCCTGGTTGCTAAGTTGCTTAGGCAGGCACAGAGGGGAGGGAGTAGTGAGCCAGTCAGTCAGTGAAGCTCAGGCAGAGGAGTCACAAGGAGGAGACCCTGCAGGCTGTCACTAGTCAGACACCGCAGGTGCAGTGGTTACTGATGGGGGAGAACGGTCACCTGGTAGTGTCGCCCGAAATCCACCCAAGGCTGGAGTGCAAAGGGGTGGATGAGTACGGGGACTGCCAGGCAAGGATCAGGCCCTCACGGGATTACAGGTCCCCAGAGCAGGGGCCCATTCAGTTGGCCTTCTCAACCTGCAGGTGGGGGTACTTCATACCCTCCACCATAACACCACAGAGTCCAGAGCCACATAGCATCGAGAGGGCCCATAGTTCACAAGAGGCAAGCAGCCGGAGTGACCTGGTCCAGGCTACAAGCAGACGGGCCAAAAAAGGGGAGAACAGGCAGAAGCAACTTCCCTGGGTGACCCCGTAGGACTACAAGTCTGGGTCACCACAAAAACACAAGGGCTAGGAAGGCGAGTCAGTAGCCAACCTCACAAGTCAGCCTGAAGGAATTCCTGGTTCCACCTGTTTATCACAGCTTCTCCCGGGTTACTCACCCCTGCCACCTGAAAGTGAGTAAAAACCCTGAAAGACATTCTTGCTGTGCGTGTGAGTCATTCTGCGACCTGTGGTTCCACACACCCAAACTGGGCCCTGGGGCCAGCCTCACTCTCGGGAGGCCACTACATCTAACTGCATTCAACATCAGCCCCAGGCCTCCCCTAATCTGCAGTGGCGGTCGCCCTGACCGCAATACCGAGAGTGGCATCACGAATCCTATAGAAGTCAACCTACCTGTGACCAGAAGGACCCAGGAGGCGCCGTCTCCAAAGACCCTGAGACGACCTGAAGGTAACGGGGCACTGGGTGGCACACACATACGGTAGTATATTACATCCAGGAGAATGACTGGTGTATGATCTGCTGTGACTACAGACATCTGTTGTTATATACAAGATGACATCTTATTGTCTTTGGTCATAGTATAGTGTATTCCTCCCCGCCCACCTAAATTCTGTGTAAATGTTAGTGTACTGCAGTGTCACTGTGTTAATATATTCATCTAGTGCCTTCTCCGGTGTCCGAAACCGCTGCGCTGCTCTTCTGAGTCACGTGACGCCAGTTCAGACTCTGCAGGTCACTTCGCTCTGTGTGTGAGTGACATCTCACTGTCAGTGTAAGTCTATGGAGCCTTGTTCTGGGCGTCATTCTGACACTACATAGACTTACGTTGTAAAAGCCTCTTCTGTGTTCTGTAGAGCAGAGTGTGACCTGGAGAGTCTCAAGAGCCATCAGGTGACTCAAGAAAGGACCGAGCGCCGCTGGACACCAGAGAAGACATTGATCAGTGAGCATATTAACACACTGACACTACACTAACATTTACACAGGTTTAGAGAAGGTACTGTGCAGCTTCTTTATATGGACGGTTTTGTCTGTTTTACAATGGAGTCATGTATATCTGAATCAATTCTGAAGACAATATGCAATTTCCAAGTCACACATTTTTTTCCAACACTGTTTTCTGAGCTCTAGACAGATTTCTGTAGTCACTATGTGACAGCAGACTGATGAATGGTGATAGAGCTCTGTGCACACTGTCAGGATTCCTCTGTATTCCCAGGATAGGTCGTCAATGTCTGATTGGACGGGATCTGGCCCCCTGCCAATCGGCTGTTCTTGGTACCAGCGGCGGCAGTGGCTGGAGTGCTCAATTTTGCTCCGTCTCCTGAGAGCTCATATGACCATCCACTCTCACCAATGACATGAGAGAATCCTAAAAGTGTGCAGAGCATGCGTTGTGAGAATTCAGAAGTCTGCAATCACCTAGAGAGATTACAGACTTTCATCATAAACCTGGACAACCCCTTTAATTATAACATTAAGCTCTGTAGCCCAGCCCTAACAGCGTGTAATATACTCCCTATCAGGATTCAGCTCTGCATTCTGGCTCCAGCAGTCATCACATGGACACTCCACTTGTGTGCGACTTTCACATTTAGTCATGTGACAATTCGCTTCTTTCCACTCTGATTTTCATTGGATAATGAGAGAGTTAGGAAGAGCAGCTCATCCCCGGGTGCCAGAAAGCCTAGATACACCTCTGTCCAGTGTATAGTCACACACTTCTTTGATCCAAGTGCAGAATGAAATTTCATTGAGACCTCAGTCCTTTACGAAACCTCTAGTGGAATAATGATGAATATGAAATTCAAGCTTATGTTTTCAGTGTATGACTCTATGCCTTCCAGCCATATATAGAACAGTTATTAAAATGTTTACCTATATCAAATTATAATTTCTTGCAAACTAGGGTCTGCATTTGTCAAAATTCCCGTTGGTATGTTATCCACAAGGTTCTTACCATGTTCTAGTCAGATACTAAACTGTGAGATTTATGTTCCTTTAAAAGATAATGGCAGCAATGCCAAGAAGCTTTTAACACTAGTAGTCCCAGAAATTTCTAGCTCCCCCCTGAAGTCCCAAAAGAGGGTCAAATGACCCTTAAGGCCCTGTCACACACAGAGATAAATCTTTGGCAGATCTGTGGTTGCAGTGAAATCATGGACATATTGTTCCATTTGTACACAGCCACAAACCTGGCACTGATTGTCCACAATTTCACTGCAACCACAGATCTGCCGCAGATTTATCTCTGTGTGTGACAGGGCCTTTAGTCCAAACTATTATCAAATACAATAAATTGAATAGAACTAACTAGAAACTAAATGGCTAAACTCAATGGAAAACAGCAACCTACTGTGGTGCGACAGTAATGGCCTTAATAACAGAAGAAAAGACGGTGATTATAGGATGTTATCTAAAATCCTTCAGGTCATTCCACCCATCTCTGGGTTCCAAAGGTAGAAATGTTAAATGACCCCTCTCTGGGACTTCTAGTGTTAAATTACAATTGCAGTCGTCAGTTTGCACTGGCTTAATATATACTGTATATATACTAGATGGTGGCCCGATTCTAACGCATTGGGTATTCTAGAATTTATTGTGTAGTTAATGTATGATTTTTGACTAATAATGGAAGGAAAACACAATATATTTTTTGGCAAAGATAAATTTTATTGTTTAAAAATTGTGAATGTTTAACATGAAGATGTAACTGTATGTAACTAAATATTGTTGGGAACTAACTGCATTAACAGTATACTGTGTGATTCAGCAATATCATTGAAAAATATGTGTCCTTAGTTTGTGAAAGATTCTCTTCTTCTGGCTGTTGTGTCTGAGATTCTGCTTCCCGGGTTAGTAAGGCGTTCTTGTGTTGTAGTGTGGCTTCTTCTTTAGGTTGTGTGTGATGTTCGTGCTCGTGTGGTTGTCTGGTTTTCCTTTGTAGCATTGTGTTTCTTGTAACGTTGTTGTTGGATTCTTCCTGCTGCTTGCTTGTTGCTGGGTTGCGTTTTTTCTTTTAGGAGCCCTTGTAAGGCCTGAAGGTTAAATGTTGTTTGTCGTAATCTGTGAAAGATACCCACATAGACAGTGGTAGCGAATGATCAAGTAGAGTCAAGTAAAGAAGTCAGGTCAGGGCAATAACACGGAGTATGTGGCCCCATCCTGTGATTGCTGCCATCCTGGTATGTGCCCCCATCGTGGTATAGGCAGGATCCTTGTGTATGCAGCATCCTGGTCTGTGTCGGATCCTGGTATAGTCTGCATCCTTGTAAGGCCCTCATCCTCATATGTGGGCTGATGCTTTGATGTGGCCCCATGCTGGTATGTGCCCCCATCATGGTGCAGCCACCATCCTGACAAGTGCCCCCATCCTGGTCTGTATGTGCAATCTGGTGTAGGCAGCCTCCCGGTATAAGCACCATCCGGAATGTTTCCTAAGGTGTCCCTTGTACCTGTCTGCTGGTTGCTCGCTCCTGTGCGGCGTCCGCTCTGCTTTTCCACTGTGGCCGGCGGTGAGTTGCAGGCTGTGGCATTGGGAGGTGTGGGTTGGCCTGGTATGTGAGCTGATGCTGTGATGTGGCCCCATCCTGTGATTGCCGCCATCCTGGTATGTGCCTCCATCGTGGTATAGGTAGGATCCTTGTGTATGCAGCATCCTGGTCTGTGTCCCATCCGGGTATAGTCTCCATCCTTGTATGGCCCCCATCCTGGTATGTGGGTTGATGCTGGTATGTGGCCCCATCCTGGTATGTGGCCCCATGGAGGTATAGGCAGGATCCTTGTGTATGCAGCATCCAGGTCTGTGTCCCATACTGGTATAGTCTCCATCCTTGTATGGCTCCCATCCTGGTATGTGGGTGTCTGTGTGAGGCGGTGTTTGTGTTGCATGGTGTGCTTGTATTGCGTTGTGTGTGTGTTGCGGTGCGTATGTGGGGCGATGTGCTTGTGTTGTGGGGGAGTGTTTTGTGTGGTGTGTGTGTATTTGTCTGTGTGCCGCAATGTGGGAGTGGGGGCGTGTGATTGTGGGGCGATGTGTGTGTGCAGGGGTGTTTGTGTGCGGCTGTGTGTGTGTGTGCGCCTGTGTGTGGGTGGTTGTGTGTGTGTGGAGGGCACGTTTGATATGAGCGGGGTTGTGTGTGTGCGTGCGCGGCGGTGTGTGTGCGTGGTGGTTTGTGTGTGCCGGTGTGTGTGTGTTTGTGTTGGGCTGTGTGGGAGTCGTGGTGTGTGTGTGGCTTCATTTCCCGCTGGCCATGAATACTAATGATTGGCTCATGAGCACTCTGGGACGCAGCTCTCCCACTAACCACCAATGAATGCTGGCTACTTAAATATTAACACTGCAGTGAATGTTAAGTAGCCGCTCATGAATAGTAATGAGCGGTTCATGAATAGTAATGAGCGGCTCCTTAACATTCACAGCAGTGTTAATATTTAAGTAGCCATGTGCTTCCCCTGCATTTATTGTTGGTTATTGGGAGAGCTGCGTCCCGTCCCTCTATGTGTCTCTGTGGCGTGGGGAAGCCCTGCGATGCCGCAGCTGCGTCTCCTCCGGTCCCCATCCCTCTGTGTCTCTGTGGCGTAGGTGGGTCACTGACCTGCGCTTTGGGGCCTCCTGTGGGTCGGGGCTTACTGTGCTCCGTTGCGTTGGGTGTAGGGAGCTTCCATGGCGATGTCCCTTGTACCTGTCCGCCGGCTGCGTCATGGCGTTGTCAGGGTTTCGGCAAGTGGGCGTGTCCTAATTGAGCGGTCGTTGCTGCTGATTGGGTGTGGATGGAGTGAGAGGCGGGTGTTTGGGGGGGTGTTCGGCCTGTTGGAGCTGTGTGGGCGTGGTTTAGGCGGTTTCAGCATATGAGGTCATTTCTTGGACAGACAGAGAGACAGAATAGGGGAATTATATATATAAATATACAGTACAGACCAAAAATTTCGACACACCTTCTCATTCAAAGAATTTTCTTATTTTTATGACTCTGAAAATTGTAGATTCACATTGAAGGCATCAAAACAATGAATTAACACATGTGGAATGAAATACTTAACAAAAAAGTGTGAAACAACTGAAAATATGTCTTCTATTCTAGGTTCTTCAAAGTAGCCACCTTTTGCTTTGATTACTGCTTTGCACACTCTTGGCATTCTCTTGATGAGCTTCAAGAGGTATTCATCGGAAATGGTTTTTACTTCACAGGTGTGCCCTGTCAGGTTTAATAAGTGGGATTTCTTGCCTTATAAATGGGGTTGGGACGATCAGTTGTGTTGTGCAGAAGTCTGGTGGATACACAGCTGATAGTCCTACTAAATAGACTGTTGGAATTTTTATTATGGCAAGAAAAAAGCAGCTAAGTAAAGAAAAACAAGTGGCATCATTACTTTAAGAAATGAAGGTCAGTCAGTCTGAAAAATTGGGAAAACTTTGAAAATGGCCCCAAGTGCAGTGGCAAAAACCATCAAATTCTACAAAGAAACTGGCTCACATGAGGACCGCCGCAGGAAAGGAAGACTAAAGGTGGCTTCACACGCAGCGACATCGTCGTTTGTACGTCACAGGCAAATCGCTGCCCGTGGCGCACAATATCGCTAGTACCTGTCAAACATACTTACCTGCCTAGCGACGTCGCTGTGGGCGGCAAACAGCCTCTTTTCAAAGGGTGCGGTCCGTGCGGCGTCACAGCGACGTCACACGACAGGCGTCCAATAGAAGCGGAGGGGCAGAGAGCAGCTGCGTGAAAGTCACGCCCACCTCGTTGCCGGAGGACGCAGGTACGATGTTGTTCGTCGTTCCTGGGGTGTCACACGTAGTGATGTGTGCTGCCTCAGGAATGACGAACAACCTGCGTCCTAAATGAGCAACGACATTTGGGAAATGAACGACGTGTCAACAATCAGCATTTTGGTAAGTATTTTGCAGCATTAGCGGTCGCTCGTATGTGTCACACTCAACGACATCGCTAACGAGGCCGGATGTGCGTCACGAATTCTGTGACCCCAATGACATCTCGTTAGCGATGTCATTGCTTGTAACGGGGCCTTAAGAGTCACCTCTGCTGCGGATGATAAGTTTATCCGAGTCACCAGCCTCAGAAATTGCAGGTTAACAGCAGCTCAGATTAGAGACCAGGTCAATGCTACACAGAGTTCTAGCAGCAGACACATCTCTAGAACAACTGTTAAGAGGAGACTTTGTGAAGCAGGCCTTCATGGTAAAATAGTTGCTAGGAAACCACTGCTAAGCACAGGCAACAAGCAGAAGAAACTTGTTTGGGCTAAAGAACACAAGGAATGGACATTAGACCAGTGGAAATCTGTGCTTTGGTCTGACGAGTCCAAATTTGAGATCTTTGGATCCAACCACCGTGTGTTTGTAGAATAGGTGAACGGATGGACTCTACATGCCTAGTTCCCACCGTGAAGTATGGAGGAGGAGGTGTGATGGTGTGGGGGTGCTTTGCTGGTGACACTGTTGGGGATTTATTCAAAATTGAAGGCATACAGAACCAGCATGGCTACCACAGCATCTTGCAGCGGCATGCTATTTCATCTGGTTTGCGTTTAGTTGGACCATCATTTATTTTTCAACAGGACAATGACCCCAAACACACCTCTAGGCTGTGTAAGGGCTATTTGACTAAGAAGGAGAGTGATGGGGTGCTACGCCAGATGACCTGGCCTCCACAGTCTCCAGACCTCAACCCAATCGAGATGGTTTGGGGTGAGCTGGACCGCAGAGTTAAAGCAAAAGAGCCAACAAGTGCTACTAAGCATCTCTGGAAACTCCTTTAAGACTGTTAGAAGACCATTTCCGGTGACTACCTCTTGAAGCTCATCAAGAGAATGCCAAGACTGTGCAAAGCAGTAATCAAAGCAAAAGGTGGATACTTTGAAGAATCTAGAATATAAGACATATTTTCAGTTGTTTCACACTTTTTTGTTAAGTATTTCATTCCACATGTGTTAATTCATAGTTTATTGGCTTCAATGTGAATCTACAATTTTCAGAGTCATGAAAATAAAGAAAACTCTTTGAATGAGAAGGTGTGTCCAAAAGTTTGGTCTGTACTATATATAAATATACTGTATACATAGTTAGGTCCATATATATTTTGACATTGGCACAAATTTTGTTTTTCTTTTACCTGTTTACTGAAGCATATTAAAGTTATAGCTATATAATGAACATAAAGTCCTGACTTTTAGCTTTCATTTGTGAGTGTCCAGTCCACAGTAAAATTTGATAAAGGGTATATGAGTTTCAGCTCCTTTACATGTGTCACCCTGGTTTTAAAGGGCACAAGAGTAGAGATGAGCGAACTGGCCGTGGTTCGGCTCGAGCTCGGTTCGCCGAACGGAGGTCTCGTTCGAGTTCGGTTCGTCGAACGTTCGACGAACCGAACTCGAACCAATAGGCTATAATGGGAGGCAATCACAAACACATAAAAACGCATTATCAATGTACACATACAGTTAATAAACATTGCCATAACATTTACCGGTCCCCGCGATCCCTCCTGCACTCTGTCTCCTGCCGCTATTCCATCCGATGATCGCTGAATCCTCCCGGTGACCGGCACTGCCAGCAGTGATGCAGGACCTATCGTGACGTCAAAATAGCCATGTGACCAGTCACGTGGCTATTATCTCATTGGCTACAGACTGGTCACATGACTATGACGCGTCATGTAGGACCTGCGAGTGCATCTCTCCGGTACACGGTGCACATTTGTGTATCGCCGTGTACCGGCGACATGCTGTAGCACACTGTCGACTCCCCGTTCCGTTACGGACCGGCTGACACAGCCGGTCATTAACGGAGATCACCGTTGCCATAGCAACGCAGTTAGCGGTGACGTCACCGCTAACCGCGGCTCCGGGAATCACATAATCGGAGCCCTGTTGCTATGGTAACACGTCTGTCACCGCCAGCAGCCAGCAGCACTGATCTCTCACTCCGTGAAGGCTGCACGCTGCTTTCCGTGCAGCCTTCACGGAGTGATTTCTGCACGGGAAGCAGCATCTACCCCCATGCAGCAGTGATGGATCAGAGCTGCATTTGTTGAACGAGAAAGACGGAAGACCATGGATCGTGGAGGGCTGACAGGGGGTAATCAAGATGGAGTCTCTAATGTGTCTGTGTATTTATTTCTATTAAAGTATTTTTTCTCTGTGTGGTGTCTTTTTTTTAACCCTTTATTGGAGATTCTTAATGGCCGGGTCAAACGTGCCTGACATTAAGAATCTCTGGCTTAATACTAGCTAGTAAAACAAAGCCAGTATTAACTCATGATTACCCAACAAGCCACCCGGCTCCAGGGCTGTTGGAAGAGTTGGATACAGCGCCAGATGATGGCGCTTCTATGAGAGCGCCATTTTCTGGGGCGGCTGCGGACTGCAATTCACAGCAGAGGCGCCCAGAAACCTTGGGCTAACCTGTGCTTCGGATTCCAATCCCCAGCTGCCTAGTTGTACCCGGCTGGACACAAAAATGGAGCGAAGCTCACGTCGTTTTTTTTTTAATTATTTCATGAAATAAGTGAAATAATTAAAAAAAACGGGCTTCCCTATATTTTTGGTTCCCAGCCGGGTACAAATAGGCAACTGGGGGTTGGAGGCAGCCCGTGGCTGCCTGCTGTACCTGGCTAGCATACAAAAATATGGCGAAGCCCACGTCATTTTTTTGGTGGGCAAAAAACTTCTGCATACAGTCCTGGATGGAGTATGCTGAGCCTTGTAGTTCTGCAGCTGCTGTCTGCTCTTCTCCATACAGACAGCAGCTGCAGAACTACAAGGCCCAATTAACAACACCCAAGACAGTCACAACAGACTTCAATGAAGTGAAAGGCAACAACTTCAGGAACATATAAAAACGACAAAAAAGAGAAGTCTTTGGATTTGCCTCATATACCATTATATCCCATGGCCCAAAAACCACCAACAACAATGCAAATTGCACATAGAAAAATCTTTAATTGATTGGGTCAAGCATATAATTTTACATGGGATATAAAACATTATAACAGGTAAGGAGGTAAAAAGACACATGAGAGCGAACAAGAAATCCCCATGTGAGGCTGCATGGATCTAGCAGGGTAAACACAAGGGTATATTCCCAGCAGGGCCAGTGTAAGTGCCTTCACAGCAAACAGATTCAATGTGAAAGACAGAGCAGTACTAAGTAAAGAATCATAGGCACATTTACCCAAACACATAGCCCGGCAAGGAATCCACCAAATGTAAAACTCACATGCAGACGCACAGGGGGAACAGTCCCAATACGTATTTCGTGATGACTTCCTCAGGGGACCGTGGACAAAGGAGGGGAATGGACAAATTTATACACTAGTGTATATCAAATCATTTGCAGCACCTGTCACGGCTGCAGAGCTAAAGCACACTGAGCAGGCGTGGGCGGCTACTCCAGCATCACCTGGGCTAGGGAAAACCCTATGATGACGTCACTTTTACCCAGAAGACGCTTCAGGGAGAGCCGTACACACTGCACATGTGCAGAGCCGCAAACAGGAAGTAAAGCTGCAAATGCCATGTCTACTCCTGGCAGAAGAAAGGGCAAATCGCATTAGGAATCACAGATAATATAGAACACTGTACAGGGACAAGAATATATACAATTACATCATAATAGCATCCAAAAAAGATGTACATGAAAGACATTAACACTGTTTATACAATATCAGATATAACAACATTTTCATCAATAAAACAGAGTCTAATAAAGAATCACATATGGAGGACATGAGCATATTGTATGCCTTCCCAGATCATGTTCAATGCAGACGGACCACCAGGTTAATGACACAGAAAGATATGCACCAAGGGTACAAAGTAAAAAACTGTAAAGAAAAAGAGACATAAAGGGAGTCCAGTTAAAAATTTTTTTAAAAACCATTATATACAGAGCAGATTCAGTGCAGGGAACCCGCAGCCAAAACCAATTACACCCTATAACGGGAACCACATCAACCGCAGATGAGATCAACTGATTTATAAATAGATTTATAAATAGGAAATAAAGGTCTGCCTCTCATTCAATCCCCGAGGGACCACTGTGTCAAGGAGAAATATCCAGCGACATTCCACCCGTGCCAACGCCTTATGGATGTTACCACCCCTCAGTCCAAGGTGCACACGGTCAATCCCCCTCACCTTAAAACTTGAGGGGTCAGACCCATGATACAACCTAAAATGGCGGGGGATGGTCTTAAGGGAATCAACATCCTCAGATTTCGCTTGTTTGGCAGCGATTATATCTCTAATATGCTCCCTCGTCCGGACCCGTAATTCACGACTAGTGAGTCCGACATATATTAAGTCACAGGCACACGTGGCGTAATAAATTACGCCCGTGCTACTGCAAGAAATATATTGTCGGATCTCAAATGTTTTGGAGCCGTCCGAGGAAGTAAAGGATGTTGCCCTGAGGATGTTCCCATGACGACACGCAATGCATGAGCCACATGGATATGATCCACAGATAGGACGTCCCATCATGAATGGTGGTTTCTTTTGTGCCACATAATGGCTTTGGACCAACATGTCGCGCAGGCTTCGGCCCCGACGTGCCGTCATGAGGGGTCGGTCGGGAAGCATATCTTTCAGCACTGGTTCTGTTTGTAAAACAGACCAGTGTTTAGTTAATATGCCACGGATGTGGTCCCATTGGCGGTTGAATGAGGAAATAAAGCGCACCTTAGATTCAGCAGGCTTCGTCTTGTCAGGATTAAAACGCAAAAGTAGTTGGTCTCTTGAAGCTGCTTTAGCGCGTCTATAGGCCTTTTTAATGGATCTGGCACTGTAGCCCCTCTCCCTGAACCTATCACGCATCTCACTGGCTCGACCCTCAAATGTATCCGTCTCTGAGCAAATCCGTTTAAGGCGGATAAATTGCCCGGTAGGGATCGCATTGATGGTAGATTGTGGATGGCCAGAAGATGCATGTAACAGGGCATTCACAGAGGAGGGTTTCCGATAAATGTCAGTGGTCAGAAGACCCTGATCATTAATGGAAATACCAATATCCAAAAAATCAACCCTAGACGGATCAGCCTGATAGGTGAGATAGATGTTATAGGAGTTGGAGTTCAAGTGGCGCACAAAGCCCTCAAGCTCCAGGGCGGTCCCCCCCCAGATGACAAAGATGTCATCAATGAAGCGGAGCCAGCACTGCACATGGGAGCTAGCCGGCACGCCGTCGCCGAAAACCTCCCTCTCCCAGTAACCCAGGAAGAGGTTTGCGTACGAAGGCGCGCACGCCGCCCCCATCGCAGTGCCGCGCCGCTGGAGGAAGAACCGCTCACCGAAGGTGAAGGCATTGTGCGTCAGTACGAACTCCAACAATTCCAGAATCAGGTGTTGTAATGGTGGTACCCAGTTACTCATACCCAGGAAATACTCAACTGCCTGCAGGCCATGCTCATGACAGATGTTGGTATATAAGGTCTCAACATCCAGAGTCGCCAGCAAAATCCCACGCTCAACTGTCAGGCCATTAATCCTCCTAAGGACGTCCGAAGTGTCTCTAACATGGGAGGGCAGCGTCTCAACCAGAGGTTGGAGATAAAAATCAATAAATTTGCATACTGCATCGCATAGCCCTCCGATGCCAGAGACAATCGGACGTCCAGGGGGAACCCGAGGGTTTTTATGTATTTTAGGCAAAAGGTAGAACGTGGGCGTTACTGGCATATCTGGAAGGAGACCATCATACATCTTCTTAGTAATGGTACCCGAGGCAAGAGCATTCTCGAGTATGAGAGTCAACTGGGTCAGGAAACCATTAGTTGGATTGGAGGGGAGCATCTGGTAGAAGTCTGTATTTCTCAATTGTTTGTACACCTCACGCTCATACATGGCAGAAGGCCAAACCACCACGTTACCCCCCTTGTCCGCTGGTTTAATGATTACTCCCTCTAGTTTCCTCAGTTCCTCGAGGGCTCGCTGATGTTTAACAGCAAGGTTATTATTATTTGTTCTCTTAGAGAGGGATCTCAGGTCACCCATAACTAAGTCATGGAAGACTTGTACCTGAGGACACAGCGAAAACGGGGGGAACGTGGTGGAGCGCGGATACAAACGTGTAGGAAAAATATTATCCAACTCACCAGATGCCTGTCCCTCCAATTCCTCAAGTGTCCGCACAGCCTCCTCCTCCCTCTCGACGGTGCAAGGGTTCAGGCTCGGTCCTCTAGCATGTATTTTATGGAGGACCACCTTTCTGAGGAACAGATTCAGGTCCTTAGCGACTGTAAAAAGATCAAAATTACAATCAGGTACAAAGGTTAAACCTAGTTTTAGGACCTCAATCTGGTCAGTAGTCAATTGGACCTGAGATAGGTTAATCACCTCCAGTTGGTTGGAATTGCCCTTCTTTGGAATTGCTCCCAAGGTGGATTTTCCAAGGGCTGGTGATGTTTTCTCGGGTCTATTTTTACCCGAAAAACCTCTCGTTACAGGTCTAGATGAGGCCTGAGATGTAGAACTTTCATCCTCCACTGAGGAGATGGAGGAGGCTGATACGGAATGAGGGAGTCCGACAAAATTTCTCCTCCGACGTGTTGTCCCTTTCCACCGATACACCTGCTGATTCTTATAATCAGTAACATCACGTTGATATTTTTTTGTTTTATTAGAGACCAACTCCTTTTCCCACTTGACAAATTCCTTATTCATTGTCTCGTGGAAATTAGATAGCTCAGCGGGGGTGAGTTCCTTCGTGGTACGGTCTTGTAGAACAGAAATCTCTTCATCAATGGCACGGAGAGAGGCCTCATTATTGTTAATAAGAAGCCCCATAAAGGACCTGGAGCAAGCAGTAGCTGCTTCCTCCCAGTCCCTTTTGAACGTCTCATCCGTGACATTAAATGAGGGAAAGACCTGTACCCTAAGACCTCTGGGTATTAACCCCCGATCAACATAGCGCTGCATAAATGCCTTGTTCCACCAGAGTCTCATTCTGCGGTTGAACAATACTTTGATTTGGCTGCAAAGTTCCCTGTGACTTCTTGAATCCGCTGAATTGTCCACTTCGCCCTCTGTGTCAAAAACCTGGTTTAATTGAGTTTGCCACGCGGATTCACGGGCTTTAAAGTCCATGCTGCTTGGAAAAATGACTGTGAAAAAACACAGAAAGAGACAATTAACAACACCCAAGACAGTCACAACAGACTTCAATGAAGTGAAAGGCAACAACTTCAGGAACATATAAAAACGACAAAAAAGAGAAGTCTTTGGATTTGCCTCATATACCATTATATCCCATGGCCCAAAAACCACCAACAACAATGCAAATTGCACATAGAAAAATCTTTAATTGATTGGGTCAAGCATATAATTTTACATGGGATATAAAACATTATAACAGGTAAGGAGGTAAAAAGACACATGAGAGCGAACAAGAAATCCCCATGTGAGGCTGCATGGATCTAGCAGGGTAAACACAAGGGTATATTCCCAGCAGGGCCAGTGTAAGTGCCTTCACAGCAAACAGATTCAATGTGAAAGACAGAGCAGTACTAAGTAAAGAATCATAGGCACATTTACCCAAACACATAGCCCGGCAAGGAATCCACCAAATGTAAAACTCACATGCAGACGCACAGGGGGAACAGTCCCAATACGTATTTCGTGATGACTTCCTCAGGGGACCGTGGACAAAGGAGGGGAATGGACAAATTTATACACTAGTGTATATCAAATCATTTGCAGCACCTGTCACGGCTGCAGAGCTAAAGCACACTGAGCAGGTGTGGGCGGCTACTCCAGCATCACCTGGGCTAGGGAAAACCCTATGATGATGTCACTTTTACCCAGAAGACAAGGCTCAGCATACTCCATCCAGGACTGTATGCAGAAGTTTTTTGCCCCCTGAAAAAATTATGTGGGCTTCGCCATATTTTTGTATGCTAGCCAGGTACAACAGGCAGGTACGGCTGCCCCCAGCCCCCAGTTGCCTATTTGTACCCGGCTGGGAACCAAAAATAAAGGGAAGCCCTTTTTTTTATTATTTCATGAATTTCATGAAATAATTAGAAAACAAATGACGTAGGCTTCGCCCCATTTTTGTGTCCAGCCAGGTACAACTAGGCAGCTGGGGATTGGAATCCGCAGCACAGGTTGGCCTGAGCTTTCTGGGCCCCACTGCTGCGAATTGCAGTCTGCAGCCGCCTCAGAAAATGGCACTTTCATTGAAGCGCCATCTTCTGGCGCTGTATCCAACTCTTCCAGCACCTGCCTGCTATACCTGGCTAGCATACAAAAATATGGCGAAGCTCACGTCCTTTTTTTGTAGTTTTTTGGCAAAAAAAATAAAAAATGCTTCCCTGGATTTTCCATTGCCAGTGAAGGTAACACCAAGCAGTGGGGGTTAGCAGCCAGTAGCTGCTTGGATTACCCTTAGCTAGCAATACAAAAAATGCAGCGGGAGCCCATATATATTATTTTTAATTATTTATTTAAATAACTAAAAACAAAATGGGCTTCCCTGTATTTTGATTGCTGGACATCACAGTGCTGTAAAAATAAATCTTTAAAAAAAATGACGTAGCGCGCCGCGGTATTTTTTATTCTCAGCGCAGATAAAGCAGACAGCTATGGGTTGCCACCCCCATCTGCCTGCCGTTACCTTGGTTGGCAATCAAAATACAGGGAAGCCCATTAATTTTTTCTACTTAAAAAATAGTTAAAAAAAAAATGACGTTGGGTCCCCCCATTTTTGATAGCCAGCTAGGGTAAAGCAGACGGCTGTAGCCTGAAAACCACAGCTGGCAGCTTTACCGTGGTTGGGGATCCAATGTGGAGGTCCCCCCAGGCTCTTTTTTTATAATTATTTTATAAATATTAATAATTACACAAAAAAAGTAGGGTCCCCCCCAAATTGGATCACCAGCCAAGGTAAAGCGGACAGCTGTGGTCTGGTATTCTCAGGGTGGGAAGGTCCATAGTTATTGGGCCTTCACAGCCTAAAAATAGCAGGCCGCAGGCACCCCAGACGTGGCGCATCCACTAGATGCACCAATCCTGGCGCTTCACCCCAGCTCATCCCGTGCCCTGGTGCAGTGGCAAACGGGGTAATAAATCGGGTTGATACTAGCTTTAAGGTCACCTGACATCAAGCCCAGCAGTTTGTGATGTCATGGCGTCTATTAGATACCCAACATCATAAACTGTCAGTACTAACAAAAAAAAAATCGACAAAAGAAATTTATTTGAAAAAACAGTCCCCAAAACATTCCCTCTTTCACCAATTTATTGTAAGAAAAAAAAAAAGGGGTCCCACGACGACTTTGGACCATCTAGAATATGGGGGGGAGACACTCAGGGAACGTATCCCCCATTTTCTAGGAGTGCAGACCCTTCATGTGAGGAGTGTGGGTGCAATGAATCTGCACTCACTCTCCCCGGGTCCACAGCAGCAGAGTCCATGTCGTAATGGTTGCTACCAAAGCTGCAATGCCCTGCTCATGAGGTAAGGGCATGCCTAATCAGGAGAACTATTCTACATTTCCAAATATTGGTATTTGCTGATATTATTGCTATTCCACCTACTATATATTGGGGATAGGATATTGGAGATGGAATACCCCTTTAAGTCCAGTTATCCAGCTGAATGAATACTTAACAACAGAGCTCGCTATTTAGATGTGTTTTCTTGTGGCGTATAACGGACTCTAATGTTTGGTAGTCATTCAGCAGGGCAACTATAAAAGCAAATCCCTCCATTTGGAAATGTAGTATAGCTCTCCTGATCAATTATGTTCCTTACCTCTTGAGCAGGGCATTGCAGTAATAATAATAATTTATTCATTTATATAGCGTTATTAATTCCATAGCGCTGTATGTCTTTGGAGTGTGGGAGGAAACCAGAGTACCCGGAGGAAACCCACGCAAACACGGGGAGAACATACAAACTTCTTGCAGATGGTGTCCTTGGTGAGAATTGAACCCAGGACCTCAGCGCTGCAAGACTGTAGTGCTAACCACTGAGCCACCGTGCCGCCCATTTAGCTTACAGATGCATAACCACCACTCACTGTGTCTGAACACAGGAAGCTGAGCTGACAGCCGCTCTGTGCATGCGGCAGCATCTATTGTGAAGGAGAGGGCCGCGGGGGATCAACGCTGCACAGGTACCGTGGGACACCGGGGAACACCGGTGGGGTTATAGGGGGTGACCTGGCAGGGCCTGGGGAGGAGTTTTCTGTCGCATGTGTCATGGCACATGCGACAGAAATCAGAGGAGTAGGGTGAATGCGGCCGGCGCGCTGCTGTGCGCGCGGCCATCTTGGATTTCTGGGAGGGCATCAGGGGGGGCACTTTGGCGACACCGGGGGACCGGAGGGGACCGGGGAGGAGATTTATCATTTTTGTTCATGCCAGATGGGAGATAAATAATTTTTTACCGGCGCTGTCATTTACTGTAACGTGATCATCGGTGTGCGGTGTATACCTGTGATCACGTGAGCGGGGACCGGAAAAACTGTCCTGAATCATGATCTCCAGGGTCTCAGCTAGCCCTGAAACCCCGGAGATTTTCTGATGCTGGGGGGGCGCTATTCACTTATTTCTGCCTGCTGTTTATAAATGGCAGATCAGAATAAGGCTACATTAACACGACCGATCCATTTTTGCGGTCTGCAAAAAACAGTCCATTTTTTTTCACGGGTGCATCCGTGTGGCATCCGTTTCCGTTCCGTAGACGGTCCGTATGTCATCTGTTTGTCATCCGTGTGCCTTCCGTTTTTTTTGTGTACTGCAAAAAAACTGAAGGAGGGTAAATGCATAAATTTACCCAGGATCCATAGCTTCATCCTACATGAGGCGGTCACATGTTCACTCCAGTGCCATTTTCTACTGCTTTTCACAGCGTAGAGCGCTCTGGTGATTTTCTTGTGCTTGTGCACTTCATATCAGTCTTTTCTGTCATTATAATGGCAGAAAGACACATAATGTCCCACTCTCCTGCATTTTGTAATTTTGCACCCTTTGGTGCCTTTCATGTGGCACTAAGGGGTGCTTAGCTTTGTATTTAGCCAAAAAAATGAAAACAAAATGACGTAGGGTTCCCACTAGTTTTGTAGCCAGCTAGGGTAAAGCAGACGGCTGCAGCCTGCAGACCACAGCTGGCAACCTCACCTTGGCTGGTAATCCAAAACTGAGGGCACCCCACGCTGTTATTTTAAATTAAATAAATAATTTAAAAAAAAAACACGTAGGGGTCCCCCCAAAATTGGATCACCAGCCAAGGTAAAGCAGACAGCTGGGGTCTGATATTCTCAGACTAGGGAGGTCCATGGTTATTGGACTCTCCCCAGCCTAAAAATAGCAGGCCGCAGCCACCCCAGAAGTGGCGCATCCATTAGATGCGCCAATCCTGGTGCTTCGCCCCAGCTCATCCCGCGCCCTGGTGCGGTGGCAAACGGGGTAATATATGGGGTTAATACCAGATGTGTAATGTCACCTGGCATCAAGCCCTGGGGTTGGTGAGGTCAGGCGTCTATCAGATACCCGACATCACCAACCCAGTCAGTAATAAAAAAAAATAGACGACAAACACATTTTTATTTGAAAAAACACTCCCCAATACATTCCCTCTTTAACCAATTTATTAGAAAGAAAAACAAATCCAGGTCTGGTGTAATCCAAGGGGTTGCCATGACGATCCACACTGTCCCAGTCAATGAAGAGCAGAATGTTCCCCATTGGCTGGGAGAGCAATGCAGTGACCTGAGCTAACATCAATGGGTCAGCCCAGGTCACTGCAGGGCATAACAAGTGCTGCTGTCAGCGAGGTACATTACCTGCGCTGATCTCCAGCACACTGACAGCACCTGTCACTGAGTTAAATGACCGCCGCCTTCACAGCCAAGTATCGCGAGAGGCCCGTGACATCACCGCTAGTCAGTCTCGGGTCGGAAGCAAGAGAAGGTGATGTGACAAGCGGCGGCCATGGAGGACAGTGACAGCGCTGAGGTCGGGATGGTGGGACTTCATCACCGCAGGTAAGCCGAGCGGGACCATGTGTGCAGTGTGTGTGTGTGTGTGTGTGTGTGTGTGTACACGTACATGCCGCGTGCAGGAGGGGGCGGAGTGAGCTGAGCGGGGAAGTGTGGGCTTACTGCACGTAACTAGGATAAACATCGGGTTACTAACCAAAGCGCTTTGGTTGGATACCCGATGTTTATCTTGGTTACCAGCTTCTGGCAGGCTGCCAGCGATGGCTCCTGCACACTGTAGCTGTAAAAAGCCCTGCTTTTTGCTGCTAGAACCGTTCTCGAACGTATCTAGAACTATCGAACTTTAGCAAAAAGCTCGAGTTCTAGTTCGATCTAGAACAGCCCCCAAAATCACTCGAACCGCGAACTGGAGAACCGCGAACCGCGCTCAACTCTACACAAGAGTAATTGGACATAGACTGAAAGGCTGTTTCATGGGTAGGTGTGGGCAATTCATTTGTTATTTCATTCTCAATTAAGTACATAAAAGGCCTGGAGTTGATTTGAGGTCTGGTGCTTGCAGTTTGAAGTTTTTGCTAAGAAGTAAACATGAGGTCAAAGGAGCTCTCCATGCAGGTCAAACAAAGCCATCTTTCATGTGCAAAAACACAAAAACAACAGGCAAGAAATTGCTACAATATTAGGAGTGGCTAAATCTACAGTTTTGTACATCCTGAAAAAGATGCAACAATGCAAAAGACCTGAACCCCCATGGAAGACAGCAGTGGTGGACGATCACAGAAAAATTACCATGGTGAAGAGAAACCCCTTCACAAAATCTAACCAAGTGAACAACACTCTCTAGGATGTAGCAGGATCAATATCCAAATCTACCATAGAGAGAAGACTGCATGAAAGATAATACTGAGGGTTCACTGCACAGAGCAAGCCACTCATAACCCTCAAGAATAAGGCTAGATTAGACTTTGCTAAAAAAATCTTAAAAAGCCAGCACAGTTCTGGAAGAACATTTTTTGGACAGATGAAACCAAGATCAAACTCTACCAGAATGATGGAATGAAAAAAGAAAGGCAAAGGCATGGTACAGCTCATAATGCAAAGCATATCACATCATCTGTAAAACATGGTGGAGGCAGTGTGATGGCTGGGCATGCATGGCTGCCAGTGGCACTGGGTCCCTAGTGTTTATTGATGATGTGACACAGGACAGAAGCAGCCGGATGAATTCTAGGGTTCTCAGAGACATACTATGTGCTTTAATCCAGCCAAATGCAGTCAAACTCATTGTTCGATGTTTCACAATACAGATGGACAATAACCCAAAATATAAAGTCAAAGCACCCAAAAAGTTTATTAAAGCAAAGAAGTGGAATATTCTTGAATGGCTATGTCAGTCACCTGATCTCAACCCAATAGAGCCGCATTTCCCTTATTAAAGACTAAACTTCAAACAGAAAGACCCACAAACAAACAGCAACTGAAAACCGCTACAGTAAAGGCTGGCAGAGCATTAAAAAGGAGGAAACACCACATCTGGTGATGTCCATGAGGTCAAGACTTCAGGCCGTCAATGTCAACCAATTATTAGAAATTAACATTTTATTTCCAAATATTTAATTTGTCCAATTACTTTTGAGCCTCTGAAATTAATGAATTGAGTTTAAAAAATGCTTTAGTTCCCTCACATTTTTAAGTAATAATTTTGTTCACCCCCTGAATTAAAGCTGAAAGTCTGAACTTAACTTCATCTGAGTTGTTTTATTCAAAATCCATTGTGGCAATGTACAGAACAAAAATGTGAAAAATGTTGTCTCTGTCCAAATATACAACGTTTCTACCAACATTAGGTCTTTGTCAAGCATAAGCTTGACAAAGACCTAATGTTTTTCAAAACGTTTCTGTGACATATTAAAGAAAATGTACTGAAAATAATCACTTGTGGGGTGCTGTCCATTTATTGGTTTAGGTACAAGAACATAGACAGGAGACAAGATGGGAACAGGTACAGGGAACTGGTCAGGTGCAGGATTCGGATGGAACTGGTTCAGGTTCACCGAGCAACTGACTAGAAAGGGGCCTATTGCTCAGGCACCTCCCAAAAGGGGAAGGTGCCTAAAATACACTGAGGCTCTCAGCGATATTAGATGGATGACTTTAGATGTGCGCATGTTGTCCCTCTAAGAAACAGGGACCATGGGCGCACACCCTAAGGGCCATACCCAGAGACCTGCATGGTGTGCACAGTTCCAAGCACAGGCAGAAAAGCAGGGCTGAGTCAGCGGCAGTGAATTACTCGGCATCCTTGCTGGGAGGGAGGTGAGGAACCATGCAGGGACGCCGGCGTTACAGGGACAATGCACTGTCAAAAATTATGATCTTTTATGCAAACTGAAAGAAAATTTCAACCAATTAACGGGCATTTTGCTTGATCATTGCATGATCGGCAGTGTGTTTGTATAGCACTATTATCGTGAATGAGCATTCCTAGAAATGCTTGTTCTCAATAATCTATTAGTATAAATAGACCTTTAATTTTATTTAATTGTTCGGATGCTGGGTTATAGCGATAAGTAGGGCTAATTAGGTGTCAATACTTCAACACCATGTAAATGGAAATAGGATGGAGGAAAGGGCACAATCAGGGATGGGGAGATGCAGAGGTAGTGAGTCGCCCCAGGCTTCCTCTGCTGCATAGGATGCACCAGTTTATAAATGATGCATGGTAAATTGGGGAAGCAATTATAGGATTTTTATGGCAGCTCATAGCCTTCAAGTTAGACTCCTATGAAATGTAATATAGAAGAAAAAGTTAAAGAGCTTGATCTTATGTTTATGTAAATATTGAAAGAAGCACTTTTTGTAATTTTCCCAATAAAGTATAGTTTTTACAAATTATCCACACACAAAAAAGAATTTGTCTACAAGAAAATGTGACAAAATATTTAGACATTTGCTTACTCCTTGCTTTGATTCAGACACTTCAATCACATTAAATATTTCTACTTTGTTAGTATATTAAAAAGTGTGGATATTTATTTTTGCTATTTTGTCAAGGTGCTTGCCTTTTTGACAGGATGGTTGCTGAATTTTTATGTCTGCTTTTCTAGTTGTAACAGGCCTCTAGAGACCTATGAGAAGGAAAAACACACATTCTTTATGCCTTTACAGTGCACATGGCTACAGCTGTTAAAAGTACTACTATTTATGTTGGCTATACAGTTTATGTTGGCTCAACTACTTCTTTATGGTTCAGAGTGAGTTATTCACATTTTATTAAACAGCCAGTGCCCGACTATTAAATATATGAGGCTTGCTTGAACATTCTGTGAGGACTGCAGCGCTAGTGTGGAACTATATAAAACATTAGGAGACTCCAAGAAGAAAAATGGAATTATATGTTGCAACGTTCATTACTGAACAGAATTAAATGTTTTACATGGTAATGATTCTATAGTAATGTCCATACAATTGAAACATAATTACTAGAAATAATCAAATTGGTCTGTTACATATTGAAATTGTGTTGAATTTTATGAATTTGAACAATTTGCAATTCAATTCAAGCAAATCGTCCCCAAAAAATATCTGCCGCTATTTAACATATGCAAAACAAGAATGCCACGGAAACACCATCACATGTTTCTCAATGCTGACAGGAAACTAGCCAGTTCTTTCACCGGAAAGGAACAACCACGGGAAGGGCAGTCTCCAGTCAAGGATGCCGCCTATTCCAAAACATGGTATCCATCCACAGACAGCTGTTTCGGGGTATTTGCCCATCATCAGTGTGGAGTAGGAAACTGGCTAGTGGGAGCTATGCCTAGTAGAAGACTACATAGGTAAGGATGGTTGACCTCGGGGAGATCAACATCCAACAACGCAGAGACACCATCACATGTTTCTCAACGCAGTGACACTAGAACAAGGCCCCCTGGGAAAATATGCAAAACAAGAATGCCGCGGAGACACCATCACGTGTTTCTCAATGCTGACAGGAAACTAGCCAGGTCTTTCACTAGGAAGGAACAACCACGGGAAGGGCAGTCTCCAGTCAAGGATACCGCCTATACCAAAACATGATATCCATCCACAGACAGCTGTTTCGGGGTATTTGCCCTCATCAGTGTGGAGTAGGAAACTGGCTAGTGGGAGCAATGCCTAGTAGAAGACTACATAGGTAAGGATGGTTGACCTCGGGGAGATCAACATCCAACATCGCGGAGACACCAACAAGGCCCCCTGGGAAAATATGCAAAACAAGAATGCCGCGGAGACACCATCACATGTTTCTCAGCACAGTGACACTAGAACAAGGCCCCCTGGGAAAATATGCAAAACAAGAATGCCGCAGAGACACCATCACATGTTTCTCAACGCTGACAGGAAACTAGCCAGGTCTTTCACTGGGAAGGAACAACCACGGGAAGGTCAGTCTCCAGTCAAGGATACCGCCTATACCAAAACATGGTATCCATCCACAGACAGCTGTTTCGGGGTATTTGCCCCTCATCAGTGTGGAGTAGGAAACTGGCTAGTGGGAGCAATGCCTAGTAGAAGACTACATAGGTAAGGATGGTTGACCTCGGGGAGATCAACATCCAACACCGTGGAGACACCATCACGTGTTTCTCAACGCAGTGACACTAGAACAAGGCCCCCTGGGAAAATATGCAAAACAAGAATGCCGCAGAGACACCATCACATGTTTTTCAACGCTGACAGGAAACTAGCCAGGTCTTTCACTGGGAAGGAACAACCACGGGAAGGGCAGTCTCCAGTCAAGGAAACCGCCTATACCAAAACATGGTATCCATCCACAGACAGCTGTTTAGGGGTATTTGCCCCTCATCAGTGTGGAGTAGGAAACTGGCTAGTGGGAGCCATGTCTAGTAGAAGACTACATAGGTAAGGATGGTTGACCTCGGGGAGATCAACATCCAACACTGCGGAGACACCACCAAGGCCCCCTGGGAAAATATGCAAAACAAGAATGCCGCGGAGACACCATCACGTGTTTCTCATCACAGTGACACTAGAACAAGGCCCCCTGGGAAAATATGCAAAACAAGAATGCCGCAGAGACACCATCACATGTTTCTCAACACTGGCAGGAAACTAGCCAGGTCTTTCACTGGGAAGGAACAACCATGGGAAGGGCAGTCTCCAGTCAAGGAAACCGCCTATACCAAAACATGGTATCCATCCACAGACAGCTGTTTCGGGGTATTTGCCCCTCATCAGTGTGGAGTAGGAAACTGGCTAGTGGGAGCAATGTCTAGTAGAAGACTACATAGGTAAGGATGGTTGACCTCGGGGAGATCAACATCCAACACCGCGGAGACACCATCATGTGTTTCTCAACGCAGTGACACTAGAACAAAACCCCCTGGGAAAATATGCAAAACAAGAATGCCGCGGAGACACCATCACATGTTCTAGTGTCACTGCATTGAGAAACACGTGATGGTGTCTCTGGATGGATACCATATTTTGGTATAGGCGTTTCCTTGACTGGAGACTGCCCTTCCCGTGGTTGTTCCTTCCCGGTGAAAGACCTGGCTAGTTTCCTGTCAGCGTTGAGAAACATGTGATGGTGTTTCCGCGGCATTCTTCTTTTGCATATTTTCCCAGGGGGCCATGTTCTAGAGTCACTGCGTTGAGAAACACATGATGGTGTCTCCGCGGTGTTGGATGTTGAGCTCCCCGATGTCAATCATCCTTACCTATGTAGCTATTTAACATACGGCACAGTATTGTATCAGCCACAGAAAGCTCACATTACTTCGGGCATGGCCATACAGGCTTCTCCATAATGCCTTGATGCTATCACATTACATAGTATAGCACAGCCAATCAGGACGGACCATCATCTATATATAGTTATATATACATACAATTCATTTATTTTGAATGTTGAATGCATTCATTATACATGGTCAAACAACTAGATCAATCTGACCCAAATTTGGTACATCAGCAAATCAGACACATGGAAAGGTTTAAATCACCAGGTATCAGCTATCTACAATTCTAGAGATATTCGCCAAAATGTCAAAACAAATATTAATTTACAGCCAAACAACTGGACCAATCTTCCCCAAATCTGCTGCATAGATAAATTGAGCACATCAAAAAGTTTTATATTAGATTTCAGATTTCTAAGTCTACTGTTTGAGATATTTGCCAAAAAAAAGTAACAAGTGAGCAAATAATATTATACAGCCAAATGACTGCACCAATCTGCTCCACATTGACCACACAAGTAAACCAGGCTTCAGTCTTCTCTATGACCTATTTGCCAAAAAATATAACACAAAAGCATTTGAGATATTCACCAAAAAAAACAGAACATAAATATTGCTTATATGTAAATCAGGCACTTCGGAAGATTTTAGACCAAGTTTATGCTGTCTCAGATCTACTCTTCCTGAGATATTTGCCACAAAAACGGAACACAAATGCAAATGTGACGCCCTCGACTAGCCAGGTAGTCACAGATAGACCCCCGCACTACACCTGTACCCCAAAAAGGTGTCATCAGCCAACCATTAAAACCCTAGTCACCTCTCTCAGTGCTTGATGGACACACCAGGGGGCTGAGCCAGGTAGTTGGCCACGCCCACCGAGGAGTTCGGAGGGCCTGAGGCAGGAAAAACAGTTCGGTCTAGTCTGGCAAGTCAGTCAGTGAGTAGAGAGAGGAGTCTGACAGGTGCCGGGGTTGGAGGCAAACGGTGGCCTTACCCTGCAGGAGCCGGGAAGATGGCTCGGTGGAACCGTGGTGGACCGGGACAGGGTAGTGGCCCACCGGTAGCGACCCGGGGAGCCGACTTGAAAACCGGAGCACACAGGGGGGTACTCAGACCCTGAAACGAGGTCCAGAATCCACTGGACTGAGTTAATTAACTGATTGCGGTCTGGACTATAGGTCCTTTCCCACCCAAGTCCCAACTGAAGACAACAGCCCAACGAGGAGGATAGAAAGCCACTGCACAGGCAGAGAGATCCCACAGGCCAGCGTCTGCGGGCAAAAGGGCTCTCCTGGCATCCACAAAGCCGGGGAGCGGACTCCTGTCGCTGAAGCGTTGCCAGTCCAAGTAAACAACATGGTGCAGGAGAAAGGCCAAGACCACCGAACCGGGTGGGGGACCAGACGCAGCCAGCTGCGGGCACCGACCACCATCAACTTGGTTTACCAGAGACTTGTGTGTGTCAATAACAGTGAGTACAACAGTGCCATCCGGCCGCGCATCGCCCTGCACCGCCCAGCAGCCCCCAATGGGGCCCGAAGGCACCATCCCTGCCTACAGAGGGGTTAACAAATTGCTGCATAACATCTCCCCCCGGGTGCCCCGTAACTGCAGCGGTGGTGTCTACCTTCACCACATCCCGTGGGTGGCGTCACGAACTCAAGCGCGGCTCCGGCCATGCACCTACCTAACCCCCACTAAAAGCGCCAGCATCCCCTTTCAGAGCGAAGTGACCCCGAGTCCAGAGGCACTCGAGCCACCCACCAACGAACCCGGATCCGAGCGGCTCGGCTGCAGCCGAGCGCGGGGCAGTACACAAACATTTAATTTACAGCCAAACTATGTGACAATTCTGCCCCAAATTTGCAACAATGGTAAATCAGGCATTTATAAAGGTTTTATATGACACTTCAGCTCTTTAGCCGTCCATTTGAGATACAGTATTTAGCAAAAAAAAATATAAAACAAACGAGGCCCATCTGTACCAAATTTGCAAGCATTTAATTCAGGCATGTCCAAAGGTATTAAACTAGGTTGCAGCTCTCCAAAACCTAGCATTTTACAGATTTTTTTTTTTTTTTTTTTTTTTTAAATAGAGCACCAATGCAAATATCAGTAACAGAAAAAGATATAATTCACAAACTAACAACAAATAGTTAAACCAAATACATCCATAAGAATCTTGGTAATTTTTCTATTAGCGTATATAAAAGTTTAGACAGGGAAAGCAGTGGTCATCATAGGATTTTACAGCCTAAAGCCCACTTTACACGTTGCAATTTCGCATACGATAGCGTATCAATTTGTTGAACGTGACGCACACACGATTAAACCCCGTTACACGTACTTACCCGTCCATACGACCTCGCTGTGGGCGGCGAATGTCCACTTCCTGGAATGGGAGGGACGTTCAGCGTCACAGCGACGTCACGCGGCAGCGGCCAATAGAAGCAGAGGGATGGAGCTGAGCGGGACGTAAACATCCCACCCACCTCTTTCCTTCCGCATTATCGGCGGCAGTCGTGGGAGGCAGTTAAGATCTGTTCAATGTTCCCGGGGTGTCACACACTGCGATGTGTGCTGCTACGGGAACATTGAACAACCACACGTTCAATTCTAGAGACAGGTACGATGTGTATGCGATGAACACGTTAACGTTCAATTGCAATCGCACGTACCTGTCACACACTGCAATGTACTTACAATGCCGGATGTGCGTCACTTACGACGTGACCCCGCCGAAACATTGTAAGATATATTGCAGCGTGTAAAGCGGGCTTAAGGCCTGTTTCACAAGTCAGTGAAAAATACAGATGTTTTTCACTGACATGTAAATAACGCATATGTACCTCCATGTGCTGTTATTCATGGCACACATGGGTTATCCATGTGCTATCCGTGATCCGTGTCCGTCATTCGTGATAGCAAATGGACGCATGCTCACCTGTCCCCGCTCCTGCTGTCAGTGGTGCTGAACTCTTCAGCTCTGCTGTGTTTCCGGCCACCTCTGCAGCAACATCCGGGTCGCAGTGACGTGCATAACTGAATATGCATGCCAGTAATTAGCCGGCTCCAAAGTAGCAGCCAGCAGCTGCCTGAGACAGCGTCGCTGGAGAAGGTGAATATAAAATGCTATTTATTTTCAATGTACGTGTTCCTCTGGTACGTATTTCACAGACCATGTGGTCTTTGGGACATCAGAGATGCCAGAAAAAAACGGACATGTCTCCGTGCGGAGCATACGGACACGCATGTACGCCACATGGGGACACGGTCAGTGAAAAATCACTACTGTGTGAGCAGACAAATTGATTATAATGGGTCTGCGTATGTCCGTGATTCTGGTACGTATAAAAACTGTAACATACGTACCAGAATCACTGACATGTGAAAGAGGCCTTAAGAAATGTGCTCAGAGTCCACAGCTCAACATTAGATGAAGGGAGAGAAAGGCCTAAACATATTGGACAACTAATGCAGTACGGTGAAAATAGAAAATGGGAGTAATAGTAGTCTGTAAATAATAAATATTCAATGTAGAGGAGAAGAGAGTGATAGGAGAGTTGCTTGACCCTTCATACCGTGTGTAAGTTGATCAGACAATGATATATTCACGTAGGGCATCTTGATCAGCTGCTTGTGAATTAAACTACACATTTTTTACATTCTTTAAGCACTCTAAACCAGAAAGGCATTTTAATGCTCCTCAATCCTATTTTTTCTACTGAAGAAAAAAGTGAATCAGAAAGTGTGCATCCTGACTTGTGATGCTGCCAAGTGATAAAACACACCTTTTTGTATTTTTTTTGTCGACTCTTTTTTTGTCAACCGTTTTTCTTTAACAAAGACAAAAATTAACAATAATACTACAGTCTGCTTGCAAATTCTGTTTTCAGGTGAGTATATAAGCTTTTTTTGTGATGGCCTTTTATCATAGGGGGAGAAAAATAAAGCCAAAAAAAAGAAAAATGTAATTTTAAATATAAATGTCTTAATTTTTGCATACCTGTTTTACTAGTTCAATTTGAAAAGCCTTCATGACACCAGAAAACTGCATGTGTTGCATTGCTGCTTTTGTCTTCCTGGGTGGTGTGCACTTACATGCCATTTTGTTTATAAAAAAAAAAAAAAAAAGTAAATCTATGCAATCAACTGTGCGCGTCTTGATTGGCACATCTGTTTATGGCCTGGCGATAGCGGCACAGGCGCTAGTAGTGTGCCACCCCCATGCCCACAGCAGCCGGGCTGCTCGGATCCGGACCCGCTGTGTGGCTCGAGGGATCCTTCGGACCCAGGAGCCACGCGGACACGCCGAATGAAAAAGGGGACGTAGTTGTACGGTCTTGGCTGTATTCGGTTCGTGACGCCACCCACGGTGTGTGGTTAAATGGGACACCCGCTGCTGTTGTGGGATAACCGGGGGAGATGTAGTGGCAGCTGGATGTTAACCCCTCCGTGGGTAGGCATGGTTGCCCCGGGCCCCGTGTCTCTGTGCAGGGTATGGCGATGGCAGGGGCTTGCACGCCCGGATGGACCAGGGGATGTTTGGTTACTCACAATTAAATGAATCACACGAGTCTTTTGGTAAACCAAGGTGCTGGTGGCCGGCTGCCGCTGCCGGTTGTACTCTGGTCTCCCACCTGGGCTGGTGGTCGCCGTCTTTTCCTCTGCACTAGTTGTGGTTGTGTGTTTAGACTTCCCGGTATGGAACACGGGAGTCCGCTCCCTGCCTTCTTTGTGCCTGAGGAGCCGTGCCCGCTAACGCTGACCTGCGGGATCTATGGGCCCTGGTGGTTGCCCTATCCCTCTCTGTAGGTGGTTGTCTGCTTTTGGGACTTTGGTTTGCACAGGACCTGTAATCTTGCCCTCAATCGGTTGATTAGCTAGGCCGTTGGTTCCGGTCCTTGCTTCAGGGTCCGAGTACCCCCTCTGTGCACGGTTTCCGGTCGGGTCTCTGGTGTCGGTACCGGCGGGCTCCAACCCTGTCCCGGTCCTCCTCGGATCTGCTGAGTCGACTTCCCGTCTCCTGCTGACGGAGACCACCGTCTGCCACCTAGCCAAGGTACCAGGGCTCCAACCCTGGCACCGTCCAACTTGAACTTCTCCTCCGCTGGAGCTACACCTTGCTCCAGCCTCCACTCCTCTTAACTTGAACAACAACTTTATCTGTTTGTTTTCCCACTCTGGTCTGTCTAGACCCCTAGGTGGGCGTTTCCTAACCGCCTGGTCCCGCCCACTGGTGTGCCTGTCTTGCCCTGAGGGGGGTGACTAGGGTTTCAGGTCGGCTGTATGTGACCTAGGTGAGGGAAGGTGTTATTCGGGGGCCTATTGTGTGACTACCTGGTTTTGCCAGGGCATCACAGTAGTACTGCTTTGAGCCAGGGCAAATGTAGAGGTGGGAGATTGATAGTGGATGGAATGGCAAGTAGCTAATGACATTTACCACACTGAGGCAACTGGCAGCCAATTCATGGATTAACTGCTCCTTTATGAAATCAAAACTGACAGTAAATCTCAGCAAGGCATACGTTTTCTTTCTACCCCACCTGATGCTCATCTTTCTTCTAGCCAGAACGCATCCTCAAGAAGTACCTGGTTGGTGTTATCATCATGGCACTACTGGGCATCCCTCAATTTCAATGGGAAGTAAGCATGATGTGTCTTTCACCTTCTGCACTGGCCCACCATTGCGCTTATTGTCTTCAGCGTTACCCATTTCTTGGTGGTTTTTCAAGAGTTAGGCTATGTGCGCACTTTGCGTCGAGGTAGTTGCAGTTCTAAACGCATCCTCTGGCAGAAATGGTCTTTGTCAAATTTGGTTTTTATTTAGGCGTTTTAGCCTAATTTTTACCGCGATTTACATAATTTTTCACTGCTTAAAGTCAGATGCGTTTTGACTACAAATACAATGCTAAATAAAGTTCAAACATGCAAACACAATGAAAAAAAAGGAATAAAATTATATCAAATATCATGATTAAAATCATATACAAAATAGCTTATTTTATTAAAATGATAACTGTTTGCTAATATTTATGCATAAAATAACGTTAATTTCTTGATGTTCATAAATTTAATTATTGGACTGTGTGTGTGTAAAGGGACATATCATGCCCTTAATATTTTGTCAAAAACACATGCATTTATTTGGTCCAAAAAGCATGCTTTCTGCATCAAAAAAGCATGTAAAATGTTAGAATTTTGAAGAAGAATGCGTTTTGAAATTTCTCATTGACTCCAATGTTAGCAAAACACTGCCAAAATGGCAAAAACAATTGACATGCTGCTTCTTTGTGGGGGGAGGTGGGGGGAGGGTTTTTTGCAGCACATGTGGGGGGAGGGTGGCTTGCAGGACATGTGGGGGGAGGGTGCCCTCCCCCCACATGTGCTGCAAGCCACCCACCCTCCCCCCACATGTGCTGCAAGCCACCCTCCCCCCACATGTGCTGCAAGCCACCCACCCTCCCCCCACATGTGCTGCAAGCCACCCTCCCCCCACATGTGCTGCAAGCCACCCTCCCCCCACATGTGCTGCAAGCCACCCTCGCCCCGGGGCCCCCCCTCCTCCATGTGCCATCTCTCTCTCCCATCAGACTCTGCCCCCCTCCCCGATCTGCTGCCTGCTCTCTCCCATCCTCTTCATCTACTGCCCCCTCTCACCCTCCTCAATCTGTTGCCTCCTTCATCTGCTGCCTCTTCTGTCTGCTGTGATCCTGCTGCCTAGATCCATCCTGTAAGGTAGGTATCCCCATCTTACCTCCCTCCCCCCCATCCTCTGCCGCCCCTCCATCCGCTGCGCCATTTCCCATCATCCATCCGCTGCATCCATGAGTAGCGCGATCAGCTGCTGTCAGTCAGGTAACTCACGGCCACCGCTGGATCCAGGGTAACCTCAGTGACAGCAGCTGATCGCGCTTCTCATCTCATTAGCTGCGTGGAGGTGACCGGAGCGGCGGTGTCTTCTGCTGCTCCTGTCACCTGCATGCAGCAGAGCTGGACGCGACGCTGGAGGTCCGTGGAGTACGCCGGACATGGAGGGTTTGTCGGGGTTAATAAATTGGTAATGAGGGAATTTGTTTGTGTTTTTTATTTCTAATAAAGGATTTTTTTCGGGTGTGTGTGTTTTTTTACTGTAACTTACAGATTAATCATGGAAGGTGTCTCATAGACGCCTGACATGATTAATCTAGGACTTATTGGCAGCTATGGGCTGCCAATAACTCCTTATTACCCCGATTTGCCAACGCACCAGGGTAAATCGGGAAAAGCCGGGTACAGCACCAGAACTGTCGCATATAATGTATGCGGCAATTCTGGGCGGCTGCTGACTGATATTGTTAGGGTGGGGGGCCCCCCATAACGTGGAGCTCCCCATCCTGAAAATACCAGCCTTCAGCCGTATGGCTTTATCTGGCTGGTATTAAAATGGGGGGGGACCGCACGCCGGTTTTTTTAATTATTTATTTATTTATTTTACTGCACAGTATAGACACGCCCACCGGCTGCTGTGATTGGGTGCAGTGTGACACCTGTCACTCAGCGTGGTGGGCGTGTCTCACTGCAACCAATCACAGCCGCCGGTGGGCGGGTAAAGCAGGGAATACGAGATTGATTAATGGGCGGCCGGCTTTTTCAAATTAGAAAAAGCCGCCGGAGCAGTGTGAACGCCGTGCAGCGCCGGGGATCGGGGAACGGTGAGTATGAGAGAGGGGGGGACACTTCAGTCACTCGGGGGATTAGTGGTCACCGGTGAATCCTTCACAGGTGACCGCTAATCAGTACACGGCACAAAGACAGAGCCGCGGCATGACAATGAAGTCGGGTGAAGTTCACCCGAGTTCATTCTCATCCCGCTACTCTGTCTTCCGACATGTAGTAACGACATTTTGCATCACACACGTACATTTCACACGGACAACACATACACATGTCAGTTATTTCACTCACGCACACACGGACATTCCACACGCACATACGGCTAGCATACGGGATACACACGCAGGCCACACATACCATAAAAACGGACATAAAAAACGGAAAACGGACCTGAAAAACGGCCCGTTTTACACGGACGTGGTTTTCACGGATGTGTGGCGGAGCCCTTATGGTGCATTTTTTCCTGATACCCTTGTGATAAAAAAAGCTACCTGGTTGAAGCAACAGTTTTGTGGTAAAAAAAATTTTTTTTCTTTTCACGGCTCAACGTTATAAACTTCTGTGAAGCCTCCAGGGGTTCAAAGTGCACATCAAACATCTAGAAAAAATATTTGAGGGCTCTAGTTTCCAAAATGGGGTCACTTATGGGGGAGCTCCATTGTTTAGGCACCTCAGGGAGTCTTCAAACCCGACATGGCGTCCGCTAATGAGTGCAGCTAATTTTGCGCTCAAAAATTCAAATGGCGCTCCTTGCCTTCCGAGTCCTGCCGTGTGCCCAAACATTTGATTTCCACCACATATGAGGTATGTGCGTATTCAGGAGAAAATGCACGATACATTTTATGATGCATTTTTCCTGATACCCTTGTGAAAATACTAATTTTTATGGCTAAAGGAACATTTTTGTGTTAAAAGTTAAATTTTCATTTTTTCGTCTACATTGCTTTGGTTGCTGGGAAGCTCCTAAAGGGTTAATAAACTTCTGGGATGTGGTTTTGAGCAGAGTGAGGGGTGCAGATTTTAGAATGGGGTCACTTTTGGGTATTTTCTGTCGCCTAGGTTTCTCAAATCACTCCAAACGTGATGTGGTACCTAAAAAAATATTTTTTGTAAATTTTGTTGGAAAAATGAGAAATTGCTGATGAACTTTGAACCCTTCTAACTTCCTAACGGAAATTTTTTTTTTTTCAAAAATTGCGCTGGTGTAAAGCAGACAAGTGGGAAATGTTATTTAGTAACTATTTTGTGTGACATATCTCTCAGATTTATGGCCATAAAATTTCAAATTTTGAAAATTGCAAAATTTTCAAACTTTTCGCCAAATTTCCGAAAATTTCACAAATAAATGCAAAACATATCGGCCTAAATTTACCACTTACATGAAGTACAATATGTCACGAAAAAACAATGTCAGAATTGCCAGGATCCGTTGAAGTGTTCCAGAGTTATAACCTGTCAAAGTGACACTGGTCAAAATTGCAAAAAATGGCCGGGTCTTTAAGGTGAAAACAGGCTGGGGGCTGAAGGGGTTAAACGCTGAGTTTTTGCCAAATTTTCTGCAACTAAAACGCTGCGTTTTTAACAGCATTGTGTGCACAAAAATCCCTATTTCCCATAGACTTTACTATAAAATTAAAACGCATGCCTTTTGGCATTAAAACACTGCAATTCAAAACGCTGCGGAAACGCAGGACAAAAGGCTAAGTGCGCTCATAGCCTTAAACAACCCATTTTGAAACAGCAATATACTCTGGAATCTTTGCCATAGAGAGACCTTGCTGGTGCAGTATAACTACCTTCTGGCTTGTTGATGTGCTCAGTCTTGGCATCATGTATGATTTGTGGAATAAAAGGAGAACAAGGAATCCTGGAATTGATTATATAGCCTGCACATTGCTATTATTTTAACATTATTAGGTCAGTCTGGGCAGTGGCGTAACTAGAGTTTGATGGGCCCTGATGCGAAATTTGGACCGGGGCCCCCCTCTACATACCCCGACACTTAGGGTACGGGATAATGACACTGACACTCGGTGTACAGGATAATGACGCTGACATTTGGCTTTTACCCACAGCACCCAGGTTTCCCATGATCTGAAATCCCTCTATCAGCACCCAGCTTTGCTATGTTCTGATATCAATCTTACCCTCAGCACCCAGCTTTCCCATATCAGAGCATGGGAAAGCTGGGTGCTGAGAGAAGATGTACAGCAGAGCATGGGAAAGGTGGGTGCTGAGAGAAGATGTATAGCAGAGCATGGGAAAGCTGGGTGCTGAGAGAAGATGTACAGCAGAGCATGGGAAAGCTGGGTGCTGAGGGAAAGAGCCTTTTCCCCTTCACCACAAAACATTACCATCCCATGCTTGTATCTTTGTCCCCCTTGTATATAGTTCTCCAAATACTATAATGGCCCCCACATAGCCTTCCATATAGTATAAAGGGTCCCACATAACCCGTCATATATTAGAATGCACCCTAATAGTCCTCCATGTATTATAATGCATTTCCCATAGTTCTCGATGTATTATAATTCACCCCATAGTTCTCCATATTTTATACTGCACCACAGTCCTCCATGTTTTATAACCCCCATAGTCCATGTATAAGGTAGGCTCCATAGTCCTCCATGTATTATAATGCAGCCCCATAAATCATCATATTGTATTATGCAGCCCTATACTCCTCCATGTATAATGCACCCCTATATTCCATGTATAAGGTGTCCTTTATGTTTATTATGCAGTCCCATAGACCTCCATGTGTCATGCAGCCAGCCCCCCCCCCCCAGGGCCTCAATGTGTCATGCAGCCAGCCCCCCCAGGTGTCATGCAGCCAGCCCCCCCAGGGCCTCAATGTATCATGCAGCCAGCCCCCCCAGGTGTCATGCAGCCAGCCCCCCCAGGGCCTCCATGTGTCATGCAGCCAGCCCCACCAGGGCCTCAATGTGTCATGCAGCCAGAACCCCCCTGGGCCTCAATGTGTCATGCAGCCAGCACCCCCAGGTGTCATGCAGCCAGCCCCCCAGGGCATCTGTGTCATGCAGCCAGCCCCCCAGGGCCTCAATGTGTCATGCAGCCAGAACCCCCCTGGGCCTCAATGTGTCATGCAGCCAGCACCCCCAGGTGTCATGCAGCCAGCCCCCCAGGGCATCTGTGTCATGCAGCCAGCCCCACCAGGGCTTCCATGTGTCATGCAGCCAGCCCCCCCAGGGGTCATGCAGCCAGCCCCCCCCCCCATCCTGGGCCTCCATGTGTCATATAGCCAGTACCCCCAGGTGCCATGCAGCCAGCCCCCCCAGGGCCTCTGTGTCATGCAGCCAGCCCCACCAGGGCCTCCATGTGTCATGCAGCCAGGGCCTCCCCCAGGGCCTCAATGTGTCATGCAGCCAGCCCCCCCAGGTGTCATGCAGCCAGCCCCCCCAGGGCCTCCATGTATCATGAAGCCAGTCCCCCCAGGTGTCATGCAGCCAGCCCCCCCCAGGGCCTCCATGTGTCATGCAGCCAGCCCCACCAGGGCCTCAATGTGTCATGCAGCCAGAACCCCCCTGGGCCTCAATGTGTCATGCAGCCAGCACCCCCAGGTGTCATGCAGCCAGCCCCCCAGGGCATCTGTGTCATGCAGCCAGCCCCCCAGGGCCTCAATGTGTCATGCAGCCAGAACCCCCCTGGGCCTCAATGTGTCATGCAGCCAGCACCCCCAGGTGTCATGCAGCCAGCCCCCCAGGGCATCTGTGTCATGCAGCCAGCCCCACCAGGGCTTCCATGTGTCATGCAGCCAGCCCCCCCAGGGGTCATGCAGCCAGCCCCACCAGGGCCTCCATGTGTCATGCAGCCAGGGCCTCCATGTGTCATGCAGACAGCCCCTCCAGGGCTTCCATGTGTCATGCAGCCAGCCCCCCCAGGGGTCATGCAGCCAGCCCCACCAGGGCCTCCATGTGTCATGCAGCCAGGGCCTCCATGTGTCATGCAGCCAGCCCCACCAGGGCCTCCATGTGTCATGCAGCCAGGGCCTCCATGTGTCATGCAGCCAGCCCCTCCAGGGCCTCTATGTGTCATGCAGCCAGCCCCCCCCGGGCCTCCATGTGTCATGCATCCAGTACCCCCAGGTGTCATGCAGCCAGCCCCCCCAGGGCCTCTGTGTCACGCAGCCAGTCCCACCAGGGCCTCCATGTGTCATGCAGCCAGGGCCTCCATGTGTCATGCAGCCAGGGCCTCCATGTGTCATGAAGCCAGCCGCACCAGGGTTTCCATGTGTCATGCAGCCAGCAAAATAAAAAGACAAGTACCTCTCTTCTCCTTCCGACCATTACGACCGCGGTAGTTACGCCCCTGCCGCCATATGTCACACCCCTGCTCCCCATACAGCCTGCACCCCCCATATCACACACACTACATTCTCATATGTCTCACACCCTGCTGCCTGTACCTCAACTTACCCCTCTCAAACACTCTGCACCCCTTCACAACCTTCTGTTAAAGTCTGCAGCCCTCATCTGCCACTCACCCTGCACACCCCTCATGTCCTCTCTTTTTTCATTACGAGTCATAAGTCCAAAATCGTTCAGGAATCAGTATCTTCTCCTGCTTTCTGCCCGGCAATCCTGTGTCTCCTCCCACACAGTCACATGGGCGTGACATCATCGCAGGTCCTGGAAGGATGGATTCCGTGTGCTGTGCAGGAGCACTTCTGCTCTGCCGCAGGTCAGAGAGCCCCTCTCACAGGCCGGCCCCCTGACGGTCGCGTAGTCGGCCACTACACAGCGGCACTACACATAGGGGCCCGGCAGCCGGCTATGCAGAGCGGCTGCCGGGCCCCTATAACCCAGCGGGCCCGGGCGCAGTGGCGACCTCTGCGACCGCGGTCGTTACGCCCCTGAGTCTGGGCTTATTTCTGAATCATTTCTCATTCTACTAGATCAACTTCAGTCAATTCTAAGCACTATTGTGAATAAGAAGTGTCTACGACCTGCACACCAGCCTAAGATCGCCATGTACCATGCCAAGCATCTGCTAAAGTGGTGTAAAGAACATTGTAACTGGACTCTGGAGCAATGGAGATGTGTTGTCTGCAGTGGTTAACCCAGTTTTACTACCTGGAAGGCTGAAGAATGAATCTGGGGTTGGCAGATAACGCTACCTACCTCAATGCTTAGTGCCTAATGTAACATTTGTAGGAGGGGGGTAGTGGTATATAACTGATTTTTAGGGATTGAGCTAAGCCCCTTATTCCCTGTGTAGGGCATTTTAGACAACTGCTTGCTTCCATCTGCTAAATTCTACACATTACATTAAATGCAGCAATTTTATAGTTCATATTTAAAATTAAAATGTAAAATAGTCCAAGTCTTAGATTTCAGAAAGAAAACTGTAGAAAGTGTGACACATAAAGTAACTCAGCGTGGCTCAAAATGAGAGTGCATGAAAGCTTTTATTTCAGACAGTTTTTGATCTGCCTCTTGACATCAGCACTTAATAACAGAAATAAATGTGGAAAACAGCAAGAGGCCTCCAGGCTCAATGGACCAGGTTTACACTGTGGTAGCAGACGCCTGTTTGAATTAATCTTTATGTTCTCTGATCTCTGAACAACATATGCATGCAGGGCCGCCATAAAAACACTGCGCTTTTATTGGAACACTATATATATATATATATATATATATATATATATATTGTATATATATAGTGTATATATATAGTGTATAATATTTTATATATATATATATATATATATATATATATATATTATATTATATTTTATATTTTTATATATATATATATATATATATATATATATATATATATATATTATATATATAATCTTATATTTTTTTATGGAGCAACACTGAAGATATGACCCTCTTATACAATGTAAAGTAGTCAGTGTGCAGCATGTATAAGAGTGTAAATTTGGTGTGCCCGTTAAATAATGCAACACACAGTAAAAACCACTGCCAGCAAAGGGAGTACACCCCTAAGTGAAAATAGCCAAATTGTGCAAAATTAGCCATTTTCTCTCCCCATGTCATGTGACTCATTAGTGTTACAAGGTGTCAGGTGTGAATGGGGAGTAGGTGTGTTACATTTAGTTTTATCACTCACACACTCTCTCATAATGGTCACTGGAGTTATAATATGGCATCTCATGGCAAAGACTTCTCTGAGGAACTGAAACAAAGAATTGTTGCTCTGCATAAAGATGGCCTAGGCTGTAAGAAGATTGCCAACACCCTTTAACTGACTTGAAGCCTGGTAGGCAAAACCATACAGCGGTTTTACAAGACAGGTTCCACTCAGAGCAGGCCACACCATGGTCGACCAAAGAAGTTGAGTGCACGTGCTCAGCATCACATTCAGAAGTCTTTTTAAAATAGATGGATGAGTGCTGCCAGCATTGCTGCAAAGGTTTAAAGAGGTTGGATCACTGCATCAAATTGGTCTGCATGACTGTCGTTCCAGAAGGAAACATCTCCTAACCATGATGTAAAAGAAAGCTTGCAAACAATTTGCTTAAGTCAAGCAGACTTAGGACATGCATTACTGGATCCATGTCTTGTGGTCTGATGAGACCAAGATAAACCTATTTGGTTCAGTTGGTGTCACGCGTGTGGGGCAGCAACCAGGTGAAGAGTGCAAAGACAAATAAGTCTTGCTTGCAGTCAAGCATGGTGGTGGCAGTGTTATGGTTTGGATGCAAGAGTGCTGCCAGCTGTGGGAAGCTACAGTTCTTTGAGTGAACCATGAATGCCACATGTACTGTGGCATACTAAAGTAGTGCATGATCCCCTACCTTCGAAAAACTGGGTCACAGGATAGTATTACAACACTATAATGACCTCAAACACACCTCCAAGATGAACACTGCCTTGCTAAATAAACTGAGGGTAAAGGTGCTGGGCTGGCAAACTATGTCTCCAGACCAAAAACCTATTGAGTATATGTGGGGCATTCTCAAATGGGAGGTGAAGGAGTGCAAGGTCTCTTACATACACCAGCTCCATGAAGTAGTCATGGAGGAGTGTAAAAGGATTCCAATGGCAACCTCTGAAGCTCTCGTGAACTCCATGCCCAAGAGAGCAGTGCTTGAAAATAATGGTGGCCACACAAAATATTGGCACTTTGGGCATAATTTGGCCATTTTCAATAAAGGGTGTACTCACTTTTGTTTCCAGCGGCTTTTACATTAAAGGCTGTGTGTAGAGTTCTTTAGAGGGCACACAAAATTTACACTGTTAGACAAACTTTACTCTGACCACATTGTATCAAAATGTCTTATCGTCAGTGTTGTACCATTAAAAGATAGAATAAAATATTTTTTAAAAAGTGAGGTGTGTATTCACTTTTGTGATATACTGTATATATATATATATATATATATATATATATATATATAAATTAACGTGTCACAGATTTTCTAATTACATATCATTTTAAAGGTGCTTTTGACATGAAATTCTCACCAGATGTTGGTTACAACCCATACAGTCCACACAGGGAAAGAAATTAAACCATAGCTGTCCATAAATTAAGTTATGTGTAATAATGACAGGTAAAAAGCAATGAACACAAGGAGAAAGAGAATTGCAAAAAGCCATGTAAAGTCATGATACCAGGTGATATCTATCAGTAATTAAAAAGCAATCCTGCCACTTAGTGACAAATTAATATCAGCTGGTTCAACTGATGGCCTATAAATAGGTATCTCATTACTTGGGTGCCACACAAGAAACATCTCATGAAGGGTAAAAAACAGTAAGTTGTCTCAAGATCTTCTCAACCATATTGTTGCAAAACATACTGGGGGTATTTTTTACAGAAAAATCTCTAAACTTGTGAAAGTTCTATGTGAGCACTGTTGGGGCCATAATACAAAAGTGTAAGGAACATAATTTCCCCATAAACTGTCCACAACCAAGTGCACCCCACAATATTTCAACCAGAGAAGTGAAAACTTTCAGCAGAACTGTTGTCCAAGAGCCAAGAACAATCTGTGGAGACTTACAGAAAGACCTGGAATCAGCAGGTATATTTGTTTGTTACGGGGGGCTGTCTGATAACCTAAAGGAGTATCAGACAGTCAGGGTCCACCGTGCAAAGACTCTGCTGCAGACTATGGCAGAGTGCAATACCTCTGTTAACTCACAGAAGGATATAATAAGTAAGTAAAGCAATTCCTCCCTTACTTGGAGGGTGTGTGGAATGATCTCTGTTAATAATCACAGAGACAAAGGCAATGTGTGCGAAATGGCACCTACCTAGGTCCGCTCTTCTAGTGGTGCAAAAGAGACGAACAGCAGCGTAAGCCGCACAAAGCTCCTACCTGCGTTCGCTCCACTAGTGTGCGAGGACACGAACCACTAGATATGGCACCTGCCTAGGTCTGCTCTTCTAGTGGTGCAAAAGAGACGAACAGCAGCGTAAGCCGCACAAAGCTCCTACCTCTGTTCGCTCCCCTAGTGTGCGAGGATACGAACAACTGCCAGACGCAGTATAAGGAACGTTACCCTAGCGGCAAAGTCCACCTACGAGTCGAACCACAAGGCCCAGCCAGACCATGTGCCTCAGGCACCTGCCTATGTCCGCTCCCCTAAGAGGTAAGGATATGGACAGCAGCCGAAGCTGTAAGGTATAAGAACGCTACCCTGCCGGTAGCGCTCACCTAGCATAGACAGAGGAATGCCTAGAGGAACGCGCACAGAGCGTCTACTCTTATGCATGAACCAAGAGGACTGAGCGCCATGCGGCATGTGTCAGGGTCTTATATAGACTCTGTGCCTCATCCAAGATGGAGGACACCAGAGCCAATCCGCTGCCAGAACGACAGGAGTGACGTCATGCTGGCCTATCACCGAGCAAGGCATCACAAGCACATGACCAGCGACCAATCGGCATAGAAGGTGTCAGAGACATGTGACCTCGTGTCAGCGATGATGTCACCCGCACATGTGCAATGGCTCCAAGATAGGACTTAGTCTCCGGCGCTCGCACATGTGCAGTAGCAAGAAATCTGGACTTAGTCTCCAGCGCTCGCACATGTGCAGTAGCAAGAAATCTGGACTTAGTCTCCAGCGCTCGCACATGTGCAGTAGTAAGAAATCTGGACTTAGTCTCCAGTGCTCGCAGCAACCGTAACATTGTTTCAATGAAAACAATAAGTAATGCATTCCGTTTCCATGCCCTGTAAGCACACTCACCACACAGGGCTCCATTGCTGAACAAAAAAACAAGTTAAAGCATTTTTAAAGTTTACTCAACAACATTTATGCAAACCTGTGAAAGACTGGGAGAAGATAGTCTAGTCAAATGAGACCAAAATCGAACACATGGGATGCCATGAGAAATATGTGACGCTCTGGCGCCGCCAGGTGGTCACACATTGTAGGCCCCCGCACAACACCTTCCCTCACAGGGTTAAATCTTGCCAATCAAATCCTAGTCCCCCCCAGGGTAGGAAAGGCACACCAGTGGGCGGGACCAGGCAGATGGCGAACACCCACCTAGGGGTCTAGAGAACCCGGGGCGGGAAAAACAGTGAGTTAACAGTTCAGTGGAGAGGAGTGAGGAGTGGTGAGAGGAGCAGGAGGAGCAAGACTGAGTTCAAGTGCAGAGAGAAGTTGCGTCGGGGTTGGAGCCCCGGCATATTGGCTAGGTGGCAGACGGTGGTCTGTGTCTGACAGGAGACGGGAAGACGGCAGCCGGAGATCTGAGGTGGACTGGGGCAGGGTTGGAGCCCGCCGGTACCGACACCGGAGACCCGACCTGGAAACCTTGCACAGAGGGGGTACTTGAACCCTGAAGCCAGGACCGGAACCAACGGCCCAGCTAATTAACCAACTGAGGGCAGGATTATAGGTCCTGTCCCAACCAAAGTCCCAAAAGCAGACAACCACCCACCGAGAGGGATAGGGCATTTGCCAGGGCCCAGGAGATCCCATGGGTCAGCATCAGCGGGCAAGGCTCCCAACCAAAGTATCGGGAGCGGACTCCCGTGTTCCACACCGGGAAGTCCACCTTACAAAACACAGTGTAGAGGAAAGTGACCGAACCATCACCCCGGGTGAGGGACCAGGGTACACCTGGCCATGGCGGCCGGCCACCAGCACCTTGGTTAACGAATGGACTTGTCTGATTTATTTAATCGTGAGTAAACTGAGACTCCCTGGTCTGACCAGGCGCGCCGGCCCCTCCATCACCATCCCCTACACCGAGTCACCGGACTCCCAGGCAACCATCCCTACCCCCACAGAGGGGTTAACAACCAGCTGCCATCCCATCGCCCCCAGGTGCCCCCACAACAGCAGCGGTGGTGCCACACTTCACCACACACCGTGGGTGGCGTCACAGACTGACTATGGCAAATCCCATACAAATACATCCCTTTCATTTGAAGTGTCCGCGTGACCCCCGGATCCGGAGAATCCCTCAAGCCACACCGCGGATCCGGATCCGAGCAGCCCGGCTGCTACTCACGTGGGGGTGGCACACATACCATGTTTGGAGATCAAAAAGAATTGCATATCACCCCAAAAACACCATATCAACAGTGAAGTTTGAAGCTTGGAAAATCATGATGTGGAGCTGTTTTTCAGTAAACGACACTGGCAAATTTCATATCACTGAAGGAAGGATAAATAGACAAATGAACCAAGACATTCTTGTTAAAATTCTGATGCCGTCTACCAGGATGATGAAGATAAAATGAGGCTTGATATTTCAGAAAGACAAAGCTCTCAAACACACAGCCAAAAAAACTCTCAATTCGTTTCAGAAAAAAAAATAAAACTACAAGACTGGCCCAGCCAATCACCTGACCTGAAATCAATAGAACATTTCTGGAAAGAAATAAAGCTCAGAGTCCATGGAAGGACCCCACAGCATCTTCAGGAATTGAAGAGTGTTTGTGTGGAAGAATGGAACAAAATTGCACCTGAGCAATGCATGTGACCTAGTTTCTCCAAACAGGAAGTGTCTTGCAGCTATCATTGCCATGAAAGCCTTTGTACAAAGTACTGAATACATTTCAGTAAGCTTATTCAATACTTTTTCCATGTTTCATTTCTCATTAATACACGCAGCTCAATTAATGGACAACTTTGATTTGATTTCTTTGTCAGTGTGGATTGGATGGGTTGTTTCCGACGTCTAGGAAGAAATTCATGTAAATACTACCTTTAGAAATATATTTACTTACAAAATTGAATACTTATTTTGCCCGCTATATATATATATATATATATATATATATATATATATTATTTTTTTTTTAAATATAGTGCTAAAGTATAATGTTTTTTGTATGCCACTGGATATAGGATTAAAGAGTAAAGAAAAAATCCCTTTCGGCGCTTCCGGAGGTGCTCCATTACCCACGTGGGAGCACCTGTTCAGGACTCTCATTGTTTTTCCCGAGGATTCGTGCTGCATACTGGAGGATTAATAAGAGAGTTGATCCACTACACGGGTCATACTAGCGAAAACAGAAGAAATCTGCACAGTGAGTGTAAAATTCGTACGATCATTGCAATCTGTGTTTACATACATCTACACTTAGATTTGGCGCCCGTTGTCCTCTTCTTTTTTTCTTTCCTTTATACTGGATATAGGATGAGAGCATAGTGAGTGAACAGTCAGGGGTGAAAAACAAGAGCTCAAGCAACAATTGTTAGATGAATAATCCAAAGTGGAGATGTAGGAAATTCCAGGAACCAGGTCTTGGTCAGAATCAATACATGTATAATTCAAATACAGGAGATTCTGTGCAGGAGCTTGGTCTGATCAAACTATAGCATCTGGCCAGGGTAGGAATCAAAAGAGAGTATACAGACATTACAGCATGGAATCACATCTGCTGCTTTCTGTAAGGAAAACACATTTCCCTGCCTGTTTAAAAACTTGTTTTACCTCACAGAAAGAATTAGTTGTGATCACATGCTAACATATCTGTATACTCTTTTGCTTTCTCCCCTACCCAGGAGGTGTGGTATATCTGACCATCCTGCACGGTCAAATACATCCATTACACAGGAGCACATATATAAGATTATCTTGGGGCAGGAACATTTTTTTAAACACTTCCTATTGTGGAACTTATTTTTATTCTTAGATCTATGAAATTAAAATGTACTTTGCAAATCTGCTTACAGCGAGCGTCCTACACCCAGGACTTGGACTAGTCACAAGGAAAGAACATTAATGTAAACCCCAAAAAGCATCAATCTGCAAATATCAAATATATAACATTTACAAAATATACACAATAAAAGCTTGATATAGTTGTATAACGGTTTACGACTATTACTCTGTCCCTTATTGTCAAATGGATGGTTACAGTGATTATAAAGACTAATGCATACCAAAGAAAAGCTAGTTTACATAGAAAATGAGACAGCGATCTCCACTAGCGAATAGTCAGTAAACATTGCACATTTTCAATGATCCCACCAGTGCCAACTCTAAAACAATTGACCAACATTGAGGGGAAATTAAAGCCGCAGACATTTCTGGAATTAAACCGCCCTTTGTTTCTAATTGTCATGACAAATTTGAAGGTGAATAAATATTATTTTTTATAATAATGCATTCTATTTTTACTAAATACCTATATTAAAGACCCTGGCAAAGGGTTAAAGAGCTTAAAGAGTTCCTGAGGTCATTCTGGCTTTTTCCTTTCCCACCAGAACTTTAATTCTGACAGTGAAAGACACATCAGCAGGCCAGGTACTATTGTCACCATGGCAACTATATGAGCCGCGAAATAAAACTTCAAGTGTGGTATGGTTGCCTTGGCAACACTGCCATGAGACCTGCGTCTCTCACCAGCAATATTGGTGCTACCCTTCAATAAAAATAAGCATATCTTAAAAATATTAGGCTTATATTTTGGTCAAGAATTATGATGTTTGAAAATAAAAAAAAAAAAACAGGAGATGAGAGGAGATGAACACTAGGTTTTAATCTAATATATAAAGCTGAGTGTATGTGTGTGTATGTATATGTGTGTATGTGTGTATGTATGTCCGCTAAAGGAATCTGCACCATCGCATTTACAATCATGAAATTTTGCACAGACGCTTGATGTGACTCACGGAACGTCATATACTATGTTTTGATGGGAAAATTTAACCCCGCGCTTTACAGTTACTCTCCAAAAACACTGCCTTCATTAAAGTCAATGGAGCTGTGACCTAGAGGTTATTAATAGCAGCTGTTAGTGGTTGCTATAGGAAAAAATACATTGTTAGTATAAGAAGCTTATGTGTGAGGTAATAAGATGTCACTGGGTAGACAGATAGAGAGACAGAGACAGACAGAGAGAGATAGAAAGAAACAGACAGACAGACACACAGAGTAAGAGGCAGACAGGGAAAGAGACAGAGAGAGAGACAGACAGTCAAAGAGACAGACAGAGGCACACAGACAGATAGGGAAAGAGACAGGGAAAGAGACAGAGACAAAGAGACAGACAGAGACAGACAGAGACAGACAAACAGGGAAAAAGACAGAGAGAGACAGTCAAAAAGAAAGAGGCAGACAAAGACAGACAGACAGGGAAAGAAACAAAAAGAAAGAGACCGTCAAAGAGACAGAGACAGACAGGGAAAGAAACAGGCAGACCGAGAAAGAGACAGACAAAGAGACAGACAGGGAAAGAGACAGAGACAGGGAAAGAGACAGACAGGGAAAGAGACAAAAACAGGGAAAGAGACAGACAGGGTAAGACACAAAAACAGGGAAAGTGACAGAGACAAGGAAAAAGACAGGGAAAAAGATAGACGAGGAAAGAGACAGACAGAGGAAGAGACAGATGAGGAAAGAGACAGGGAAAGAGAAAACAGGGAAAGAGACAGAGAGACAGACACACAGAAACAGACAGGTAAAGAGACAGACAGAGAGACAGACACACAGAGATAGAGACAGACAAAGACCGAGACAGACACATAGAGACAGACAGAGGCAAACAGACTGAGACTGACAGGGAGACAGTTACTATCCTGGGAAACGCCCAGGTACTACAGCTAGTATAAAATAAATAATCCATACATTTTTACCATTGCACCCTTGAAGGGAATGTTTAAAATACAGGTCAATTTGTGGATAGCATATTATATAAGGGTGCTAAGAATACTGATATATACTGTAAAATTGTGACTAACAAATCAATTAAGGTATTTATTTTACATTTCTTCCTATTCTGTTTTTAAGAGTCCAATGGGCGGTCCTTGTTATAATGGGGACAAAGAGGTACCCTGTTTCCCCGAAAATAAGACACTGTCATATTTTTTTTTTCCCAAAAAAAACACTTGGTCTTATATTCGGGGGAGGGCTTATTCTCAGGGAAACATTGTTGGGGGAGAGTTTACCCCTTCAAAACATGCAGATACCCCTTCCCAGAATCGTCATACTTACCAAATCCCGGGCGTCTGCGTGGCTCCCAGGTCCTCCTGCAATCTCTGGTGGGCGCTCCCAGCAGGTATGATCCACTCCATCCTCCCCTGCTGCTGGCTAACACTCACACATCAGATCGCATACACACATTCTTACACACACTTTCACACACACACTCATGAGATCGCACATACAATCACGCGCACACACACCACATCCGGTGATACTACTTGCTTCCAGCTAGCAAGGGACTATCTGCTTTCTTGTCTCTATGATGCGTTTCACTGCTGGGACCTCCATGCATTCCACCCGCAGGTCCTGGCACTCCACTGCACAGCATCACAGGTCCTTCTGCCACCCAGAAGCAATCAATATTGCTAGATTTGGTGAGTGTGTGTGCAATCTGATGTGGGATTGTGTGTGTGTGTGCGATCTCATGTGTGTGTGTGTTTGTGAGATCAGATGCGTTCCGCCGCAGGTCCTTAATGCATTCCAATGCTCCCAGTCAGCGTTTGGTGAGTATGATCATGGGGTTCTTCTGTCTTCTTTCTTCTCTCTTTTCAGGTGTCTGCTTTCTATAATGAAGTGTCCTGCAGTATTCTTTATAGTGTACCAATCACCAGGATTTTCGTATATAACCTAAAGCCAGTGCTATACTGGCAATATTAGGCTGATTCTCTACATACCTTTACTGGTCAGTTCGGATATATAAATTTTGAAATCCAAGAAAGTAAAGTTTATAAAATTTTCAGCTAAAGAAGTGATAGCAGCTGAGGATCAGATAATATCTGGGGGTATTCAGAGTTATCCCTTCCCCCTGTTAGAATTAGCCTAAGTATTTTACAAGCGATTTACATTTTCCATTGCAGGACCTGTGTGAAGTCTTAAGCCTGCTTTACACGTTGCAGTTTGTTGTGCAATCACGTTTGCGATGTGACACGCCCAGATCGCAGATGTGATCTAATGAGATAGCACGTAGGTCGTTCATTTGCTGTCACACGTGCGTTAGTAGCTATGTTAAATTGATCAATTTTGTGTGCGATCCTTTAGATTATGTGTTCTGTGACGTATGCATTGGGCACCCTTTGTTTTGTTTTTTTATTTATTGACTTGCCAAGCGTGTTTAATGTGTAGGGATGCGTTTTTACTATGTCATCTGCCATTCAGCTCTGCTACATGGCTGCTAACAGCAGACACAGACAGCCATGTAGCAGAGCTGAATGGCAGATGACAGCAGACACAGAAAGAGCCGCACGATCAGAATGAACTCGGGTTACCTTCACCCGACTTCATTGTCATGCTGCTGCTGTGTCGCGTCCTGATTAGCGGTCACCAGTGAAGGACTCACCGGTGACCGCTAAACTCATGAGTAACTGAATTGAGCAGCCCTCTCTCATATACTCACTGATCCCCGATCACCGGCGCGGCGCTGCACGGCATTCACACTGCTCTGTCGGCTTTTACAATTTTGAAAAAGCCGGCCGCTCATTAAACAATCTCGTATTCCCTGCTTTCCCCGCCCACCGGCGCCTATGATTGGTTGCAGTGGGATACGCCCCCACGCTGAGTGACAGGTGTCTCACTGCACCCAATCACAGCAGCCGGTGGGCGTGTCTGTACTGTGCAGTGAAATAAATAATTAAATAATTAAAAAAAAACAATTTTAAAACCAGCCAGATAAAGCCATATGGCTGAAGGCTGGTATTCTCAGGATGGGGAGCTCCACGTTATGGGGAGCCCCCCAGCCTAACAATATCAGCCAGCAGTCGCCCAGAATTGCCGCATACATTAGGTGCGACAGTTCTGGGACTGTACCCGGCTCTTCCCGATTTGCCTTGGTGCGTTGGCAATCGGGGTAATAAGGAGTTATTGGCAGCCCATAGCTGCCAATAACTCCTAGATTAATCATGTCAGGCGTCTCCCCGAGATACCTTCCATGATTAATCTGTAAGTGACAGTAAATAAACACACACACCCAAAAAAATCCTTTATTAGAAATAAAAAAACACAAACATATACCCTCGTTCACCACTTTAATAAGCCCGAAAAACCCCTCCATGTCTGGCGTAATCCAGGATGGTCCAGCATCGCTTCCAGCTCTGCTGCATGGAGGTGACCGGAGCTGCAGAAGACACAGCCGCTCCTGTCAGCTCCACGCAGCAACTGAAGACAACCGCGCGATCAGCTGAGCTGTCACTCAGGTTACCCGCGGCCACCGCTGGATCCAGTGACAGCGGGTAACCTCAGTGACGGCTCAGCTGATCGAGCTATTCCCTTCATTAGCTGCGTGGAGCTGACAGGAGTGGCGGTGTATTCTGCAGCTCCGGTCACCTTCATGCAGCAGAGCTGGAAGCGATGCTGGACCATCCTGGATTACGCCGGACATGGAGGGGTTTTTCGGGCTTATTAAAGTGGTGAACGAGGGTATATGTTTGTGTTTTTTATTTCTAATAAAGGATTTTTTCGGGTGTGTGTGTTTATTTACTGTCACTTACAGATTAATCATGGAAGGTATCTCGGGGAGACGCCTGACATGATTAATCTAGGAGTTATTGGCAGCTATGGGCTGCCAATAACTCCTTATTACCCCGATTGCCAACGCACCAGGGCAAATCGGGAAGAGCCGGGTACAGTCCCAGAACTGTCGCATCTAATGGATGCGGCAATTCTGGGCGGCTGCTGGCTGATATTGTTAGGCTGGGGGGCTCCCCATAACGTGGAGCTCCCCATCCTGAGAATACCAGCCTTCAGCCGTATGGCTTTATCTGGCTGGTTTTAAAATTGGGGGGGGACCGCACGCCGTTTTTTTTAATTATTTAATTATTTATTTCACTGCACAGTATAGACACGCCCACCGGCTGCTGTGATTGGGTGCAGTGAGACACCTGTCACTCAGCGTGGGGGAGTGTCTCACTGCAACCAATCATAGGCGCCAGTGGGCGGGGAAAGCAAGGAATACGAGATTGTTTAATGAGCGGCCGGCTTTTTCAAAATAGTAATAGCCGCCGGAGCAGTGTGAATGCTGTGCAGCGCCGCGCCGTTGATCGGGGATTGGTGAGTATGAGAGAGGGGGTAAGAGGGATAGACTGACATGGACAGAGAGAGAGGGACAGAGATAGTGACCGACTAACAGAGATTAGTGAATGACAGACATTGTGAGGAGCTTCAGAACGCAGCTTTTCAGCTGCGCTCTGAAGTGGACCTTTTTTAAGCTGCGGTGCAGAGCGCACACCTGCGCACATAGCCTCAGACATCAAAATCGTATGAGGGATGTCACACGTTTCAATTGACTAGGTTTGTGCAACAAAACATTCAATTCTAGACAAAGATACGATGTGTTTGCGATCAACGGTTTTGCGTTCAATCCTGATTGCATGTAGGTGTCACATGCAGATACCTCACAAACGATACCGGCTGTGCGTCACTTACAACTTGACCCCAACGACGGATTGTGAGATATATTGAAGCGTGTAAAGTGGGCTTTACCCATGTGACCAGAAGGGGTGGGGCCTCAGCCAACAGAAAAATGTTGGTTTGTGATATCAGCTTTGTTGACTGAGGCCCCGCCCCTTCTGGTCACATGGGTATGACCTCACACAGGTTCTACAAGGGAAAAATGGAATCATTTGTATAATACTTATGTTAATTCTAACAGGGGGAGGGGATAACCTATGAATTCCCCCAGATATTATCTGATCCTCATCTGCTGTCACTCAAGAAGCTGCCGATTTTATAAACTTTACTTTCTTAGATTTCAAAACCTAAACATCCGAGCTGACCACTAATGGTATGTATAGAATCAGCCTGATAGTGCCAGTATAGCACTGGCTTTAGGTTATATACGAAAATCCTGGTGATTAGTTCCCTTTAACTTTTTTAGCTGCATGGAAACTTCATAATTGAACTGCAACTAGGTCTTATTTTCAGGGGAGGTCTTATATTTAAGCCTTGCTGAAAACTCCCGTTAGGCCTTATTTTTGGGGTAGGTCTTATTTTTGGGGAAACATGGTAGTCAGTAAGGAGAACCGCCCACTGGACAAAATCAAGAAGAGTAAGAATTAAATAGAAAAAAAAGCTCTACTGATTTTTTTTGCTACTAATCTTTAAATGTTATATGCTGAGCATCTTCTTCTGCTTGATAACATGCTGCTCATTGATCGGATTGAACATTCTTTTTTAACTTCATGTATTATTTTTTCTTTAATGGGTTTTTTCTTTGTTTTTCAGCTTTTAAAGCAACCACACTAAGTGACTGTAACGTGTTAGGGTTTGTTTAAGAGAGAAAAAAGCTATTGGTAAGTCATTCTATGATTCACCATAATTGGTCCAAACATCTCAATTTTAGCAAAATGTCGTTGGTTCTGGGAGATGCTATCAAAATCACAGCATGGATGAGATTAAGGTAACTTTCACTCATCTCTCAAAATAACAGATAATCTACCTAAAAATGAGCCATCTAATTATAGCCCCTAAAGAAATACTTTTATATATCCACCTGCAATCTTTCCTCTTTCACCAGAGGTTTCTGTAGCTGTGAAGCTATGGTTATAACCTACAAAGTAGATACGCATTCTTACAGAACACCCTTTGTATTGAACACAGATTGTACTTCCCTATCCAAGGTTGCAATTCATCATACAAGCGTCTATAAAAAACAAAGCATATAAATGAAGACACAGGGGACCAGTTTCAGCAGTCACAATATGGTGTTCTCTTCAGCTGCTCATCCACAGAATTGCACCTCCACCCTGCTGTGTTTACCCTCATGTATATTTCAGGCTTTCCTCCCTCCAGCTCAGTAAACACATATGAGGGGAATATATTCCTAGACACAAGGCTTGCACCACTAAAGTACATTTCAACCTAAAATAATGTCTTGTTCTAGGTGAGCAACACAACTACACGCTACATTAGCCTTTACCTATGAAACCCCAGAATCCAAACCATCAGAAGTATGAATCCAGACAATAACCATCAAAATACAAGCTTCTCTCTGTTCATGTTTCATACTGTCTGCAAGGTGCTGTTTTCACAGTATTAGATTAATGTCAGGTTCCATCAAAAGAGTTGAAATCCACAATTTAAAGCCTAAGGGGCCTCCCGATTATCCCACAATGGTAGATGTAGAGGAAATAAAGAATCCAGCAGTATAAGGCTGTGTCCGCACTTTCCGTTTCCACCTGCGTTTCAGCTGCTTTTTAGGTCCGTTTTGAACTGCAAGTAGGATGACGCAAAGTGCGGACACAGCCTAACGGCTGATTCGGTATTTCAACTGCCCTGTTGCATTGGTGCCAAAATCCAACCAAGAGCAACATCCACATGTTGTTCGCACAGGTTTCCTAGGAGTATTCTACTCTAGTTTTCTGCCACAAGCCTAAAATATGCTGAAAGTTATATTTTCCTTTGTAATCTATCTCATTATTTTTTCTGTAATGGAAAAATATATACGTCACTCTGCTTAAAATTGGAAAATGGTGCTTGAGTATGGGTTCAGTCCATATAATATAGCAAAATAAACCTTGGCACTTAAGATTGTGATGATTGAAAGGTTTGTAATAGCAATGAAATAATTTTTTGACGTTTCGGTCATATACAATTAACCTTCAACAGATTATGAGCTGATTGCTGAGTGTTAATGGGAACCAAAAGATGCAGTGCAATGTAGAGGCGACAACAGTCTCTATATCGTCTTTACAGTCTCTATTCTCTCTCGACACTTGGCATATACTTAAAGATAGGCATGATATACACTGTGTTCCAAATTATTATGCAAAAAATATTTTTTCATATTTTCCTAAATTAACTTTATGAATTGCAGTCATTGTTATTTTCCAGTCATCTACTATTCGAGTATAATTGAAATGTTTTTGATCACACTGCCTATGAAAACAGTATATTTTTAAAAATAATAAACACTCAAAGTGCACTCAAAATGCATGTTACAAATTATTATGCACAGCAGAGTTTTGAACCTTTTTATTTTTATTTTGAAAAACAAAATGGTTAATTGTGAAATTCTAAGCATTATCAGCTTATTACAAAATGAAATCAAACAGTTTTCAAGTCAAAACTTAATTCTAGGTGATGTTACATTTGCACATAGGACCCCTTGTTTGAAAGAAGCTTCTGAACTCTCTCGTCCATTGAATTTGTCAGTTTTTGGATGGTTTGTGCTAAAATTGTTTTGCATGTGGACAGAATACCCTCCCAGAGCTGTTGCTTAGATGTGAACTGCCTCCTGCCATCATAGATACTCCTTTTGATGATGCATCAGAGGTTCTCAATGGGGTTGAGGTCAGGAGAAGATGGTGGCCACACCATAAGTTTGTCCTCTTTTATGCCCATAGCAGCCAGAGATGCAGATGTGTTATTTGCAGCATGAGAAGGTGCATTATCATGCATGAAAATGATCTTGCTGCGGATTGCACGGTTCTTCCTCCTGAACCATGGCAGGAAGTGCTGTTTTAGAAACTCCACATAGATTATGGAGTTCATCTTTACCCCTTCAGGGATCCTAAAGGGGCCGACAATCTCTCTCCCCATGATTCCAGCCCAAAACATTACTCCACCTCCTCCTTCTTGGCGCCTTAACCGTGTTTACATGGGGTGTCCATCAACCAGCCATCCTCCACTCCATCCATCTGGACCATCGAGGGTTGCACGGCACTCATCGGTGAACAAAACAGTTTGGAACTCAGTCTTCATGTATCGTTTGGCCCACTGGAGCCGTTTCGTGCAGTGGATAGAGGTGGTCGACAGGATGGCTTACGCACAGATGCAACCTCTGAAGGACCCTGCATCTTGTTGTTCGGGGGACGTTGGAGGCACCAGCAGCTTCTAAAACTTGTCTGCTGCTATAACAAGGCATTTTAGCAGCTGCTCTTTTAACCTGACGCAATTGCCTGTTGGAAAGAGTCCTCAATTTCTCCTTATCAGCACGCACACGTGTGTGCTGTGAATCAGCTACATACTTCTGGATTGTGCGATGATCACGATGAAGTGTCTTGGCAATGTTGATTGTAGTCATGCCTTCACCTAAATACTCCACAATTTGTTGCTTCTCAGCAGCCGACACATCCTTTTTCTTTCCCATTTTGACAAAAAATGTAGGCTGCTTAATAATGTGGAACAGCCTTCCGTGCGGAGCTGCCGCCCGACCACCGTGCGGAGCTGCCGCCCGACCACCGTGCGGAGCCGCCGCCTGACCTACACCCCACCTATTGTCTCCTCCCCATAATCCTATAGAATGTAAGCCCGCAAGGGTAGGGCCCTCTTCCCTCTGTACTAGTCTGTCTACTGTAATTTGTATACGTATTTTGTATGTAACCCCCTTCTCATGTACAGCACCATGGAATTAATGGTGCTCTATAAATAAATAATAATAATAATAATAAGTAGTCTTGCCTTTATTTGGACACACCTTCCAAACTAATTTGCACAGGTATCTGCAATTGCTTTCAGAGATATAAAGAGCCCGGACACACATCACTAGCAATGAGTTTACATGACAAACAAAAAATTTCTAACCTTATCACTCCTAAACTCTTTTTGCATAATAATTTGGAACACAGTGTACTTCCATGTTCTTTTTCAATTTATAGGGTTCTTGTGTGATGCCCCAGGACTATTAGGTCATCACAGGGTACTGCACATGCTGCCCTTCCGTGCAGTATTCTGCCTTCCCATTGGTTCTGGGTCCCTACTTAAGTGGTGTTGCCGCTAACCGCAAATAACAATCCTAGAGACACCCTGCATCACACCCACCTGACACACCAGTGGACGGCTTGAGAGGAATAGAGTCGCCCACCTCGGAGGTCAGGGAATGGGAGGTGAAGTGTGTAGAGAGTAGAGTTTAGTCAGTGAGTGGAGGAGGAGTTGAAAAGTAGCCCTCAAGCTGAGAGGAGCTCAGAGGAAGTCGGGAGTGGGGACTCCCGAAGTAAGGTGCTCAGACCCGTCAAGCAGGACGGCCAGCAGCCTGGCCCTATCACCGGTCCGGGACTGAAGGTACGACGGGGTACATGGACCCTAGGTCGGGGAGTAGCTTCAGGCAACCCGACAATTCACTTGAGGAGAACGGAGCCTTCACGATCCATTCCCACCTGCTCCAGAATCAGGGCATTAGCGCAACGAGGGGGATAGGACCTTCCAACCAAAACAGTCCAGAAAATCCCAAGTGTGAGCCCTGAGAGCAATTTCCCATACTTAGCCATAGTAGGGAGCGGAGCCCGGCTAGTTCCAAGCTAGGGGCCATCAAGTTGAAGTCTAAACTAAGTGCCAGGAGGCAGGTCACGAATCACCAGGCAGCACCACTTGGGGACGGGATCCGGACAAGCTCCCCTCAGCGGCAGCGGTGCCCAGAGACTTGGTTTACCCGGTTGTCGGTGTCTGCTTATGAACTGAGTGAGTACGAGAGTGACTTCTGCATCCCCACGGCATTCCCCCTTCACCGAGTCCCGGGGCATCCCTTACCCGTGGAGGGTTACAACACCGAGCTGCCCCGTTCCATCATCCCCGGGTACTCCCAACAGCAGCGGTGGTACTCCTAATTACCACACACCATGGGTGGCGTCACGAACTATAACTCCCCTGTAAATACCGCCCCTTTTCATTCAAGTGGCCGCACAACCCCCAGGTCCGGAGACCCTCGAGCCACAGCGAACCCGGATCCGAGCAGCTTGACTGCTTCCACGGGGGCGGTACACCTGCATTGAGTGAGCATAGCAATAAAGTATTGACTATGAGTGAGTATGTATAAAATTGGGCAAGATATCGTTTCATGCACTTTTTTATTTTAAGGCATCGGCACTTTATGGCTCATTTTCTGTAAGGTGTTGATACATTAGGAGTGTATGTAATGTGCATATGGACTGCTTATCCCCTTGGAATCACCCACCATATGTTTTTTTTAGTGTGTCCGTATAACTGTTTTGTTTTTATTGTATATTAATTCACTGAATGAGGTGTAATAAAGATTTATATTTTTTATACATAGTTGTATAGCATCTTGCATATATTTTATAGTTCGTTTTTTTATATGTATACCGTGCTATGGATGTATGTTAAATGCCACTGTGGGTTAAGGGTACTTTACACTCTGTGATATCGGTACTGATATCGCTAGCGAGCGTACCCGCCCCCGTCGGTTGTGCATCACGGGCAAATCGCTGCCCATGGCACACAACATCGCTCGGACCCGTCACACTACTTACCTGCCTAGTGACGTCGTTGTGACCGGTTCGTTCGGCATCACAGCGATGTCACTAAGCAGCCGCCCAATAGAGGCAGAGGGGGCAGATATGAGTGGGACGAACATCTCGCCCACCTCCTTCCTTCCTCATTGCGGGCGGCCGCAGGTAAGGTGAGGTTCCTTGTTCCTGCGGTGTCACACATAGCGATGTGTGCTGCCGCAGGAACAACGAACAACCTGCGTCCTGCAACAGCAACGATATTTGGGAAATCGACAGCATGTCAACGATCAACGATAAGGTGAGTATTTTTGATCGTTAGCGGTCGCTCGTACGTGTCACACGCAAGGAAGTCGCTAACGAGAACGGATGTGCGTCCCGAATTCCGTGACCCCAACGACATCTCGTTAGCGATGTTGTTGCGTGTAAAGTGGCCTTTAGGTTCTTGGGCCTAGTGTCCATGTCTGAGATAGGGAGAATATATTGTGAACCACTTCGGGACAAAGACAAATGTGAATGTTGGTAAACTCACTAAAGCACTGAGCAGAATACATACCACTCTATACTGTAAAGAACCGAAAATGAATGAATAAAGCAGGTATGGTGAATTACCACAATTATAGAGTTTAGTAAATATGAAACATTGTTACAAATAGAGTACAACATATGCTGTCTTGTAAGAAAGAGATGTACGACCCGTCTGATAACATGTTATATTGCATCTAAATTGAATTTTTGTTTCTTGTACTCTATACATATAATGGTGTAGACCCCCACATTTAGGCCTGCAACACACATCCGTGCCGCCGGGACGTGTTTGCCATTTTTTACACGTACCGGCGGCACGGAGACACGTACAGCAATGCTATCCTATTGTAGCAGGCACACACACGTAAAACCACATGGAACGTGCGTCCGTTTGTACGTGTGTGCGTTTTTCTACACGCTGACATGTCAGTTTTTCTCCGGCATCACGGGTGTCACACGGGCCGCACCCGTACCACACTGATGTAGTGTGGATGTGTCGCGGGCGGAGAGGACGCGCTCGCCATGCTCGGGTCCGGGGCTTCTGCTGCTGCTGCTCGGTGGCTCAAGCAGTGGACTGGACCCGGGGCCTCGAGCAGCGCTCCTCACCCGTGAGTGAAAGGGGGGGTGGTTTGGTTAGGGAGATTGTTCGTGACGCCACCCATAGGTCGTTGTGATAATGGCACCACCGCTGCTGGTAACGGGGATCCCGGGAGAGATGGTAGGGTGCAGCTGAGATGTTGTCCCCTCCGTGGACAGGGGTTGGTGATCACGGGGCCCAGTGGTGGTGATGGGGAGGCTGGATGGCTGGGGTGCAGGGACTGCGCGGCGCGGTGCCGGACGGCACTGGTGTATTCACTCAGACAATCACTGACAGAGTCTCTGGTAAACCAAAATGGCCGGATGGACAGGTCCCGCAGCCGGCTGCAGTGTTGTTGTTGTGCTCTTCCCGGATGGCTGATGGTGGCTGTCTTTCCCTGCACCTTTGAAAATGTTCTTGACTCCTGTGGTTGCCCACCGGTAGTCCGCTCCCCAGCGTATAGGTACTATAGGAGCCCGTTTTGCCCGCAGGCGCTGGCCCTTGGATCTCTAGCCTGTGGCGGTGGCTGTATATCCTCTCTGGATGGACGGTTGCCTTCAATCGGGACTTAGTGGTTGAGAAACCCCTGGGATTCCTGTCACATTCAGATTTGACTATTGACGGCGGCTCCAAGCCTGGTCGGGGTTCGATGGCCCTGCCTGTGTGCTTAGCTTCACTCCGTTCCCCGGTCCGGTACCGGCGGGCCGACACCCAACCCCGGTCCTTACGGCTCTGCGGAGTTCCACTAACTCCTGCAGACGGCCACCACCGTCTGCTGTCAGGACCGGGAGGACTGGTAGACCCAGGAGGTGGATCCGCTGGACCGAGCACCCCACCGGGGGGCAGGGTACACGGCAGCCGGAGCACTGGCGTGGCTGGGACGGGAGCCGCGTCCCACAGGGGACGGGAAGAACAAAGTCACTGGGGTCACGGGGTTCCTAAGAGACAGTGCAGGACACTGGTACAGGTGCCGGGTAGTAAAGACAGGCAGTAGTACAGGACACGGCACAAGGGGACCTGAGCACCTAGCTCACAAGACAAGGCTTCAAGACACGTTGATCAGGCGCCACCCACATGGCAAGGCCAGTCTTATATACCCAGCACAACCTCATGTCATTTCCTGCTGCAGGTGTGCTGGGCCTATAAGACCAGGAGAGTGGGCGCGGCCCGGTCCTATACAGAAGCATGAGTCTTAGGGGCACTTTTCACACTGCGACATCGCAGGCCGATGCTCTGATGCCGAGTGCGATAGTGCCCGCCCCCGTCGCAGCAGCGATATGTGGTGATAGCTGGCGTAGCGAAAATTATCGCTACGCCAGCTTCACACACACACTCACCTGCCGTGCGACGTCCCTGTGGCCGGCGACCCGCCTCCTTGTTAAGGGGGCGGGTCGTGCGGCGTCACTGCGACGTCACACGGCAGGCGGCCAATCGGAGCGGAGGGGCGGAGATGAGCAGGATGTAAACATCCTGCCCATCTCCTTCCTTCCGCATATCCTACGGAAGCTGCAGTGACGCCGGTAGGAGATGTTCCTCGCTCCTGCGGCTTCACACACAGCGATGTGTGCTGCCGCAGGAGCGAGGAACAACATCGGACCATCGCGTCGGCGTAATTATGAATTACGCCGACGCTGTACCGATGATACGATTACGACGCTTTTGCGCTCGTTAATCGTATCATCCAGGCTTTACACACTGCGATGTCGCATGCGATGCCGGATGTGCGTCACTTTCAATTTGACCCCACCGACATCGCACCTGCGATGTCGCAGTGTGCAAAGCCCGCATAAGACTCAGAGTCAGACTCCTGAGACCAGGAACAAGACTCAGGGGAGCATGAGCGGGAGCGGCAGGCGTGACCGACAGACACGTGAACTGGATCATTGGGCAAGGAGCGGTGGTGCGCTGGCGAGGCTGGATCAGTGGGTATGGAGCGGTGGTGTAATGCAGGTGTGACTGGATCAGTGGGTACGGAGCGGTGGTGCAATGCAGGTACGACTGGATCAGTGTGTACAGAGCGGTGGTGCGATGCAGGAACCGGCTCAGTGGGTAAGGAGGGCTGCCGGGACACCGGGAGCGTGACAGTACCCCCTCCTTGAAGCCCACCTCCCCGCGGCCGGGACATGTAGGCGCGCCGAAGAGGGGCAGCAACGTACTTTCGGGACAACCAGGACCGGGCCTCAGGACCGCAATCCACCCAATCGACCAGGAAGGACTGCTTACCCCGGACCGTTTTCATGGCCACTATGTCCCGTATAGGAGAACCCAAGTCAGCGGCAATGGAGGCAACGGAAAGGGGAGGACAGTCAGAAGCAGGACTGGAGTCTTGGACGACCGGATCGGGCGTCTCAGACTGGGTACAGGACAGTGTCTCATCCTCAGTAGCCGGTGGCATCAAAGTCTCAATAGCCAGGGACGGTGGAACGATGCTAGACTGCGTCGTCTCTTCTTCAGGGCCCGGTGGTACCAAAGGCTCAAGTACCAGGAGCTGTGGTACAACACTGGACTGCGTCGTTTCCTCTTCTTCTTGAGGCATGACAGGGTCAGGTGCCAGGGGCTGAGGAACTGGCTGTAGACAGTTATCATGGCACAAGGGACTCCAGCGAGTGATTGCGCCAGAGCGCCAACTGATGTCAGGGTCATGGAGTTGTAGCCAGGGCAGACCCAGCAGAAGCGCGGGAGCCATTCTCGGGATGACATACAAAGTAATAGTCTCAGTGTGCAGAGCACCAACACAGAGTCTCACGGGTTCGGTTGTATATATGACAGGTTCGTATAACGGTTTTCCGTCCACGGAGGCGAACCAGAGGGGTTTGGCAAGCAGGGTCACAGGTATCTGGTATCGGGACACTGTAGATTGGTGAATGAAATTACCCGCTGCCCCCGAATCGATGTGAGCCTCTGCCGTGAACCGGACCCTCTCAGTCGTAACTTGGACAGTCTGTGTAACTGGGACTGAGGGGATTCCAGTACCAAGGGTGGCGGTTCCCAGCATCCCTTGGACTCGGGGTCTTCCTGGTCTCTCAGGGCATGAGCGGAGCAGATGTGAACAGCTTCCACAATAGAAACACAGGCCCTGGGCGAGTCGCTCTGCACGGCGTTGCTCAGCTTGGCTCAGTCGGTCAATTTGCATTGGTTCAGGAGTAGAATCGCAGAACGGCAGTGGCGGGGGAACGGTAGACCTCTGCGGAATGGAGATGTGACGGATTGGTCGCTTCTCCCGGGATACTTCCTTGGTTCGCTCTTGGAAACGGAGGTCAATCCGGGTGGCTAGGGATATCAGAGCGTCCAAAGTACGGGCAACGTCACGACCGGCTAATTCGTCCTTAATGCGGCCCGACAGGCCCTCCCAAAAGGCTGCCGTCAATGCCTCGTTGTTCCAGCCTAGCTCGGAGGCAAGCGTGTGGAACTGGATGGCGTACTGGCCCACCGTCAGGGTTCCTTGGCGTAGCCGGAGGAGCGAGGAGGTAACTGCGGTAGTGCATCCCGGTTCATCAAAGGTACTTCGAAAAGCCTGAAGGAATTCCCGGATGTCGGTCGTCACCGGATCCTCGTTCTCCCACAACGGATTTATCCAGTACAACGCCTCGCCTTCCAGGTGGGACATCACAAAGGCTATCTTGGCTTGGTCGGAAGCGAAGAGGTGCGGGAGTAATTTGAAGTGCAGCGAGCACTGGTTCAAAAACCCCCGGCAGTTCTTGGGGTCCCCAGCATACCGAGGCGGAGCAGCGAGGCGAAGTTGCGAGACCGCGGAGACAATGAGTTCGGATCCAGACATCGTTTGGTGCGTGGACTGAGACGAGGCAGCGGTCTGTAACGTGTACAACCGGTGGTCCACAGACGTCAGGAACTTCAGTATGCGGTGTAAGGTTTCACGCTGTTGCACCAGTTCCTGGCGTAGTTCAGCCAGCTCAGACGTTTGTGCTCCAGCGGGATCCATGGCCTGATCAATCTGTCATGCCCGGGAGGACTGGTAGACCCAGGAGGTGGATCCGCTGGACCGAGTACCCCACCGGGGGGCAGGGTACACGGCAGCCGGAGCACTGGCGTGGCTGGGACGGGAGCCGCGTCCCACAGGGGACGGGAAGAACAAAGTCACTGGGGTCACGGAGTTCCTAAGAGACAGTGCAGGACACTGGTACAGGTGCCGGGTAGTAAAGACAGGCAGTAGTACAGGACACGGCACAAGGGGACCTGAGCACCTAGCTCACAAGACAAGGCTTCAAGACACGTTGATCAGGCGCCACCCACATGGCAAGGCCAGTCTTATATACCCAGCACAACCTCATGATTTCCTGCTGCAGGTGTGCTGGGCCTATAAGACCAGGAGAGTGGGCGCGGCCCGGTCCTATACAGAAGCATGAGTCTAAGACTCAGAGTCAGACTCCTGAGACCAGGAACAAGACTCAGGGGATCATGAGCGGGAGCGGCAGGCGTGACCGGCAGACACGTGAACTGGATCATTGGGCAAGGAGCGGTGGTGCGCTGGCGAGGCTGGATCAGTGGGTACGGAGCGGTGGTGCAATGCAGGTGTGACTGGATCAGTGGGTACGGAGCGGTGGTGCAATGCAGGTATGACTGGATCAGTGTGTACGGAGCGGTGGTGCGATGCAGGAACCGGCTCAGTGGGTAAGGAGGGCTGCCGGGACACCGGGAGCGTGACATCTGCCAACCTTGCTGTCAGTGTACGGGCTCCAACCCAGCACTTGCAGTATGTGACCTCTCCCTTTCACCTCCTAAACTCATCTACTGCTTTTCCCACCTCCAGGACTGTGAACTCCTCAGTGGGTGGGGCCAACCTCCTGGCTCCACCCCACCTGGTGTGGACATCAGCCCCTGGAGGGAGGCAACAAGGATTTTGTGTCTGACTGATGTGCCTGTCTCGGGGTGGGGGTGTCGTGTTGTAGTCTCTGTGACGACCTGGCTAGTCCAGGGCGCCACATACCCCCTTGGTTAAATGCAGACCGTCCGCGGGCTGGCTGTCCATCACCGGTTTTATTTTTCAACTGCAAAAGATATAAAACATGTGAAAACTTATTTATAAATCTTCCATTAACGGGAGGCATGGTACTTTAACGTTACAAACACATTTTTATTAATAACGGTCGGCTTCCGCTCTCCCACCCAAACAACCTGACCCTGATGCTGCCCCTAAGAAGTGGGCAGCACCCTTTGACCCCAGTCCAGATCCAGGCTGCCCAAGCGGGAACGGGTACTGTTATGATCCGGAACCATGGAAGACCACCACAAATCATTGGCAAAAGGTGACAAGAGCATTGGCAACTAATCTGGCCGCCATCCCCTTACTAACCATCACAACTAGAAGTAGCCGAGGGGTGAACTAACATCCTGTGCACCGCGAACCCAGCTGGAGAACTAACTATCCTAAAGGTAGGAAAGATGAATAATTCTCTGCCTCAGAAAATAGACAAAAATAGCAAGCCCCCCACATTCAAAGACTGCGGTGATATAGGAAAAACACAATACACAGGTAGATGACAGGATTAGCAAAAGGTGAGGCCCCCGCTGACTAAAATAGGAAAGGACAGGAAAGGGACTGATGGTGGCCAGAGAAAAAACCTGCAAAATACCAACTTCCTGATAGTACAAAAAGGCCCTCAGATCGCTCGATCTGAACTCCGTCCTATACCAGGTGCCCTTGTCATACCAATGAACAGAAAACAAGAATTATAACAAATTCAACAAGCCACGAACACATGGACCCAAAGGAGCTATACTCCACACAGAACTGCAGGGAGATCCTCAACAATCCACTGAGGGGGAAATTCCCTGGAAGGAAATAAACTGAAACCAACCACAACAAATGACAAACCCAGATAAGCAAAAGAACCAGACAATAAATAAAGAGCAAGCACTTATCTGGAGTAGATGTGGTGTAAAGCAGGATTAAGCAGGCTGGAGATACAAAGAACAACTGACATCTGGCAACAGCCTGCAATCAGACCAGGACTTAAATAAGCAGAGAGTTAGCAAAGGAAACACCCACTGCACAATACACCTGGTCCAAGTCCAAACCATTCCCGGCCACCAGAGGGAGCCTTCCAGCAGCCAAAACATAACTAACATTCACAACAGTACCCCCCCCCCCTTGAGGAGGGGTCACCGAACCCTCACCCACGCAACCGGGTCGCTTGGGATGAGCATGATGGAAGGTGCGAACCAACCTGTCCGCATGAATGTCAGAAGCCACAACCCAAGAGTTATCCTCCTGCCCATAACCCTTCCATTTCACAAGGTACTGAAGCTGACGCCTACTGCGACGGGAATCCAGAATTTTTTCAACCTCATACTCCAGATCCCCTTGTACCAAGACAGGGTCAGGAGGTGCTGCTGCAGGAACTGCTGGCTCCACATGTTTCTTCAACAAGGACTTATGGAAGACATTGTGAATCTTAAATGACGCAGGCAGAGTCAAACGGAAAGATACAGGGTTAATAATCTCCGAAATCTTATAAGGTCCAATAAATCTGGGCTTAAATTTAGGAGATGGAACTCTCATAGGAATATTTTTAGAGGACAACCACACCATGTCCCCTACTGTAAACCGGGGACCAACAGTCCGACGCCGGTTGGCAAACTTTTGGGCAGTTTCTTGGGACTGAAACAATTTATTCACTACCTGCCCCGAAATCTGCTGCATTCTATTGACCACCGAATCCACCCCTGGACAGTCAGACGCCTCAAGCTGCCCTGAGAGGAACCTATGGTGATACCCAAAATTGCAGAAAAAGGGGGACACCAATGTGGTAGAGCTAGCTCTATTGTTAAGGGCAAATTCAGCCAAAGGCAAAAACGAAACCCAGTCATCCTGATCCGCAGAAACAAAACACCGTAAATAGGTCTCTAGGGTCTGGTTAGCCCTTTTAGTCTGACCGTTGGTCTGAGGATGAAACGCCGAGGAGAAAGACAGCTGAACACCCAATTTGGAGCAAAAAATCCTCCAAAACCTGGATACAAACTGCACCCCTCTGTCAGAAACAATGTTTTCGGGAATACCATGCAAACGAACAAAATGTTGGAAAAACAAAGGCACCAACTCTGATGAAGACGGCAACTTAGATAGGGGAACCAAGTGGACCATCTTGGAGAATCTGTCACAGATCACCCAAATCACAGTCATTTTCTGAGAGACAGGAAGCTCTAAAATAAAATCCATAGAGATGTGCGTCCAAGGTTTCTTAGGTACAGGCAAAGGCAATAATAGCCCTCTAGAACGTGAACAACAGGGCTTGGACCTAGAACAAACTCCACACGACTGCACAATCTCGGGACAGGGAAGGCCACCAAAAAGAGCGTCTCACAAGATCCCGAGTACCAAAAATGCCAGGATGACCCGCCAAAACAGAGCAATGAACCTCAGAGACAACTCGGTCTCTCCATTGGTCTGGGACAAACAGTTTCCCTGTAGGACATCTCTCAGGTTTATCCCCCTGAAATTCCGCCAGTGCCAACCGCAGATCAGGCGAAATAGCCGAGAAAACTACACCATCATTCAGGATAGTAGACGGTTCGACAACCTCCAAAGAGTCAGCGCAGAAACTCCTGGAAAGGGCATCGGCCTTAACATTCTTGGTACCCGGCAAAAAAGAGACCACAAAATTAAACCGGGTAAAAAACAAAGCCCACCTGGCCTGCCGAGGATTCAACCTCTTGGCCTATTCCAGATAGATGAGATTCTTGTGGTCCATAAGCACCACAACTTGATGCCTAGCCCCCTCCAACCAATGCCTCCACTCTTCAAATGCCCACTTCATAGCCAATAATTCCCGGTTCCCCACATCATAATTCCGTTCAGAAGGAGCAAACTTCTGAGAGAAAAAGGCACAGGGCTTAAGTTTACCCGAAGTAGCGTCTCGTTGAGACAGAACAGCACCTGCTCCGATCTCTGAGGCATCGATCTCAACTTGAAATGGGCGAGACACATCAGGTTGATGCAGAACTGGGGCAGAAGTGAATTGTCTTTTAAGCTCCTGGAAGGCCACAATAGCCTCAGGGGTCCAATGCTCCGCATCAGCTCCCTTCTTTGTCAAATCCGTCAGAGGTTTGACAATGGCAGAAAAATTGGCTATAAATTTACGGTAAAAATTAGCAAACCCCAAAAACCGCTGCAGGGATTTTAGAAAAGTCGGTTGCACCCAGTCGTAAATAGCCTGAACCTTAACCGGGTCCATTTCGATAGCAGAGGGAGACAGGATGAAGCCCAAAAAGGAAATCCTTTGCAACCCAAAGAGGCACTTTGACCCCTTAACGTACAGTGCATTATCCTTAAGTATCTGAAAAACATCCCGTACTTGCCCAACATGAGAGTCCCAATCATCAGAAAAAATCAAGATGTCATCCAAATAAACAATCGAAAATTTACCAATAAGGTCCCGAAAAATATCATTCATGAAGGCCTGGAAGACGGAGGGTGCATTAGTGAGCCCAAAAGGCATCACTAGGTACTCAAAATGTCCCTCAGGAGTATTAAAAGCCGTCTTCCATTCATCACCCTCCTTGATACGGATGAGATTATACGCACCCTTGAGATCCAGTTTCGTAAACCATTTGGCACTCTTCACTCTAGAGAACAGATCAGACATCAGAGGCAAAGGGTACTGATATTTAACCGTAATTTTATTAAGAAGACGGTAATCAATACAAGGCCTCAACGAACCATCTTTCTTAGCAACAAAGAAGAAGCCGGCACCCAAAGGAGAAGATGAGGGCCGAATGTGCCCCTTCTCCAATGATGCCCTGATGTATGACCACATGGCATGGCATCATGTTCGGGCATAGACAAGTTGAAAATCCGTCCCTTGGGAAATTTACAACCGGGCACCAACTCAATGGCACAGTCACAGTCCCGGTGTGGGGGCAGAGAATCAGATTCCTGGTCATTAAATACATCACGGAAATCAGACAAGAAGGCCGGAACATCAACTGCCTGAGCAGACGTGGATGACACGGAAAGGTCCTGATGCACACCTTGACAACCCCAACTAGCTACCAACAAGGATCTCCAGTCAAGAACCAGATTATGGGTCTGCAACCACGGAAATCCCAGTACCAAGGTATCCTGTAGATTATGCAATACTAAAAATGTACAAGTTTCCTGATGCGCTGGTGCAACTCTCATAGGCACCTGGGTCCAAAATTGGAGTTTATGTTCTGCCAAAGGGGTAGCATCAATACCCCTTAAAGGAATAGGAGTTTGCAAAGGAACCATGGGGAAACCACAATCCCTAGCAAACCCAAAATCCATCAAATTGAGCGCTGCCCCTGAGTCCACAAAGGCAAATGCAGAAAAAGAAGACAATGAGCAAATCAATGTGACAGACAAAAGAAACTTTGGTTGCAAAGAACCCACAGTAACAGAAGTAGCCAATCTCCTTTCACGTTTAGGGCAGACAGAGATGTTATGAGAAGCGTCTCCACAATAGAAGCACAGTCTATTCTTCCGTCTGAACCCCTGCCGACTAGTATTAGAAAGGACCCTATCACACTCCATAGGCTCCAAAGGCTGTTCCACAGGCACAAAACCAGCAGGTATCTTCCTGCGCTCACGTAAACGCCTATCAATCTGAATGGCCAAGGTCATAGAGGCATCAAGACTAGAAGGGACGGGAAATCCTACCATTACATCCTTCACAACATCAGCAATACCCTTGCGAAAAAAAGCCGCAAGCGCATCATCATTCCATTTGGTAAGGACCGCCCACTTTCGAAATTTCTGACAAAACGTTTCTGCAGAATCCAAACCCTGAGTTAAGGACAACAAGAACTTTTCTGCTTGGTCCACAATATTGGGTTCGTCATATAATAATCCCAAGGCCTGAAAAAAGGAGTCCACATCATTGAGAATCGGATCATCAGACGCTAAAGAGAAGGCCCAGTCCTGAGGGTCACCACGCAGCAAGGAGATAACAATCTTAACCTGCTGTACGGGATTCCCTGAGGACTTAGGGCGCAGGTCAAAAAATAATTTACAATTAATTTTGAAGCTCAAAAATCTCGCCCTATCTCCCGAAAAAAATTCAGGAACAGGAATCTTAGGCTCTGTAAGGGGAGTCTGTGCAAGATAAGACTCTATATGACGAACCTTAGCATCAAGATGAGCCACACGCTCCTCTAATTCAGCCATGCTAGACAAAAGAAATCTTCCACAGAACCCAAAGAAGAAGAGGAAAAACACAAAAAAAAAATATTTTCTCAGCAGCTTTTTTTTCTTTTTTTTTTTTCTTTCCTTCCTTCTTAAGAGTACCCTTTACATTTGCTGGCCGGATGTACTGTTATGATCCATCCCCTTACTAACCATCACAACTAGAAGTAGCCGAGGGGTGCTATAGGAGCCCGTTTTGCCCGCAGGCGCTGGCCCTTGGATCTCTAGCCTATGGCGGTGGCTGTATATCCTCTCTGGATGGACGGTTGCCTTCAATCGGGACTTAGTGGTTGAGAAACCCCTGGGGTTCCTGTCACATTCGGATTTGACTATTGACGGCGGCTCCAAGCCTGGTCGGGGTTCGATGGCCCTGCCTGTGTGCTTAGCTTCACTCCGTTCCCCGGTCCGGTACCGGCGGGCCGACACCCAACCCCGGTCCTTACGGCTCTGCGGAGTTCCACTAACTCCTGCAGACGGCCACCACCATCTGCCAACCTTGCTGTCAGTGTCAGGGCTCCAACCCAGACACTTGCAGTACGTGACCTCTCACTTTCACCTCCTAAACTCATCTACTGCTTTTCCCACCTCCAGGACTGTGAACTCCTCAGTGGGTGGGGCCAACCACCTGGCTCCACCCCACCTGGTGTGGACATCAGCCCCTGGAGGGAGGCAACAAGGATTTTGTGTCTGACTGATGTGCCTGTCTCGGGGTGGGGGTGTCGTGTTGTAGTCTCTGTGACGACCTGGCTAGTCCAGGGCGCCACATACCCCCTTGGTTAAATGCAGGCCGTCCGCAGGCTGCCCGTCCATCACCGGTTTTATTTTTCAACTGCAAAAGATATAAAACATGTGAAAACATTCAAAAAAGCATATTTATAAATCTTCCCTTAACGGGAGGCACGGTACTTTAACGTTACAAACACATTTTTATTAATAACGGTCGGCTTCCGCTCTCCCACCCAAACAACCTGACCCTGATGCTGCCCCTAAGAAGTGAGCAGCACCCTTTGACCCCAGTCCAGATCCAGGCTGCCCAAGCGGGAACGGGTACTGTTATGATCCGGAACCATGGAAGACCACCACAAATCATTGGCAAAAGGTGACAAGAGCATTGGCAACTAATCTGGCCGCCATCCCCTTACTAACCATCACAACTAGAAGGGGTGAACTAACATCCTGTGCACCACGAACCCAGCCGGAGAACTAACTATCCTAAAGGTAGGAAAGATGAATAACTCTCTGCCTCAGAAAATAGACAAGAATAGCAAGCCCCCCACATTCAAAGACTGCGGTGATATAGGAAAAACACAATACACAGGTAGATGACAGAATTAGCAAAAGGTGAGGCCCCCGCTGACTAAAATAGGAAAGGACAGGAAAGGGACTGATGGTGGCCAGAGAAAAACCCTGCAAAATACCAACTTCCTGATAGTACAAAAAGGCCCTCAGATCGCTCGATCTGAACTCTGTCCTATACCAGGTGCCCTTGTCATACCAATGAACAGAAAACAAGAATTATAACAAATTCAACAAGCCACAAACACATGGACCCAAAGGAGCTATACTCCACACAGAACTGCAGGGAGTTCCTCAACAATCCACTGAGGGGGAAAATCCCTGGATGGAAATAAACTGAAACCAACCACAACAAATGACAAACCCAGATAAGCAAAAGTACCAGACAATAAATAAAGAGCAAGCACTTATCTGGAGTAGATGTGGTGTAAAGCAGGATTAAGCAGGCTGGAGATACAAAGAACAACTGACATCCGGCAACAGCCTGCAATCAGACCAGGACTTAAATAAGCAGAGAGTTAGCAAAGGAAACACCCACTGCACAACACACCTGGTCCAAGTCCAAACCATTCCTGGCCACCAGAGGGAGCCTTCCAGCAGCCAAAACATAACTAACATTCACAACAGGGTACGGTGTCTCGCACCCGACTGTCACTTCAGGGGACCCTACGCCCATGGGGGACCCCTGACCCCCGGAGGATTGCCACCGGTTGCGGTAGTGGCAGGCCTGGGCCATCTCTTTCCTCCAGGCCCATCCTCCAAATCAGCCTCTCCGGAGGCGGCAACGGAAACATGCCCAACATATTTACATTTCCACCAGTTTGTGGGTGCCCTGCAAGTTCTCAGGCATGTCCATAAGCAGTTTCTTATGCAACGGTACAAAGGGTCCCTGCGGGGACTACTTGCCGGCAACGGCCGGATCAATCACAGTGCCAATCAGGTAAAAACTTCAGTTGATTCCCAGTCATTCGTTTTCTTATTTACACACTCAACGCATAATGTCCTACCCTAAATGGTAGTTTCCCTGTACCTAAGCGGGGTTCGACCTAGGTTGGGACGTGTGGACCTTCGGGGCCCAATGTCAGTGGTGACAGGCAGTGGGGCAGAGGAAACAACTGGTTCCTCTTCCCGTCTATCGTGTGGGGCAGGCGGAGACATAGGGGAACTGGGTACAGGCGCATCCCTGGGCACTGGCTCATTGTCGGCTACTTCCATCTCTTTTTCCTCCACGGGTTGTGGGAACAGTATCACTGGAAGAATCACTGCGCCGTTCTGCGTAGGCCAGTCTGTCGGGAAATCGCCCATCATGGTGTGGATTACCCCTTTCTCTTTCTCCCCAGCCGGACTGGGGACCGGAGCTTCAGTTGCCACCCTCAATGGCGGTGGGCACCTCTTCAGGTGGTCCCTGGAAACCATGGCCAAAGTCTTCCCCTGGTCACGACTGATCTGGTAGGCCTTCCCATTCTCCCATTCAGTGGGTTGTATGACATACGGGGTCTTCTCCCATTGATCATCCAGCTTATGGGTTCTTCTCTTTCGCTTCAGTACTACATCCCCAGGCTGAAAGTGACCTGCAGGAGCCTTCCTGTTGAAGCACTGCTCCTGCTGTCCTCGACTCCGACTCAAGTTCGTTTCTACGTGTTCTTGGACCTGTCGGTACTGTGCAGTTCGCCGAGTGTCCCATCCAGCAGTCGAAGGGAGGGCTTCTGGGGCTTCCAAACCCATCTCTAGGTCTACTGGCAGCCGACCGGGTCGAGCTCTCATCAGGTACGCTGGTGTACATTTGGTAGAGCTGGAAGGGATGTTATTGTACATATCGACCAGGTCAGGTAGCTTTTCTGGCCACAGGTTCCACTCCTCTAGCGGTAATGTCTTTAGAAGACCCAGGACCAGATGGTTCATCTTCTCACACATGCCATTGGTCTGGGCATGCTAAGGCGTGGTCCGAATTTTCTTGCAGCCGTACAACTGGCAGAATTCTTGAAACACCTCTGCTTCGAAAGCCGGGACCCAGTCGGTAAGCACCCTCTCCGGGTACCCGTGCGGTCGATAGAAATAGGCATGGAATACTCTAGCGGCGGTGCGGCTGATCAGGTCCTTGACTGGGACAACCACCATGAATCTTGAATAGTGGTCTACAATGGTCAGAGCATAGGTGTACCCACTTCGGCTATGGGTGAGCTTCACGTGGTTGAGGACGACCAGCTCCAGCGGCTGATGCGTAATGATTGGGCACAGAGGGGCCTTCTGGCTGGCCTCGTCCCTTCTCCTCAGTGCACAGGGACCACATTCTCGGCACCAGGCCTCCACAGACTCCCGCATCCCACTCCAATAGAATCGCTCCCTGAACAGCATCTCCAGCTTCTTCCACCCAAAGTGCCCGGCAACGTCATGGTATGCCCACAGGACAGTGGGCACGTTAGTCTGGGGAATCACCAGCTGGCGAACCTTCTCGTGGGTCTTCAGGTTGATCAATTCCCGATACAGCTTCCCCTGGTGCAGGTACAGCCGGGCTCGTTCCCTCCACAGTCGTTGGGCCTCGGCGGGGGCGGCAGGGTCTATTCCAGCCGAGCCTTGTTCCACCAGGGTCTTGACCAAGCGGACAGCAGGTGCCTGGTCCTGGGCTTCTTGCCACCCCTGGCTGGGCAGCGGATCTAAGTTCACTTGTTGTTGATGGACATGCATTTTCTCGGCTGGCAGCCGGTGGAACGCAGGCAACTCGATTTCTTCGAGGTCATCATCATCCTACCCTTCTCCCAACAGGTGGGGCATCCGGGAGAGTGCATCTGCATTAGCATTTTTACGGCCGCCTCGGTACTTGATGGTGAAGTTATAATTGGCCAACCTGGCCACCCACCGCTGCTCCAATGCACCCAGCTTAGCTGTATCCAGATGGGTTAGCGGGTTATTGTCCGTATAAAAGATGAACTTGGCTGCCGCTAGGTAATGGCGGAATCGCTCGGTGATGGCCCACACCAGTGCTAAGAGCTCAAGCTTGAAAGAGCTGTAGTTCTCAGGATTCCTTTCCGTAGGTCGGAGTTTCCGGCTAGCATAAGCGATCACCTTCTCACTTCCGTCCTGGATCTGGGATAGGACTGCTCCCAAGCCTACATTACTGGCATCGGTGTAGAGGATGAATGGGAGACTGTAGTCGGGGTACGCCAGGATTTCTTCCCCGGTCAAGGCCGTCTTCAGCTGGCGGAAGGACTCTTCATGCTTTTCTTCCCATGTCAACGGGGTTCCAGGGGACCTGCAACCCTTGGTCTGTCCCACGAGGAGGTCTTGCATGGGGGCGGCCATCTTCGTGTATCCCTTAATGAAGCGGCGGTAGTAGCCCATCAGACCCAGGAACTGTCTCACCTCCCTCACCGTGGTCGGCCTCGGCCAGTCCTAAATGGCAGTGATCTTTTCGGGATTTGGGGCGACGCCTTCTGCGCCCACCACATGTCCGAGGTACTGCACCTTGGGCTTCAATAGATTGCAATTGGAGAGCTTCAATTTCATCCCGTACTTGGCAAGGGACGCGAACACCTCCGCCAGGTGCTCCAGGTGGGCTTCATACGTCTGTGAGTATACAATTACATCGTCCAGGTACATCAAGATGGTCTCAAAATTCAGATGTCCCAGACAGCATTCCATCAGCCGTTGGAAGGTTCCAGGGGCGTTGCACAGCCCGAACGACATGCTGTTGAACTCACAGAGTCCCATGGGTGTAGCGAAGGCGGTTTTCTCACAGTCTTCAGGCGCCACGGCCACCTGCCAGTACCCACTGGTGAGGTCAAGGGTAGAGAAATAGTTAGCGGTTCCCAGCGCGGCCAGGGACTCTTCAATACGGGGCAGAGGATAGGCATATTTATGCGTTATCTGGTTAATCTTCCGGTAATCCACACACATCCTCATGGTGCCACCCTTCTTCTTTACCAGCACCAGCGGGGCGGCCCAGGGACTGCAGCTATCCCGAATAACTCCCGCCTCCTTCATGTTCCTCAACATGTCTTTGGCGCATTGGTAGTGTGCAGGGGGGATAGGTCTGTATCTCTCTTTAATGGGGGGATGCTCGCCAGTGGGGATGTGGTGTTGGACCCCTTTAATCCACCCAAAATCTAGGGAATGTTTGCTGAAAACTTGCTCGTACTCCTGTACCACCCTGTATACCCCTTCTTTGTGATGTGTGGGGGTATCATCAGTGCCTACATGTAACTCTTGACACCACTCATCTAACCGCTCCGGGGATAGGTGGTGACTGGCAGCAGGCGGTGAGGTCAGGGGAACGGCCTCCTGAATGGTGTGGGGGTCTAGAGTAAGCAGCTTGGCAAGGGTAGCATATCGGGGAAGCCTAACCTCCTCCTCCCTGCAGTTTAACACCCTTACGGGCACTCTCCCTTTCTTGACGTCTACCACCCTTCGGGCGGCCATTACTGTGGGCCAGTGTTCGGAGGGCATGGGCTCTACCATGGCTGGGTAATCCCGTCCCTGGGGACCTACCGCTGCCCTGCACCAAATCATCATCTCACTCCTGGGAGGCACAATCAAATGGGCCGCATCCATCACTCTCACTCCCCCAATCTCCCCTCCTGTTGAATTCACTTGCTGCAGATACATCAAGGCCCGGATCTCACGCTGCACAGCCCTCTGTTGGCCTCCTGCTGCTGTGGCGGCCAGCTGCTGCAGTAGGGTCAACACCTCACTCATGTAGTGCTCCATCACATTAGTCCCTAGCACTACCTTTGGGTTATGGTCGCTGGGTTCATTCATTATCACAATCATTCCCTGGTGCTATAGTTCAGCCCGTCCCACGGTCATGGCCACTTGTTTGTACCCCACTTGGGTCAAGGGGAGTCCATCGGCTGTGACCAGTGTCATGCTATCATCTGGGGGGGCAAGCTCATCCCCCAATACCGCTGATACAGTGTGTAGGGTATCGTGGTTACCTGGGATTCAGTGTCCAGGAGTGCCATCAGCGGGATGCCGTCCACTGCCAGAGGGATGATGGGCCGGGCTCCGATGTACCGGTCCCGCCAGTCTGGGGGGCCACTGGGTTCTACTCCTGAGGATTGGCCCTTGGCCCCAGGGGTTGCTCGTTTAACGGACACCGTCGGGAGTAGTGGCCGGGCTTGCTGCACCTGTAACAAATTGGAGGTCCATACCGTGAGTCATTGGCCCTTCTCCGCTGCATCCAGGGGACGTCCTCCGGGCTGTCGGCGAGCTGTATCCTCCCCGGGGGCTTGGGTCTCGTCGAAGGCTGGATTGCGGCAAGGATCTTAGCGAGATCTCCATCCATGCGACGGACCTGGGCAGCCAGCTCCTCCATCATCCCGCCAGGGGCTGCAGGCGCCGAGGGAGCGGGGAGAAAAGGGGCTACCATGATGGGAGCCGTCTCAGCTGGCCATGGGGCCACTTCAGGGACGTCGGATGCTGGGGGCTGCAGAGCTTTGATGGCCCGTTCTTTCAGCACGGCAAAGTCCACATTAGGGTGTTCTAGGGCCCACAGCCGGAGCTGCTTGCGGTCCTCCGGGGATCCCATCCCCTGCACGAACTGCTCAACTAACATTTTGTTGCTGTCCACATCATTAATGGTATCCACCCACTTCAGTGTACGGAGGGAGGTTTGCAGGCGCAAGGCATAGTCTCTGACACTATCTGCAGGCCGCTGTCGACATTGATAAAACTGCATCCGCAGCTCGGCTTCGGTGCGGGTCTCGAAGGCAATCTGTAGCTTTTCAAAGATAGTGGCCACGGAGGCCCGGTCCCCCTCGGTCCAGGTCTCCGTCTCCTGCTCAGCCGCGCCGGTTAGCTGCCCCAACACTACCGCTGCACGTTGCTTACCGCTCAGGGGATACAGTTCTAAGACCGGGTTAAGCTTTTTCTGGAAGACCTATAAAGCATCAGGTTTCCCGTCGTACTGCGGCAGCCAGGTAGCTCCGGGCACATAGGGCAAGGAGAACGGCATCACCTGAGCAATGGCGGGGGCCGCAGCCTCCCCTGCTCATGTGGCCGGAGCACGGCCTGGCCCATTCTCATTCACAGGCGCCGCTGCGGCTGCGACTGCCGCTCCTCCAGCGGCTTCGTCGGGCGCAGACATCTTGTTTCTGCCCCCCTTGGTCTTTTCTCAGCACCTCCTCTTCAGGGGCGCGGCTTCGGCTTTCGCGCCTCCACTGCTCGAGAAGACGCTCGAGCGGGAAAATCTTCGCGCCCAAGATGGCGTATTCTGAAATTTTTCGGCCGGACACCCCCGGCGGGACACAAGGCGCACTTCTACCAGCCGGTAGAACGGTAAGATCCTGTTCGTGATGCCAAGTTGTTACGGGCGGCAGGGCGCTGCGCTCACCACGCTCGGGTCCGGCGCTGCTGCTGCTGCTCGGTGGCTCGAGAGGTGGGCCGGATCCGGGGACTCGAGCGGCGCTCCTCGCCCGTGAGTGAAAGGGGGGTAGTTTGATTTGGGGATTTGGTCCGTGACGCCACCCACGGGTTGTGGTGAGGTTGGGCACCACCGCTGCTATTGACGGGGATCCCGGGAGCGATGGTAATGAGCAGCTGGGATGTTGTTTTCCCCTCCGTGGGTAGGGGTTGGTGGTCACGGGGCCCGGTGAGGTGTCGGGGAGGCAGGGTTGGCAAGGTGCAGGGTCGCTTGGACTGCGCAGCGCAGTGCCGGATGGCACGGTAGTACTCACTCAGCCACAAATGGATGCAAAGTCTCTGGTAAACCAAACGGCTGGATGGACGGGTCCCGCAGCCGGCTGCTGTGGTTTCTCTCGGACGGTTGGTGGTGGCTGCCTTTCCCTGCACCTTTGTGTATGTTCGGTCCCGATGGCTTCCCACCGGTAACCCGCTCCCCAGCGTGTATATGTGCCGGAGGAGCCCTTTTGCCCGCAGGCTCTGGCCCTTGGAACTCTAGCTGTGGCGGTAGCTGTATTCCCTTTTTGCTAGTTGGACGGTTGCCTTCAATCGGGTCTTGGCTGTTAGGAAACCCCTGGGGTTCCGGTCACTGACGGATTTGACCTATTTAACGGCGACTCCAAGCCTGGTCGGGGTCCGCAGGCCCTGCCGGTTTGTGCTGGCTTCACTTAGCTCCCCGGTTCGGTACCGGCAGGCCACCGCCCATCCCCGGTCCTACGGTTCCGCGTTGATCTGCCTCTCCTGCAGACGGCTACCACCATCTGCCAACCTTGCTCTGGGTGCCCGGGCCACGTACCCGGACACAGTCAGTTTGCTCCTCTACTCCTACTTCTTCACTCCTTCACTTTTCTGACTGCACTCTGCTTCTCACTCACTGATCTGACTCCCTTTTCCCGCCTCCAGGACTGTGAACTCCTCAGTGGGTGGGGCCAACCGCCTGGCTCCACCCCACCTGGTGTGGACATCAGCCCCTGGAGGGAGGCAACAAGGATTTTGTGTCTGACTGATGTGCCTGTCTCGGGGTGGGGGTGTCGTGTTGTAGTCTCTGTGACGACCTGGCTAGTCCAGGGCGCCACATATGTGCGCCATGGCAAACTTTCACCAAGCCCCCGACCACACCAATAGTCACACTCATTTATCATTTCTTCATACCCTGGCAGGAGGAGATGTCACAGGGGCTGTGACAGTGAAAGACATTCAGCAGACATCCAAGATTGCAAGGTCTAGACCCAAATCCTGGACTCTTGGCTGTATCCGAGAAGGTTAGGACTGGAGTTAAGTGGATCGATTTACAGGACTCTGGTCCAGCATCCAGGTCAGTGATACTTGGAGGCTGGACTAGATGCACCCAAAAATCCCTTCCCTTCTGGCATCCCTGTCGCAGCTTTTGATTAGCCATAACTGCCAAATGTCATCTGTGCATCATGTTCATCTCAATTTGGGACCTATGAATTTATTTTTTGTTCATTAATTCATAGTCGTAGCAGCCAGAACTTTATCATCTTGATGTACGCTTCATTATACAATAGCTGGCTTTTTGGTGCCTGTAGGACCGTGTTCACATATTGCATAAATCCTGTGGGGGGGGGGTCCCCGCATGTGTCCGCAGAAGACTATGCAACAATCTTCTCTGATTACTGTATTTTTGCTTCATTTTTTATTCCTTTTCCTCCTTATTTAATGTGTTTTTAGTCCAGATGTGAGCTGCATTTTTAAGTATTTTTTATAGTATAGAAAAGCTTTGATTCTGCATTATTGATGAGTGAGAACTAAAATGTTACCGTGCTCGATACACAAATCAGCAAGTTGGAACTCTCAAATGGGCTCTACTTGACTAACGAGTATAATGGAAGTCCATGGGAAACTCGAGCATTTTTCAGGAAGACCCTAACAGGAGGGCTGGAGAGGCAGGAAAACCACTGAAGTGGATGGAAACACAGCTCAAATACAATGGTAATGTGGCGCCCCTGACCTGGTCAGGCACCACTGAGTACTGCACCCATGCTGGGGACAGTACAATACAGGTAATCCAGAAGGCTGACCGAGGTGTGACTACACAGGCGCATAGTGATCAGGTCTCACACATGTACCTATGAGAGGACCCCTGGGGATCCCAGGAGGGGGAAAAGCCTTCACCTCCACTGGAATAGTGGAGGGGGCCAAAAGCCTCCATCTCCTCTCAAGGGGTGTGGTAAGAGAGCCTGGTTGCTAGGTGGCGTAGGCAAGAACAGGAGAGGAGGGGCAGTGAGCCGGTTCAGTGCAGTGCAGAGTCCAGGGAGCTCCGAAGGGAGCAGACCCTACCCCTGGGGCTGTTGCAGTCTGACAGCGTCCGCGCAGTGACTACCGACGGGGGAGAACGGTCACCTAGGAGTGCTACCCGAAACCCATCTCCAGCTAGAGAGAGAGCACAGAGTGGGAAGTAAGGAGACTGCTAGGGAGAACCAGGCCCAAACGGGCGGCAGATCCCGGAGCGGGGATAGATCCACCTTTCCTTGCTAAACCTGCCGGTGTGGGGCCCTCAAAGCCCACACCACAACACCTAAAAGCCGCAGCCACGTAGCCACAGTTAGGGCCCACAGTTCACAGGAGGCAAGTAGCTGGAGTGATCTGGCCCAGGCAACAAGCAAACGGCAAACGAAGGGGAGAGAGGCTTCAGCAACTTCCCTGGGTGACCCCCATAGGGACTAAAAGTCGGGGTCACCCCAAACCACTAAGGGCTAAGGAAGGCGAGTTGGTAGTCACCATCAGAAGTCAGCCGGAAGGATACCTGGTTCCAGCCTGGTTCATCCCAGCTACGCCCGGGTTACTCACCCTGCCATCTAAAGTGAGTAAAACCCCTGAAAGACATTCTGCGTGTGTGGAGTTATTCTGCGCCTTGTGGTTCCACGCACCTACACAGGGCCCTGGGGCTTGCCTCACTCTCAGGAGGCTACTACACCCGACTGCACCCACCATCAGCCCCAGGCATCCCTTAATCTGCAGTGGCGGTCCCCACTGACCGCAATTCTGAGAGTGGCGTCACGACAAATAGAAGATTTCCTACCAGTGACAAGATCCAGCCGAGTGGAGTCCCTGAAGGTAATGCACCGACACAACACCTGAGGGGCTTCACAGTAACACCATGAGGAACACACCTAGATGCATCACTCCCAGGTCGCTGCTGAGTACGATGTTGTAAGAGTATTACAGCATTTTTACAGACTGACAATAAAACATAGAAAACCAAAGATGAAATGTATTTCCAGGAAACATTCTTTCCTGTATAATGATTTGTATACAGTGCCTACAAGTAGTATTCAACCCCCTGCAGATTTAGCAGGTTTACACATTAGGAATTAACTTGGCATTGTGACATTTGGACTGTAGATCAGCCTGGAAGTGTGAAATGCACTGCAGCAAAAAAGAATGTTATTTCTTTTTTTTTTTTTTTTTTTTTTTAAATTGTGAAAAGTTTATTCAGAGGGTCATTTATTATTCAACCCCTCAATCCACCAGAATTCTGTTTGGTTCCCCTAAAGTATTAAGAAGTATTTCAGGCACAAAGAACAATGAGCTTCACATGTTTGGATTAATTATCTCTTTTTCCAGCCTTTTCTGACTAATTAAGACCCTCCTCAAACTTGTGAACAGCACTCATACTTGGTCAACATGGGAAAGACAAAGGAGCATTCCAAGGCCATCAGAGACAAGATCGTGGAGGGTCACAAGGCTGGCAAGGGGTAAAAAACCCTTTCCAAGGAGTTGGGCATACCTGTCTCCACTGTTGGGAGCATCATCCGGAAGTGGAAGGCTTATGGAGCTACTGTTAGCCTTCCACGGCCTGGACAGCCTTTGAAAGTTTCCACCCGTGCCGAGGCCAGGCTTGTCCGAAGAGTCAAGGCTAACCCAAGGACAACAAGGAAGGAGCTCCGGGAAGATCTCATGGCAGTGGGGACATTGGTTTCAGTCAATACCATAAGTAACGTACTCCACCGCAATGGTCTCCGTTCCAGATGAGCCCGTAAGGTACCTTTACTTTCAAAGCATCATGTCAAGGCTCGTCTACAGTTTGCTCATGATCACTTGGAGGACTCTGAGACAGACTGGTTCAAGGTTCTCTGGTCTGATGAGACCAAGATCGAGATCTTTGGTGCCAACCACACACGTGACGTTTGGAGACTGGATGGCACTGCATACGACCCCAAGAATACCATCCCTACAGTCAAGCATGGTGGTGGCAGCATCATTCTGTGGGGCTGTTTCTCAGCCAAGGGGCCTGGCCATCTGGCCGCATCCATGGGAAGATGGATAGCACGGCCCACCTGGAGATTTTGGCCAAGAACCTCCGCTCCTCCATCAAGGATCTTAAGATGGGTCGTCATTTCATCTTCCAACAAGACAACGACCCAAAGCACACAGGCAAGAAAACCAAGGCCTTGTTCAAGAGGGAAAAAATCAAGGTGTTGCAGTGGCCTAGTCAGTCTCCTGACCTTAACCCAATTGAAAACTTGTGGAAGGAGCTCAAGATTAAAGTCCACATGAGACACCCAAAGAACCTAGATAACTTGGAGAAGATCTGCATGGAGGAGTGGGCCAAGATGACTCCAGAGACCTGTGCCGGCCTGATCAGGTCTTATAAAAGACGATTATTAGCTGTAATTGCAAACAAGGGTTATTCCACAAAATATTAAACCTAGGGGTTGAATAATAATTGACCCACACTTTTATGTTGAAAATGTATTAAAATTTAACTGAGCAACATAATTTGTTGGTTTGTAAGATTTATGCATCTGTTAATAAATCCTGCTCTTGTTTGAAGTTTGCAGGCTCTAACTTATTTGCATCTTATCAAACCTGCTAAATCTGCAGGGGGTTGAATACTACTTGTAGGCACTGTATAAGGCAAAGTGAGAAAAAAAAAGTGCCTCCTAAATCCCTTAATAGCTGGGCCTTCTCTCACTATATACCCCTGTCGCCTATGACTACTATAGATAACATAGTTCAGGGGAAAATAAAACTACACCCACCGGTAGTCACCATTAAATGTAATTTTCACATTTACTACCTTATCTGTGTGCATGTGTTGTGTGTGACATGGTCAGAAACATCCTGTTTAATTTATGAAGGAGGGACTCTGAAACTCACAAAATCTATGCGGACAATGCAAGAACTGTCAAAAATTAGAAGACATAAAGGAGAATCTCATACACATTCTGTTAAGATTGTTAGGTAGTCGTAATCAGCGTCAGACTGGCTACCGGAGGAATCTCCAGTAATGCCAGCCTGGGTTAGGGTATCTGCATTGCACTCCGGAGCTCTCACCTGAGCTCCGACATGCAGCCTAGACTGAGCCGTGAGCGCCGAGTAATTGGTTCCTCGGCGATTGCGGTTCAGTTAATGACAGCTGCAGACAGGCCAGGGTGATCTCCGGTGCTCTAACCTGAACTTCGGAGAGCACCGGAGATCACCCCGGCCTGTCTGCAGCTGTCATGAACTGAACCGCAATTGCCGGGGAATCAATCACTCGGTGCTCGCGGCTCAGTCTAGGCTGCACGTCGGAGCTCAGGTGAGAGCTCCAGAATGCAATGCAAATACCCGAATCCAGGCCTGGCATTACTGGAGATTCCTCCGGTAGCCATTCCGACGCTGGTCGTAATCCTAGACTCATAAAGCATATGCACTAAGTGCAAGGGTTGCCAAAAGCTAGAAGAAGGAACTGCAATACACCCTGAAAGACATGTAGAGGAGGTCTTCAGAAAATATGTTTTACCCATTTTGAAGTAGTGGCACACCTAGACTGGCAAAGTCTAAATGCAAAAGCTGAAAAACATATACTCCTGGGGGTATAGATCTATATATGTAAGAGAGTTGTAGAGGTAGGCCTCATACATATCCTGAAAAAAAATATGAAGGAGGGTATGATGATGACACTCTAAAAATTATAAGTGAGGGTCTCATGATGACACTCTAAAAATTTTGAGTGACGACTGCCTGATGACCATCTAAAAATTTGAAGCAAGGGCCATCTGATAACCATCTAAAAATTTTGAGAGGGGGCCACTTGATAACCCTCTTAAAATTTGGACCAGGGGCTGCCTGATGACTCTCTAAAAATATAGAGCCAGGGTTGCCTGTTACCCTTCTTAAAATTTGAAGAAAAGGCAGGTTAATGACCCTCAAACATATTAGAGAGGCCTGCATGAAGACTCTCTTAACATTTGGAGCAAAAGCCTCCCCATGACCCTCTTAAAATTTAGACTAAGGGCCACAGGCTCTAAAAAGTTTGAGCAAGAGCAGCCTGTTTACCCTCTTAAAATTTGGATCATGGGTCACCTGATGACCCTCTAAACATTTTAAGCTAGGACCGTTCGGATAACCCTTCTAATATTTTGAGCGATGGCTACCACATTACCCTCTTAAAATTTTGAGCGAGAGCCGCCTGATGACCCTCTAAAAATTTTGAGCAAGGACCACCTGATTATCCTCTTAAAATCTGGAGCAAGAGCCTCTTCATGACCATTTAAAAATGTTGAGCTAGGGCAACATGATGACCTTTTTTATATGGTGGCGGAAGAGGATAAGAAAATAAAAACATGATCCACATCCCCTTTTTTGAGTGGGAGGGGGCGCATGACAATACACTAAAAAAATGGAACATTTAAATTGGCTTGAGGCTCCACTGCTGTCATCCAGTGAGGTTGAAAAGTCTGGGCCAATACAGGCCTTTTTCATTTTGATAAGCGTCAGCCTGTCAGCATTTTCAGTTGACAGTCAGATGAACCTATCTGTTAATATGCCTGCAGCGACACTAAAAACCCACTCTGACAAAACACTAGCGACAGGGCAGGCCAGGATTTCCAAGGCATAGAGTAACAGTTCCTGCCACGTGTCCAGCTTTTATACCCCATAGTTGTATGGCACAGAGGAATCACGCTCGTACAGTTGGTTAGGTACTCCTTCACCATCTTCCAAAATATTTCCCTCCTTGTGAGACTTCCCCTTGCATCAGGACCTGTTTGCTCGGATGGTCTAATGAAACTGTCCCAGACCTTTGATAATGTTTCCCTGCCTCAGTTGGATCTGGGGTAGGTCTCCATTGTCTTTCCCCATTGATTGCCCAAGCAATTATGACCTCTGCTGACAGTGTCATCAGATGGGAATTTTTGTACTAGTTGTTCGACTAGGGCCTTCTGGTATTGCACCATATTACTAGCCCTCACCGCCACAGCAAAAAGAGTTGGAAAGTTCTCCTGGTAGCGTCGGTCGAGAAGGGTAAACAACCAGTAATCGGTGTTGGCCAAAATGCATATAAGGCTGAACAGACAAGATGAAGCTGGTGAAGTAGTACCCTCTGTAGCGCAGAAAGCCATCTTCTGTTCCTTCTTATCCTTATCACCTTATGTACTTTCCACCTCCATCTCCACCTGGTCCACATGAAAAGATTGCTCTTGAGATCTGCCAGCATTTGAGTACACAGATGTGAGATGGTTATGCTGATTTTGATATCATCGCCGCTCATCTTTTTGTTTGATTCTTCAAAGTTTTGTAGAACTTCACAGATGGCAGACATGTATGCCCACTCATCAGTTTGTGTCGCCCAGGGATAAGGGGTACTCAGATCCGGGCCAAGGGGTCACTTCTGTGAGTATCATAGTAGCGTTACCCGGTCTGTGATCCCAGGCTCCACAGCAAAAAGGGGATTAGGTAAGGGAGATTGTCCGTGACGCCACCCGTGGGTTGTGGTGATGAGATGGTGGCACCGCCGCTGCCTCTAGGGACTGCACCCGGGACTGATGGTGTGGGGCAGCAAGGTGGGATCCCCTCCACGGGTAGGGGAGGTGTAGTCCCGGGGCCCAGTTGGGAGTTGTGGTGGTGGCAGGGATTGCAGGGATTTCCTACACTCACAGTTCGGTTATCGTGGTGCTAGATGAAGCTGGATTGATGTGGAGGGTCAGGAACGCAGATGGAAGAAATACTCAGAGTCTTTTGTAAACCAAATTGCTGATAACTGGTGCCCACAGATGCTGTGAGGACGGGTCCCACACCCGTGCATGTAATTCAGGTGTTGTTCTCCTGCCTGATGTCTGTGTCTGTTTTGTACACAGGTCCGGACTGGGTCCCGACAGTCGGCACCGGGATGCCACTACCCTCTCCCGGTCCACTTCGGGTCCCACAAGCGGCTGGCCTATTCCTGAGGCCCTTACTGCCACTTTCCTAGCTCCACACAGGGGCTGCTTCCAGACCTCTCTCCTCCTGCAGACTGACTACAGCTCAAACTCTGCTCTGCTCTTTTTAAGCTCCTCTGGCCCCCCTCCCTTTTTCTGGGGAGGGGGTGAGTGGGGCCTGATTGGCTGGTGTGTATCTGTGTGGGAAACTCCCCAAGGGAGTGTGAGATCTGCACCAAAAAAATGGATGCAGACCTCTGACACCCTGGTTTTGCCAGGGTGGCACAAGTTCTTATCTGCAGGGGCTGACTGGAATACTGATGGACATGCACCACTTGGTATTCAACTACTGTCCTCTGCTGCTCACAAAGCCTTCCCAACCTGTGTAATGTTCAATTCCAGTGTGTGGTTACATTGCACTCAATGAGCTGGCATTTGTAAGTGCGCTGCAGGACTGCCAGACTGGCAGCAGCTGTAGCTGACTTGCAGAAATGGGCGCACATGCGGCACAGCTTCACAAGTAGCTGAGAAAAATCTGGGTGGGTTTCCAGAAACAACTGAACCACTAAGTTGTACATGTGGGCCACTCATGGTACGTATGTGAGCTTGTGAAGCTTCAAAGCCACCACCAGGTTACAGCCATTATCACCCATGACCATGGCTAGGTGTAGGTTCAGCTGCGAGAGCCACAAATCTATCTGGTCTGTTATAACTTTCCACAACTCTGTGGTGGTGTGTTGTTTGTCACCTAAACAAATTAGTATCAGCAGAACCTGTTGCCACTTCATCGAGGCAGTTCTGCACTGCATCCAGCTTGCAACTGATATGGACTATGTGCTACGAAATGACAATTTGGAAATGGAAGATAAAGAGAAGGAGGGGGGGCATGAACTGGTGAAGGAAACACTGATGGAACTAGGGTCTGCAACCCTCAGTGTCTGTAGCAAGTGTGGTAGACTGTGGAGACCCGCGTGTCTGAAACGGTGCCTTCCCCTCCTCCCACCAGTCCCCAAATGAAAACACGGCCAGGCCTAGATGGGGTGAAAACAGGTCGGTCACAGTTTATTAAATTCAAAGGTAGAAAAGGGCCCTTCCATGTCATTACTAGCTCGTCGCCGCAACCTTGTCTGCGACCGACCGGCGTACAGCCAACGAGCGGTTACGACCTTTGCCCCTCCCCACCTTTTCCGCTGTGACGTAATTTCAAATACAAGGGTTTCATCTCTATTCATTTAACATACAATTATTCTGGTAAGAAAACAATATAAATACTAAGAGGATACTGAGAATATAAGGGAGGGAGGGCAGGACAAATGCTTTTAGGGGGCAGCCGGAGGGAAAGAGGAAATCACTGACCCCGGGCACTGAATTTAACCCCTGTAGGTGTGGCTGGACCCCCCCTTTCCCCTGTGATCCCGTTGGTCAGCTGGGCATCCCAATTAGTGGCTCACCTGGGGAGTGGTGGAAAGAGGGGATATGGGCACGACCATTGTCTCCTTTAGCATTGGTCAAGTGGACTCCACAGTCAGAGGCACGTTCCTTAAGCAGTACCGTGCCTGCCATTCTAGGGTCTGACTCGGTCCTCACCTCCAGAAGGTTTACCCAGTGTGCCTTCAGGGAAATGTAGCATCCCTACCCACAAACACTTGTTCACATCTCAGTAGTTATGTGGACCTTCCCAGGAACTATATTGGTCTAGGCGCGAGTGATGTCATGTGAAACGTGCAGGTGTAAGGCGGGGTCGGCACACAAGGAAAAATAGTGACAGCTGGGGACCAAGTATAATGGGACTGCCGCCGCCTTGACGTTGCAGAAAACATCAATGTCCACACACATTGAAATGGTAACATTTCCAGGTCAAGCTGTCTGGAAATGTGCCCTATTAGTATTTGAGCCTGTGAGTTGGTGGCTAGGTATTTATATTTGCATTCCTATGCCTGGGGTAGTGACAGCTAAACCCTTTGCTGGGACAAAGAATCGGACATGGCTGCTGATAGTGCTTGTAAATGTGCAGCAACAGGTGTAAGGTGGGTGGCATCCACAACTGCATCCTGGACAACTGATTGTCAAGCATGTAGCACTGACAAAGAGGCAGTAGTGTCATCTGCAGACACTGATTGTGGACCCAGGCATTCGGCCCACCAAGTCGGGTACTTTGATGACATTTGCCTGAGCATGCTGGTGGTGGTCAGATTGGTAGTGATCAGGTACCAGCTGATCTTTTTATGGCACAGGTTGCAAAAGCCCATTCTTTTATCGTCTGCACTTTCTTTAAAAATGTGCAAGACTGGGGAACACCTAACCCTTGGCCTGGGAACTTGTCACTTGTGAGTGCTATGGGGAAGAGTTTCACGCCTTCTGTCCCTGGCCACTCCACTGCCTCTTTCTGACTTTTGCAGTGCTGTGGATCCCTCCCTCTCTGACCTGCTGTCTTCTCTCTGTATGGCACCTTCCCCGGTTAGGACAGTGACTTCATCGTCCACCACCTCGTTTTCCACTTCTCGTACTCTGGTCCTCCTGACTTACTCATCTAACAACATCACTTGTTGTCAACTAAGCCTTATCATCATCTATCTCTTCAGCAATAATTGCCGTTCCCCACCATCTTCTTCCTCTAACCGTAGCCACTCAAATATTTGGGCATCACTACACATGATCTACTCATGTCCCTCTTGAAACATGCAGATTGAGAGGCCAGAAACAATAGATGGAAATATAAAGAGCTCCTCGGAGTGTCCAAGTGAGGGATCACTTGTCTCCTGGGACAGGCCATGGTGGGAGGAAGGAGGATCAGGGTGAGGATTATGTGGTCCAGACTCTTTGGCAAGTGAGACTGTGTGGAAGAGAGGGTGGTGCTGGAAAACATACTAGAAGCATTATCTATCATCTAACCCACCACCTGTTTGCAGTGTTCTGACTTCAAGAGTGGTGTCCCATGCCCCAGTGCAAAGTGGGACAGGAAGCTAGATCTCGTGGATGAGCGTGTGTGTTGTGCTTCCACAGCAGGCACAGTGTCATCTGGCCCACATCCTCGGCATCTGCATGCATCAGCAGCAGCACGTTCACTTTCCACTCCCTTACTTCTCATTTTATAATAGGTATATAATATCTGTGTCACGCTCCCGGTCCGACCGCGCCGCTCACCCCCCGTCGCTCCAACCCCTGGGGTCCCCGCTCACCGCCGAGCCTGCTCTCCTGCTACCCCGTCCATACCTTTTCCCCGTCGGTCCCTGCCCTGTGCTGCTCACTCACTGCAGCCTCCTGCGCCCCAACGTCCTGCATCTCTTCCTGTGGTCTTGGCTCTGACTTCCGGGTTGCGGCCCTCACACATGCACACTAGGGGGTGCGCGTGTGCACTCTCCTTGACTTAAAGGGTCAGCACAGCTGTCCGGAATATCACTAATAAGTAACCTTGGGTATTTAAGACTTGCTACTCCCCATGGTCAGTGCTTGTTCAACGTGTCCCTGTAGCTTGTCTCTTGTACTAGTTGTTCAGGTCCCTCTATGCCTGTGCTTGGTGTAACTCTGTCTCTGCTTGCAGATCCCGAGTATCGTTCTGAGCACACACTCCAGCCTGATCCCAGTAACCTGCACCAGTCTCCGGTTCTGGACTTTAGCCTGATCCCGTTAACCTGCACCAGTCTCTGCTCCTGGACTTCAGCCTACTCCCTGTGACCTGCACAAGTCTCAGTTCTGGACTTCTGCCTGATCCCTGTACCTGGTCCAGATCGGCTCCTGCATCCAGTGTCTTTTGCTTATCCCAGCTTTCATGCATCCAGGCCCTCTGCGGTTATGCCTGACAGTCCCTGTATAGGGATTCGCTCGAGGCAGCGTCGCAGGGGAGTCCGGTGCATGGTCCAGTGGGTCCACTCCCAGGACTATCCTTACAATGTGCCTGCAAACTTTCTGGTATTAATAATGAAAAAATATGTAGCCCTGAAAAGGACTTTTGTTTCTAGGTTGCAGCAGCAGTATACATTTAGATAGACTGTAAGGCAAAAAACCCTGCCTATATGCCTCTAATCCAAAACTATCCCTCCTCCATCAGCTATCCCTACACTGAATGCAGTTAACAGCAGTTTTGCGAGATAAAGGACAGTACGTAGCCCTGAAATGGACTTTTCTTTTGATGGTGCAGTAGCGATATACAATGACACTGCCTATATGCCTGCTCTAATCTAAGCTATCCCTCCTAGATCAACTCTTCCAGAGGACAATGTGCCAAAAATCATGTCCCCAGGTCCTATATAAGATAATGAGACTAAGCACTCCAAGAGTAGATATAATTAATTAGTTGATTTATAATATCTACTCTTGGAGTGCCTAGTCTCATTATCTTGTTACGGAGTTGGACCCTACTAGTGCACCCATTCCCACAGAAGTGCTGTGTCCTTATATTCTATTGCAGGTCCTATATAAGGCCCAATGAAGCAATGTTGCTGGCTAATGACAATAATGCCCGGTAATCGACATAGCTTCGGCATTACAGTGTATGGCAGGCAATCCTCCTATGTTAATTAGCTGTCTAACAGCCGTAAAACATAAAGTGTGTGGACTCTAGTAAGGCGTTTGAGTACCCACCATACTCGGCCGAGTAACAAAAGTACTTGAGCACCCCAATGCTTGCTTGAGCATTATGCAGTGGTAAGCATGCTCGCTCACTACTGTTCAGCACTTAAAAAATAACTGCAGTTTATTACATGCATTTTTTTAGGATTCACAAAGAAGCCTCTAAAGAAAACATGCAGCAAAACCACACAGTCTTGCAAGGTCTTTAGATGCACAGTGAGTGACATTTTCATGAAATCACATCCACTTTGCTTGAACAATTATAGAGCAATAGAATTTCTGTGCAAAAGAATTAGCATAAAAAAACGCAACACTTACACTACATGTGAACATGGCCTAAATGTCCAAGCAACGGGGATGTGAATACATAAAACTTTAACCGATGTGCGTCTAAAGAATCTCCTGAACTGTGCAGTTTTGGTGCTTTTTTCTTTATAAATGTCTATGTGGAGCCTGAAAAAACATAGGTGAAAAAAAATTAAAAAACAACGTTGCATTTTTAAGCACAGAATCAAAGCTTTTCTGTAGTATTAAAAAAAGCATTATGGCCTAAAACACACTTCCGCATAAAAAATGTACGTGTGACACGTTCTGTTTTTTGGGTCCGTGTTCCGTTTTTATGGGTGTTTCTCTGGTACGAATGACATCCGTGTGATGGCGTATGCTTGCCGTGTGTGCGTGTGGAATGGCTGTATATGCGTACGTGTAATGTCCGTGTGAAATGATCCGTGTGTGGTGCTAAATGTCGTTGATACATGTCGGCTGACAGCAGACAGAGTTGCTCGATGAGCATGAACTCGGGTGAACTTCACCCGACTTCATTGTCATGCCGCGGCTCTGTCTGGGTGTCGCGTACTGATTAGTGGTCACCCGTGAAGGACTCACCGGTGACCGCTAATCCCCTGAGTGACTGAAGTGAGCAGCACGATTAACGCTGCTGTCACTCAGGTTACCCGCGGCTAGCTGGATCCTGACCGCAACTCACCTGTGACTTCATCGCTGTCACTCAGGCGACTTGCTGTCACAGGTGGAGGATCCAGCGGTGGCCGCTCGTAACCTCGGTGACAGCACAGCTGATTGCGTGGTTCACCTCAGTTGCTGCGTGGAGCTGTCAGGAGCGGCGGTGTTCTTCTGCAGCTCCTGTCACCTTCATGTAGCAGAGCTGGAAGCGACGCGGGACCTCCGTGGATTACGCCGGACATGGAAGGGTTTTTGGGGCTTAATAAATTGGTGAACGAGGGTATTTGTTATTGTTTTTTATTGCAAATAAAGGATTTTTCGTTGTGTGTGTTTATTAACTTTAAATTACAGGTTAATCATTGGGGGTGTCTCATAGGCGCCTGCAATGATTAATCTAGGACTTAGTGGTAGCTATGGGTTGCTGCCATTAACTCCTTATTACCCCGATTGCCAACGCACCAGGGCAAATCGGGAAGAGTCGGGTATAGTTCCAGAACTATCGCATCTAATGGATGCAGCAATTCTGGGCGGTTGCTGGCTGATATTTTTAGGCTGCGGGGCTCCCCATAATGTGGAGCTCCCCATCCTGAGAATACCAGCCTTCAGCCGTATGGCTTTACCCTGGCTGGTATCAAAATTGGGGGGGGACCGCACGCTGTTTTTTTTTAATTAAATTAATTATTTACTTTACTGCCCAGTATAGACCCGCCCACCAACGGCTGTGATTGGTTGCAGTGAGAAATCTGTCACTCAGCGTGTGGGCGTGTCTAACTGCAACTAATCATAGGTGCCTGTGGGCGGGGGAAGCAGGGAATACAAGATTGATTAATGAGTGGCCGGCATTTTCAAATTAATTGAAGTCACGTATCTTTGGAACAGCTGTTCTTCGCCGCGCTGATGATCGGGGATCGGTGAGTATGGGACAGGGGAAGATACAGACCAAGCGCAAAAGGGATGATGACTGAGAACAGCAGAAAAAAAGGTAAGTAGACTGACATTTAACAAAAAAAAAAAAAAACCCGACATCGTTCGTTTAAAAATGCACACGGACGGTACCTGCTGAACACGGACATGCTACGTGTGCCGTCCATGCAGGCACGGACCCATTGACTTTAGCGGGTCCGTGCCTGCGTGCTGACTGCCAAAAACGGACATGTCGGCCGTGTGGGAAAACGCACACACGTACTAACCACACGGACACACGTTCCATGTAATTTTACGTGTGTGTGCCATGTACCATAGGGCAACATTGGTCAACATGTCTACGCGTCTCCGGTATGTGCAAAAACATACCAAACACATACCGGAGGCACGGATGTGTGTTGCAGGCCTAAAAGGGGGAAATCGCATAAAAGAAACACAGCAAACGCAGTAATCAGAGAAGATTGTTATTGCGTTGTGTAGTGCCTACACCAGCAGAAAACTTGAAGAAAAAAAGCTATAGGAAAAATGCATCATTCACGGTCTCAGCGTCACATTTTTATTACATTACTTATGGATTTCATAGAGAAAAATAATTGATCACACCATATTTTTACAGTATTTACCAACACTGTAAATAATCTGATCGCAGGCTTTTACTATTACAGGGACACCATATATCTCAGTTATTTGAGATGTTTATTATTTTTTTTAAAAAAAGCAATAAAAATATCATTATTGTACTTTTTTTTAGTATTTTTTTGAAATTTTATAGGAAGAAAGGATGAAAAAAATCTTTATTTTATTCTCCCCCTAGAACACACGGAAATAGAAATACACTGCCATTTTTAATGTATCTTTGTCATGACATTGGAGCCTGTGGCTCATGGCTTTAGCTATTGCTTGCAATTATAGAGTCTGTTGGTTCAAGCCCCAGGGATAGCCAAGGGAAAAAAAATCCCAATTACTATTTTTTGAGTAATTTTATAGGGGAAAAAAAATCTGATTTTCATCTTCAACTCTAGAATACAGAGACATAGAAATAGACTTCTATATACAAATGTATCTCTATGTACCTGTATATTATGCTACTGAGTTCACTTCCTGCAATACAGCTCAACTATTCTAACCTCACTTCACAGTTGGCTACGGCTCATAGTTAGACCTGCTAACTGCAAATGTGGAGGTCATGAGTTTGATTCTTGTGGAGATCAGCGAAGATGAGAGTTGTTTATTTATGTTATGTGAATGCAGAAAGATGCTGGAACTGTCCCTTAAGGAGGTGCTATGGTGCCATCAAAGAGAGGGAGAGGAAGTTGTGATAAAAGCCCTGGCTAATGATGAGCGAGTGCTACCGTGATCAATACTCATAATAAGCAGTTGCATGCTCAGATGGGTGGTACTCAAGTATTCGAGTATTACTGAAGTCAATGGGAAACGCAACCATTCTTCCAGGGGAAAAGAGAGAACTTTCAGATCACAACATGTTGACCATCCTTGATCCTTATAATTACGTTTCTTGAGAATAAAGTCTAAATTCTCATAGCTTTCCTTCAAGTAGACATCATGTCCTATAGGCACTGAAGCATACTTGATGCCATTGTGCAGTAGCACTGCTTTCAGACTTTTTTGGATAAATCAATTAAGAGTCTCCACTCTCTCACATTGTATTTAAAGAGGACCAACCAGCAGGATTTTGCTATATGAGATAACGGCAGTGCCATAAAGGCACTAAGATGCTGAATGCAGGCATGCATGTTATAGAAAGATGTGATGCTTGGTTGATTAAATATCTTTAATCAAAGTTGCAGAAAAGCACTGTACTTTGATTGATGTGTGCAACATGGGCGTATATTTGTGGGTCAGATCCTCGCATTTATTCCTCCTCCTTCAGTGTCCTCTGGGTTGCCCCATTTTCTTTATTTAAATATTGCACTTTGATTCCAGCGATGTCTAAAGCCGCGTTCCCAGTGCCCACGTAACATTGTTATGGCAGGCGAGCCTCGTGACCAATCAGCGTCTGGTGTCTGTTTCCCCTCCTTCGGACATATGAGCAGGATTTGAGCTCTATGCTAACTTCCTGTTCAAACGTCCAAAGGCCGAGAGAAGGAAGCTGGCACCGATTAGTTGAGGGGCTCGCATGTCATAACAATATCACATAGGGCCCCGGGAACACGGCTTTAGACATCGCTGGAACTGCCGCCCCAACGGAGGTGAGTATAGGCTTATATATTTTTAAGGTGGCAAACAAGGGGAAGGAGAAGGGGATGTCCAAGTAGTGCACATCCCCTTTAATGTAAAGTGTATGCAGTTTGTATTCTAAAATCTGCTGGTAGATAAACTTTAATGATTGCCTTAAAAAGTGAACATTTTTACAGCAACATTTCCAAAACTAAATAATGATGAATTGAATGGATATTATATGTCAGACCTGTTTTTTATTGCAGTGATATAACACTGTAAGTTTGGCAACTAGCAGCCGAAATACCTCATGTGCTGTATTCCACAGCTTCATTCCAATGTTAATCCGTGACACAATTTCTGATCATGACACAAGTAATTATCATAATTTATGGTAATGAGATACAATTATCTTATTATTTAAATAATATTTATATATTTATTTCTTAGAAAATCTGAACTTGCGTGATGAGCTTGGTGATAATGCGGCTACATATGGGTTGCCAGGTTACAGAATCCAGACAATGAGCCGGGGTCTATAAAGCAAATGCCTGCCTGTTACCAATCACACCATAACAAACCACGGTGCTGGACTGGAGGGTAACGAAGGAGTTAATGGAATGCCTCAGCTAACACAGTGTGAAGTAAACCATCAAATATGGGCTGAAATAAACAGGCCATTGCTTCCACATTGCTGTGGCATTGTTCATCTGACCTTGCTGGACTCTCATTTGCCAACCATCCTCCTGTCTCCATAGTTACTGGATGTGAAGACCAGCTCCCTTGAGTCTCCTTGTAGAGTAACCATGGTGATTTGGAGAGCCGTGCCAATGAAAGACATAGGACTTGACTGAAGGAGACGCGAGTCCTGATACAAGAGACTCAAAAAGGGCAGGAGGGTGCGTAATATATACAAATAGAAGCACCGAACACCATAAATAAAGGAGAATGGAGAAGCAAGGTGGCCTGGGTATTTATGAGCAATCTAAGGGTTAAAGAAGTCAATTAGTAATAGCCACCATTATAAATCTACCAAAATAATGTCTGAAAAAGAAAAACTTTATTTATTTATCTATTATCTATTATCTATCTCTCTATCTGCTCTTCAAAAAACAAAGTGCTAAGCACCTGCTGACAAAATTAAATAAATGTATAGGAGCAGACTGATATATTATACAAACAAATCCAACTATATACTGAACACTAAGATATATATATTCTATTAAACCTCCCTGTCCTAGGTCCAGGTAGACAACATTGAATGGTACGTAGGATCCAAATTTAATTAGTGGAATAAAGACTAGAGGGGTTCACATTACCACACATTATGCTACCTCACACTTTGCCGCCCCGGCGCAGACCAGGGTGCTCGGATCCAGGATGGTTGTGGCTCGAGGAGTCTGGACCCGGGCTCGACACTCACTCTGATCCTTGAAAGGGGATTATTTACAGGGGAGACGTTCGTGACACCACCTGCGGGTTGCAGTAATGGGAGTACCGCCACTGCTGGAAGGAGTACCGGGGTAGATGGTGGGGAGCAGCAAGGTGTCAGTCCCTCCGCAGGTAGGGAAGGCCCTGGCCTCTGCGGTTTTTGATGAGATCTTTGGGAGCGCAGGGTGCAGGGGAACCAGGGTACTCACTGTGGGTAGTCATGGTGCAGGATGAGGATTATAAAGCAGACACTCACACTGAAGATAAACCAAAGACTCTGTGCATCACAGTCTCTACAGGGGAGCCCGTCAATTTGTCCGCTCCCACCGGTGTCACTGGGTAATCCGGAGCCGCCTCCGTGAACAAGTTAGTTCTCTGTTGTGGCCCCTTGACTTGAAGCTGTTGGGGCCCCGCTCACTATGTTTTTAGTGTAGCTGTGCTCTTGATTGCTGGTGTCGCGGGCGGGGAGGAGGGTGTCAGCACACTACGCTCACCCCTTCTGCTCGGGTCCGGCGGCTGCTGCTCAGTGGTGGCTCGAGCCGTGGGCCGGATCCCGGGGGTTCTCGAGCGGCACTCCTCGCCCGTGAGTGAAAGGGGGTTGTTGGGTGTGGGGATAGTTTATTGTCCGTGACGCCACCCACGGTTGTGGTGATTTCACCACCGCTGCTCAATATGGGGATCCCGGGGATGGTGATGCGGAGCAGCCAGGTGTTGCATTGCCCCTCCGTGGGTAGGGGTTGGTGATCCCGGGGCCCGGTGATGAAATGGGAGATGCAGGGCCTGGTGGGCGCAGGGACGCGGGGGCAGCGCTGTGCCTTGCAGCACTGTGGTACTCACTCAGCCTGAGACGTTGACACAGTTTTACGGTAAACCACACGGCTGGAAAGACGGTTCCCACGGACGGCTGCACTTGCTCTCCCAGTAGGTGACGGTGATGTCCCTTTTCCTTGCACCTTTGTTTCTGTGTTGGTAGCGATGGGTTCCCACCGGTAACCCGCTCCCCGGTTTCAAGCTGGACCGAAGGAGCTCTACTCTTTGCCCGCAGGCGCTGGCCCTGAGAAACTGGTGCCCTGGCGGTGGCGGTGTTTCTGCTACAATGGTTGGGCTGTTGCCTTCTATCGGGACTTGGTTGTTGGGGGATCTGCGTCCCCTTCACTGACGGATTAGGCAAATTCTGGCGACTCCAAGCCTTGCCGGGGTCCGAGAGGCCCCTGCCCTGGTGCTGACTGTCCTTTGGTACACTGCTCCAGACCGCCGGGCCACTACCCGTCCGCGGTCCTTCCAGGAACTTCCAAACGGTCCCACTCCAGACAGTCACCGCCGTTGCTGACCTTGCTGACCCTGTCCTGCACTCAGCTGGACTACTTCAGGCCTTCCACTCTCTTTCTTTTCTGTCACCACTCTTGCCTTCCTCCTTTACCACTTTACTTCCTTCACTTCACTACCTGTTTATTCCTCCACTTAGCTCCTCACTCAAGCTCCCCCTGAGCTAATCTTTACTCGAGCCCTGCCTGAGCTAATCTGCCTGGTACTTCCTGCCTCCAGGGCTGTGAACTCCTCGGTGGGCAGAGCCAACCGCCTGGCCCACCCCCTGGTGTGAACATCAGCCCCTGGAGGAAGGCAACAAGGATTTTGGTTTAGCTTTGGTGTTCCTAACTGGGGTGTAGGGTGTGGTGGTGTGATGACCTGTGACCCCTGGCTTGCCCAGGGCGTCACATTCCCCCTTAGCAAAATTCAGACCGTCCGCGGGCTGCCCGTCCAACACCGGTTTTATTTTTCTGCAAAATATAACATGGTAAACGGTAACATATATACATTTTTAATGAATCTTCCCATAACGGGAGGCACTTTTCTTAAACGTTTCAAACGGTTTACGGTTACGGTTTCCGCTCTCTCCCACCCAAGCAACCTGGCCCTGATGCTGCCCCTAAAGCCCAGGCAGCACCCCTTGACCCACAGTCCAGCACACGGTACCCGAGCGGAATCTGTCCTTCCCCTCCAGAGGGTAGCCACCGGTTCCTTTGGTGGCTGGGCCCCAGCCTGCTCTGCTGAGGGCCCTCCCTCCAACCTGCCTCTCCGGAGGCGGCATTGCGGAAACGGTAACGGCAAACAACTTATTTACAAGCCACTAACGTTTGTGGTTGCCCTGCAAGTTCACGGGCTTGTCCATGGATAGTTCCCATGCAAACTTTTTAAACGGTCCCCACAGGGACAACGGTGCCGGCTCCGGCCGGTTGCAAATCAAGCAGACAATCAGGTTACTGTTCGGTAATCATCTTATCATCAGCAGAACTTTCAAACAAACAACTCAGTGGTGGTCCCAACGGGGACGGTGCAGCGGGCATCCGCTGTCCTACTGGGTATTTTCATCCTCCTCACCCGGCTCGGGGTGGAAGGACACGGGCACCAGCCCCTCCAGTGCGTAGCAAGCACGGCGTGGAAGGGCCGCCCGATACCTGTTGCCCCCGGTTCGGGGAACATAAGTGGCCTCCATGCCAGGCAGGGCAACGACCCCCTCTTCTTCTTCTGACACAGGCTCAGTGTCAGGCCCGGAGTCGCTATCTTCTGCCCCCGCCGCAGTCACAGAGAGAGGCACACCCGACGGGCCAGGTGCGGTGCAGCACGCGAGTGAGTAGGACGGAGGTAACACAGGAGCCAGGGGCAGACCGGGTCCCTCAGCCGCAGCGGCCGGTCCCTCGGGGACACAGGGTCGTGGGTCACTCTCCAGCTCCTCCATCACGGCCTCCACTCCATACATTCGTGCCACAGCAACTAGCGCCTCCACCTCCGCGGCCCACTGCTCCATCAGCCCGCCGATCTGACTCCGATAGTGACGGCAAATCTCCGCCTCCCGGGCCCTCAGCCATGCCGCTGTTCCAGACACCAGCTCGGTAGTCTCTGCAGAACTAGGTGGGGCGGACATTCCCCGTTAGGGTCGGTGGACCGGGAGGGTCCCAGTGTGTTTGCTGCACCGCCACACTCACATGCGTCCAGCCGCCATCGCGTCCCCCTTAGCTCTTTCCGGCCCCTCCTCTCTCGGGGCGGGGTTTGGCCTTCGCGCCTCTGCTACTCGAGAAGACGCTCGAGCGGGAACTTTTCGCGCCAAAGATGGCGACTTCTGAAATTTTTCAGCCGGATACCTCCGGCGGTAACAAGGCGCACCTCTACCAAACGGCAGAGCGGTTAGATCCTGTTCGTGACGCCAAGTTGTCGCGGGCGGGGTGGAGGGTGTCAGCACACTACGCTCACCCCTTCTGCTCGGGTCCGGCGGCTGCTGCTCAGTGGTGGCTCGAGCCGTGGGCCGGATCCTGGGGGTTCTCAAGCAGCACTCCTCGCCCGTGAGTGAAAGGGGGTTGTTGGGTGTGGGGATAGTTTATTGTCCGTGACGCCACCCACGGTTGTGGTGATTTCACCACCGCTGCTCAATATGGGGATCCCGGGGATGGTGATGCAGAGCAGCCAGGTGTTGCGTTGCCCCTCCGTGGGTAGGGGTTGGTGATCCCGGGGCCCGGTGATGAAATGGGAGATGCAGGGCCTGGTGGGCGCAGGGACGCGGGGGCAGCGCTGTGCCTTGCGGCACTGTGGTACTCACTCAGCCTGAGACGTTGACACAGTTTTACGGTAAACCACACGGCTGGAAAGACGGTTCCCACGGACGGCTACACTTGCTCTCCCAGTAGGTGACGGTGAGGTCCCTTTTCCTTGCACTTTTGTTTCTGTGTTGGTAGCGATGGGTTCCCACCGGTAACCCGCTCCCCGGTTTCAAGCTGGACCGAAGGAGCTCTACTCTTTGCCCGCAGGCGCTGGCCCTGAGAAACTGGTGCCCTGGCGGTGGCGGTGTTTCTGCTACAATGGTTGGGCTGTTGCCTTCTATCGGAACTTGGTTGTTGGGGGATCTGCGTCCCCTTCACTGACGGATTAGGCAAATTCTGGCGACTCCAAGCCTTGCCGGGGTCCGAGAGGCCCCTGCCCTGGTGCTGACTGTCCTTTAGTACACTGCTCCAGACCGCCGGGCCACTACCCGTCCGCAGTCCTTCCAGGAACTTCCAAACGGTCCCACTCCAGACAGTCACCGCCATTGCTGACCTTGCTGACCCTGTTCTGCACTCAGCTGGACTACTTCAGGCCTTCCACTCTCTTTCTTTTCTGTCACCACTCTTGCCTTCCTCCTTTACCACTTTACTTCCTTCACTTCACTACCTGTTTACTCCTCCACTTAGCTCCTCACTCAAGCCCCCCCTGAGCTAATCTTTACTCGAGCCCTGCCTGGGCTAATCTGCCTGGTACTTCCTGCCTCCAGGGCTGTGAACTCCTCGGTGGGCGGAGCCAACCACCTGGCCCACCCCCTGGTGTGAACATCAGCCCCTGGAGGAAGGCAACAAGGATTTTGGTTTAGCTTTGGTGTTCCTAACTGGGGTGTAGGGTGTGGTGGTGTGATGACCTGTGACCCCTGGCTTGCCCAGGGCGTCACATTGGCACTTGGGATTTTAGTGGGCTGCGTTACTGTAAAGCCCTATCCCCCGCGGTGTGCTGTCGCCTTCAATCTCTAAGTTCCTAGGGAAGTTCATAAAGAGACTCTCCCTTCCAGGTTAATTATCAGGACGTTGAACCGGCTCCTGACCTAGGGTCCTGTACCCCATCGTGCTCGGTACCGGTCAGTTCTTTTGGGTTTCTGATGCCGACAGTCCTCCTAGACTATGTCCGTCGCACCCTTCCAATGTCACTGCCACCGGTCCCCGACTCCTCTGGTCCCGGACCATCATTTGCGACCCCACCTTGGTCTAGCTCCCCTGGAGCTACTACTCCAGCTCCTCATTCCTTGAGGGCTCTCACTTACTTACGACTTCTTACTTCCTCCCTCCCACCAGTCTGCCTGACCCCTAGATTAGTGGCCTTATTCCGCTTAACCAATCCACTGGTGTGTCTGACAGGTCATGATGTGAGGTGTGATTGGGATTTGTGCTGATGTTAGTCACACCGCTTTCTTAGCAACCTGGAACCATGGGGGGTAAGTCCTGCACCCTGAGTAAGGATTGCAGTACCCTGTGGCACCCTGATATATTCAGGGGCGCTCCATTACCATAATCCGCACACAATAGTGTGGCTTTCCTTTGTGAAGATCTTGTTCTTGACCTCACACTCACACCACCACTCTCATATACCATCCCGGTGCAGAGCAAGACTGCAATTGAGGCTGGAATGGAAGTCTGCCCTCTAAAGTGTCCCGCTTTTCTCTTGGATGCAATGATAGCCGGAAAATGGTCTAAAGACTACAAGGACAACTCCATGAAGAGTCCTTGAAGAGGGAATGTCTCATTGGCCCTACTCCTGGGATAATGAAATGCAGTGCCATAATGTACAGTAGCCAAACCTCTGGTCTTTATTCCAGGTACACCAAGACTTACATTGATTTGGTGGTAGAACCAGTACTGGACTGCCAATCATCCAGTAATTCCAGGACAGTCCGTAAAAATAGGGCACTTTTTTGCAAAAAAAATTGCATCCATGATTTTTTTAAGCTGATAAAAATTATACAAGTGCAATTATCATAATTTTACAAGTTCGAGGGAATGCAGCTGACATCTTCATATCAGAATTATAGGCAGTAGAAGTGTATCACTTCATGTCATAATGATTTATTGTATTTTTACAATATGTCCATAAAAAAATATTTTCTGTCCAGGATTTTTGATAAGCTGTCCAGAAAAAATAAAAAGTCAAGTTGGCAACCCTGAACTAATGGAACGGTAATTTGTCTAAAGTGTCCATGGAGATGTTTATAAACATAACCACAGGGCCAGCGTCAGAACCCGGCGCATCTGGGCAAGTGCCGGGGACCTGAACCACAAAGGGGGCCCACTCACAGATGGCAGGGTAGCGTAATGCCAATGGCGGCAGGCCACACAGCCGCTTTGGAGCCCGTGAGTCAGAGAGGTCTGGTACCAGCGCTGCACTGACCCCAACCCCTCTCCTGTGGGCCCCTTCCCCCGCTGAGGATTGCACTTTCAATTGTATCAGCATCGCAGATACAGATACAACTCAAAGCAATGATGACAGAGGGAGCAGCGTGCTCTCTCTCAACATTCTCCGTTTTTCTCGCCATGTATCTTAGGCCGTAGGCTCCTGCAGCTGATCACACCGGTACAAAAGTAGTAATGTGTGATCAGTGTGATGTATATTAACTAGTCAACAGCCTGTCCCCTTACATAGTCACTGGTGTGCATACCTTATCTCCCCATAGTGATGTTTTTTTAGGTTTTTTGCACCCAGTTCAGACTTAGAATGGTGTTCCAAACGTTATTCGTTATTGTTAGTAGTTTTTCGTTTGTGAACCCTCCCCACCACACCTATTGCCAATCCATATAATACGCATAAATAGCCTGGGTCTCAGCTTCCCATACACGCTAAGTTTTTTAACTGCATGAGAGGACACACACAAGCTAGGGATCCCAACGTAGAGAAATACTTTGGCGTAGTGTTGGGGCTCTATTGCATTGATCAATTCAGTAGCTAAATTTCTCTTGATTCATATGTTCATGGCAGTAATGCAGATTCCATTTTTCACATTTTCACTCTTCATATAGCTATTGGATTTTTCAAGTCAGTATTCACACAGCAGTTTCTGCTATTCCATGTATTCCCCTTACATAGTCACTGGTGTGCATACCTTATCTCCCCATAGTGATTTTTTTTAGGTTTTTTGCACCCAGTTCAGACTTAGAATGGTGTTCCAAACGTTATTCGTTATTGTTAGTAGTTTTTCGTTTGTGAACCCTCCCCACCACACCTATTGCCAATCCATATAATACGCATAAATAGCCTGGGTCTCAGCTTCCCATACACGGTAAGTTTTTTAACTGCATGAGAGGACACACACAAGCTAGGGACCCCAACGTAGAGAAATACTTTGGCGTAGTGTTGGGGCTCTATTGCATTGATCAATTCAGTAGCTAAATTTCTCTTGATTCATATGTTCATGGCAGTAATGCAGATTCCATTTTTCACATTTTCACTCTTCATATAGCTATTGGATTTTTCAAGTCAGTATTCACACAGCAGTTTCTGCTATTCCATGTATTCCCCTTACATAGTCACTGGTGTGCATACCTTATCTCCCCATAGTGATGTTTTTTTAGGTTTTTTGCACCCAGTTCAGACTTAGAATGGTGTTCCAAACGTTATTCGTTATTGTTAGTAGTTTTTCGTTTGTGAACCCTCCCCACCACACCTATTGCCAATCCATATAATACGCATAAATAGCCTGGGTCTCAGCTTCCCATACACGGTAAGTTTTTTAACTGCATGAGAGGACACACACAAGCTAGGGACCCCAACGTAGAGAAATACTTTGGCGTAGTGTTGGGGCTATATTGCATCGATCAATTCAGTAGCTAAATTTCTCTTGATTCATATGTTCATGGCAGTAATGCAGATTCCATTTTTCACATTTTCACTCTTCATATAGCTATTGGATTTTTCAAGTCAGTATTCACACAGCAGTTTCTGCTATTCCATGTATTCCCCTTACATAGTCACTGGTGTGCATACCTTATCTCCCCATAGTGATGTTTTTTTAGGTTTTTTGCACCCAGTTCAGACTTAGAATGGTGTTCCAAACGTTATTCGTTATTGTCCAAAAACGGTGACTGCAAGAGAAAATGCATCCACTTAAAGGAAGAGTTCTTGTCCCAGGACAACAACTGGAATCTCTATACACATGGAAATATCCATGTTCATGAAAATCAGTTAGTGAAATTAGGGATAGTGTACCGCCCCAGCGCCAGCAGCCGGGCCGCCGCTCGGATCCGGATCCAGATCCAAGGTGGCTCGAGGGGTCTCCGGACCTGAGTGGGATCGCGCGGACACTCGAACTAAAAGGGGGGTATTTACAGGGGATTTTGTGGTTAGAGTTCGTGACGCCACCCACGGTGTGTGGTAAGGTGGGATACCACCTCTGCTCTTGGGAGCACCCGGTGGCAGTGGAATGGCAGCCAGATTGTTTAACCCCTCCATGGGTAGGGGGGAGATGCCCCGGGGCTTGGTGATGGTGAGAGGGGAGCACCGTTGGAGAGGAAAGGGGGCACTGCGTACTCACTCAGTCCAATAACGCTGACACCGACAACTTGTAAACCAGAATTCTTAGCACCACTGCAGCAAGGAGGGAGCACGCTGGGATCCCGTGCCTTACGATGTTGCCTGTTAGCCTGTGACCTTGACCTTGGCACCTCTGTCTGTAGTTGGTCTCTCTCAGCTTGAAACTGAACGGGTCCCACTCACCCGTATGGCTAACTGAGTGAGCTTGCTCTCAGAGTTCACGCTTGGGATTTTCCGGACTGTATATTGGGAAAGTCCTATCCCCCTCGTTGCGCTAGTACCCTGGTTTTGGAGCGGGTGGAGGACGAATCGTGAAGTCTTCGCCCTCGTCGGGTAAATTACCGGGACGCGTAAAGCTACTTCCTGGCCTAGGCTCCACGTACCCCGTCGTGCCGTGGCTCAAGGCCACCGGCTGCCCTCCTCGGCAGTTCCGTGCCCCTTGACACGATCCCCTGCGACCGGGGTTCCGGCTTCTACCAGGCCCAGACCAACGTCTGACACCTAATAACTGAGGAGCCCAGCTCCTAACCTCCTCCAACGACTTGTGACCTCTCCTCTCGAGAGTCACCACTTGACTGACTACTCCTGACAGTCCTGACCTCCCCTTACCAACCCCCCAAGTGTCCAGCCCTATTCCCTTCAGGCTGTCCACTGGTGTGTCTGGTGGGTGTGGTGCAGAGTGTTTCTAGGCTTTTGATTAGCTTGTTCTTAGCAACACCATAGGTTAGGGATCCATAACGAAAGAGAAGATGGACACCATGCAGAAGGGCAGATTGCACAATGTCCTGTGATGACCTGATAGGCCGGGGCGTCACAATAGCACTTCGATGTGTGTGGTGAATGCTGAGTGTGCGGCCACAGGTTGGTGAAGAAGGAGCTGCTGAGCCAAACGTGCAGCCATTCTCCAGTACACTGCTGAGCGCAGGGTTCAGGATATAGTGGAGAGAGATTGAATAAGATATTTCCAATTTAAACTATAGTGAGGCCTCCTGTAGAGTACTATACTGTAGCTTTCAAACAAACTGCATATGTAAATGTAATATATAATTAACAAAACATATATCTTCCACTGAATGAGGCTGGTAGGCTTACTTTCAAAATTTAGGACAGAATGGCTGTAAAATTATTTTTGAACGTTTTCCCGCCTGATTTTAAACTGAGTATTCTGAGTCTAGTTAGAGCTGAACTCGTAAAACTTTCATTTTAATATCAGGCCTGATTAATTATTAATTGTTGTTTTATTAAATCGGCCCTAGAATGTATTTAAAAAACAAAGCAAATCAATAAGACTGCAAACCCCATTGGGACAGGAACTGATTTGTTAATATGTTGACACCATAGTGCAAGAAATGGAAAATAAAGAAATAACGAAAGACAATCCAATGATCACCGAGTTTTCATTAGCCTAATAAGCAAACATCTATTTTAGATTTAGGTTTTTTATTAGGCGAGTATTCCAGTCAAGGTAGACAATAACATTTTAGGTGAGCATGAGTCCCAACACAGGAACCCCCATGGATGGGTCTGGTGATTCTCCCATGACTGCAAGACCACAGCTGAGAGGAGTTGAATGTTCCCCACCACTTAATTGTGGTTTATAACACTGACAAAGAGAGCAAAGCTCATATCTTAAATGGAATAGACATTGGAATAGTAGCAGTGGCATACCACCAATGGTGGCAGACCACGCAGCCACTATGGTGCCAGTGAGTCGGGGAAGCCCAGCATCGCAGATACCAATACATTTGAGATGAAAAAGGGAGCTATTTGACTTGCTAAATTTTGGAGTTGCAAGTCAAATTTATAGCCACTATGATTGTCTATAAAATGATGGTAGTCTAATATTCAAAGCTGTAGTGGATAGTGAGATATGGAGCCTAAAAGTCAAATGTTCAAAATATTGTTACCTTTTTGCTCGTCAGTGTATATGGAGGACAATGGGAGGGTGATTATATATGGAGGACTAAGTGCATTATAGTATATGGATGACTATGTGGGGCTCATTATATTATATGGAGGACATTGGGGGGTGCATTATACTAAATGGAAAGCAATGTGGGGCCCATTATACTATACTGTGGAGGTTCATTATACTATATGGTGGACTATGAGGAGCCCACTATACTATATGGAGGGCTATGGCTTGCATGATACTATAAGGAGGACTATGTGAGACCTATTATACTATTTGGTGGCCTATGTGGGGCCCATTACACTATATGGAGACTTATGGGGGGTGCATTATACCATATGGAAAGCAATGTGCGCCCATTGTGCTACATGAAGAACTATGGGTTGCATTATAATAATATATGGAAGGCAATGTGGAGTCCATACTACTATATGGAGAACTATGGGGGTGCATAATACTATATGAAGGTGTATGCAAGGTCAATTATACTATATGGAAGGCTATGTGGAGGCTATTTTTATATTTAGGGGGTTATGTGGAGACTATTATACTATTTTAGGGCTATGAGGTAGCCATTATACTGTATGGAGGACTATTTGAGGGCCATTATATTGTATTTTTACCAATTATACAGAGTGAAGGTTTATGTGGGGTTCATCATACTTTGTGGAGGCCATTTTACTGTTTGACAGGCTAGTGGGGGCCATTACACTGTATACAGAGTTAAGAAGTGTGGGGGCCATTACACTGTATGTAGGCCCATTATACTGAATGGAGTACTCTGTGGTGGTAATAGTTGGGGATCATACTGTGTTGTGGTCACCATACTTTTCCGGAGTAGTTGAAGGGGTACAGTAGGCTTATCATACTATGCATGTGAAGAGTATTTTGATGATATTCACTGTGGGGTTATCATACAGTGTTTGTGGGATACTTTCGTTGTGATATATGTTCATATGTGACCCAGTCAAATATTAATTAATGTATTAATTTATTTTTTTGGGGTGCCCAATTAGAACTACTTCTATGGGGTCCATGATTTCTGTGTACACATCTGAGTAATAGGGTAATGAACGACTTCCTTGCCATGGTCTTGAAATTAGGGGGAATCAATGAAACACCTGCAGATTTATTCCTGACTGTTCTGTCAAATACCTGCGTTTTTGCGGCATATTTCAAAGAATGAGCATGTCAATTCTTTCCAGCGTTTTTCAATGTTTTTTCATTGATACAACCCATTTTGTAGAAAAAACGCACCAAAACGCTAGTAAAAAAAATGCACCAAAAACACAGATGACTGAAAGGAGATTTCCTGCCCCAAGATCAGGTATTTTGGTGAGGAAAGAAACTTACCAAAAAAGCCTCATATACAATAGGACCAATTGAGTTCAATATACGCAAAACAAAAAACCTCAATTTCAATTAAAATTTAAACTTTTATTGATATATTTTAAAATTTAGACACCCATAAATAGTGAACACACAAAGGGCATAGATGATGAAGGGGAGGAGCTAAATATATGGGGTCCCTATAGCACCCTATGGGACCTTGCTCCTACCTGCCAACGGAGGGTATGACGCCGTAACTGTTTTGGGCGCCCCTGTTCCACATCGGCTCACCCTCTAGTTGCCCTGGATAGTTAGTGAATTAAAATAGTAATTACACTACGGATGGCCATACAATAGTACTAGAATGTATTAAGTACAAAGTGCTCATGTAATCACACTGTCTGATAGATAACAGCTTCCTATCAGGAAAACCAGGACAAAAAATCAAATATTAAGCCCCAATAAAGGTAGGCTTCTACAGAAAAATTAGTCCATAGTACATGATCCAGTACAAATTAGTACATGGTACAACAAAGTGCTCATATAATCACACTGTCTGATACATAACAGCTTCCTATCAGGAAAACCAGGACAAAAAAATCAAATATTAAGCCCCAATATAGGTAGGCTTCTGCAGAAAAAATAGTCCATAGTACATGATCCAGTACAAATTAGTACATAGTACATAATACACAATCTACATTAACATAATGGAGGAACACATTAACATAATGGAAAATTCAGTTCCATCTGTCAGTTTTCCTCCCCTGTCCCAGTGTGATATAGTATGGTATGGCAATCACACATGGATAAACTTTTACACAATCATAATTGCACAGATTTGCACTGATGCTGATACATGTAATCATGCCTCAGGGCAATCATGCAGATGATTCTTATAGAGCAGAAAAAAGTGGTATAGATAACCCCACAGGGAAGAAAAGAATGGTTACTTCCCTTTTAGCAGCATGCTCTGTATCGCCTCTACGCGTTTCCCCTTTCCATGATATAAGGATCTTCAGGAAGCTGGAGGTTTGCAGTTATCAGATGTGAATGTAGGAGTAATCCATGGCTGTGTGCCACACAGGACTCTGCCATAACATTCCTGGACAGCGCAAAGGAAAGATGGCGGAGCAGAGCTGGTCGCCAGAGCGTGCTGTTCCCGGGGCCGCGACCTGGATTGAGGAGGAGGAGGAGCAGCAGCTGTGTAGAAGGATGCGGACGAAGTTCCTATTCATCTTGAATCACTGGAGGGAAGAAATGAGGAGCCTGGCGATGGCGGTAAGAGCCTGTGAGATCGAAATCCCACGTGAAGAGAGGGGAAGCGGTTACCCAGTCCTTACTGATTGCCCAAATCCGGCCACAGCGGCTGATGGATCCGGACCGTCCCCGCTCGATGTGAGCACTCCACCGTCACCTACCCCGTCATCGGCGGACGCCGAGCTGCCCACTACTACTCTGGCAGCGGAACCTACGGTGCATTCATATGACGCCCCAGCTGCATAAACCCCAGTTCTGTCCCGCATCCCGGTCACGACAGCGATCACTCGGACACCGGCCAGACCACACCCGGCCACATCACCGGGCCCGTCCTCAGAGGCGGAGCACCCGGACCCTGCAACTCCAGCTGCGGAGCAGTCGGTTCCTCAATCTGCCAGGGCGGAAGTGGAGCCTAAAAATCTCCCAGTTCCACTGTTGCGCGGCATCCCAATGGCTGCTGAAGCCGCAAGAGTCCACTTAAAGCCAAAGCCAGAGCCACCTAGGGAGCCGAGGCCGGACGCTGACGCCCCCTACTGTGAATGACACCAGCAATTGCAAACCGAAATAACAACATGAAATCGGCGACGGCGAGAGCTTGCCACCCGGAACAGAAAGGAGAAGGAGCAAGTGAGGAACGCTGCTTCACGAGTCAGAGGGCCATGGTGCCGTAGTCTCGTGGATCGGTTTGACCCTGAGCAAGGGTGGGGGTTTATCTGGGAAGCAGGCCTCAAAGCTGGGGAGTTCGTGTCCCGGTGGGACGTGGCGCAGCACCTCCCCTGGGGACACCCCAAACGGAATCTCCAACCTGAAGATATGGTCACCTACACCCGGCATTGCGGAGAGCGGGGCTGGTATGCCCTGAAGGTGACCAAGCATGTGATGCCGGAAGAAGAGTTTGTGCCGGCATCGGTAGCACGTGGTCTCAAGGAGGCATGGCTACGGGACCCGGTAGTTTGAAAAATGCTAAAAATACCAGTAGTTTAATTATTCCACAGAACTGTTAGGTATCGGTGTTTTCGTTTGTTATTTTCCATAGTTTATTATTTTCCATATAGAAAATGTTAGCAAATAAGTGTCTAATCAACCAGTTTAAATGAAAAGAGTGAAAGTCACCTGATTTACAAGAAGATTGTTAAGATGTGTGCGCCCGATACATGGACTATGTTGAGTTGATATATATAGTATATAGACCAGCTGAAGCACCAGACAGGTGCGAAACGGCCGCCGTCGTCTTTGGACGTGTGTAGCGTCCACTCCCTCCCCTCCACTCCATGCACTTGTAACCTGCACGAATAAAACAACAAAACTTGCACAAGCAGCAACTGGTGAGTGCCTGATGTTTTTTCCTTTTTTATTGCTCTGAAACTCATGTTATTGTACATAGTTGCACCTCCTGTGCCCACCAGAATCGTCTATCACAACGCCCAGAGCCTAGTCACGGACCCACCATAAGTATGCAGCGGGTCAGGTTGTTTGGGTAGAGGATTAACGGGATCTGGGATATTGGGACTGGACTGTCGTGGGAAGAGGCTGCAACGGAGCAGGTTGAGTCTCCGCTACCACTGAAACCGGTAGCGTCCCACCATTGACGAGATGAACTCTTAAAAATGTTGAGTAACATTTAAGTGACAAGCCTCCCTGATGAGGGATGTATGTGTAAATAAAAATGTTAATTTTTCTTACCTTTTCCTACAGTTAAAAAAAAAATAAATAAACCTCTGATTTCCTGTGGCTCGGGGACGAGCTACGTTTAACCAAGGGGGAATATGTCGCCCTCGCCTATCAGGTCGTCATAGGGTATTGTGCAATCTGCCCTTCTGTGCAATATCCACCTCCTCCTTGGTTACGGGTCCCTAACTAACCTTTGGTGTTGCCAAGAACAGCTAATCAAAATCCTAGGAACACTTTGCACCACACCCACCAGACCCACCAGTGGACGGCCTGAGTGGAATAGGGTCGCCCACTTGGGGGGTTGGTAAAAGGGGAGATCAGCAGAGTCAGGAGTCAGTCAGAGAAAGGGAGTGTGTAGTGTCGGAGGTGAAAGTGAGAGGAGGTCAGGAGCTGGGCTCCTAGGAACTACTAGGTGGCAGACGTTGGTCTGGGACAGGTAGGAGCTGGACCCCAGTCGCAGGGGATCGTGACAAGGGGCATGGACTGTCGAGGAGGACAGCCGGCGGCCTTGTGCCATCACTGGGCAGGGGCCAGGGCATGACGAGGTACGTGGACCCTAGGTCAGGGAGTATCTTCAGGCGTCCTGACAATTTACCCGACGAGGATGGAGCCTTCAAGATCCGTTCTCCACCCGCTCCAAAATCGGGGTACTAGTGCAATGAGGGGGATAGTACTTTCCACTGCACGGTCCAGAAAATCCCAAGCGTGAACCCTGAGAGCAAGCTCCCTCAGTTAGCCACACTGGGGAACGGGACCCGATTAGTTTCAGACCAAAGGGGCCAACTAGAAGACAAGGTGCCACGGAGAAAGGTCACAGGCTAACAGGCAACACCAAAAGAAACGGGACCCAGGTGTGCTCCCCCTCAGAGGCATCGGTGGTTCTCCATCTTACCACGCACCACGGATGGCGTCACGAACTTTCCACACTATCCTCTGTACATAACCCCCTTTGTTTGAGGAGCCTGACGAGCCCCCAGGTCCGGAGCCCTCTCGAACCACCCCGGATCCGGGTCCGAGCAGCCCGGCTGCTGATGCGGGGACGACACATATATATGGCCACATATTATGGGGAGAAAGGGTGGGAAGGCGGAAGTATATTTGGTCACACAGTATGGGGAGAGAGAGTGGGGAGGGGGAATGTATATATGGCCACACAGTATGGGGAGAGAGGGTGGGAAAGTATATATGGCCACACATTATGGGGAGAGAGGGTGGGGAGGGGAAAGTATATATGGCCACACATTATGGGGAGAGAGGGTGGGGAGGGGAAGTATATATGGCCACACAGTATGGGGAGAGAGAGTTGGGAGGGGGAATGTATATATGGCCGCACAGTATGGTGAGAGAGGGTGGGGAAGTTTATATGGCCACACAGTATGAGGAGAGAGGGTGGGGAAGAGGGGTGTATATAAAGAGACAATATGAGGAGAGAGGGTGAAGGGGAATGTATAAAGACATAGTATGGGAAGCGAGGTGGGGAGTGCATATGAACACAGTATGGGGAGCAAATGGGGAAATAAATTTTGAGGACACAGTATGGGGAATTTCAGGACTATATGTGAGCAAGGGGGGAATATTAATAATTATTTAATAATATTGTGTACCCAGCATGGTGAGTAAGCGGGCAGAATGGGGAAATAAGAGAAGAAATGTATGGGGACACAATATGGAGAGTGAGGAGGAATGAGTGTGGAGGTAGTGAATAGACAATATGGGATGGAAAAAATGTGAGGGTGCACAAAATAGAGACTGGGTAATAGGGGGTAGGGAGAGGGTACAGCATGGGGGAAACAGTGTGAGGCTATAGCGAGGAGGAGTGTGTGGTAAGGCGGCACAGTAAAAAGACTGGACAGTATAGTAGGGACAAAGTGTAGAGGGCAGTATGAAGAGCGGGCTTAGTATGGAAAGGCAAGGGCAATGCGGAGGACATGTACCATTAGGGGGACATCGTGTGCCTCAAATATTATGCAGAGAACACAGTGAGGGGCAATTAATTATTCAGGGGCACAGTGTAGGGAAGATATTTTTATATAGGAGTATTATTGTCAATATGCTATTTTTAAGGGTATCGTGTAGTGATGTGCTGCAGAACACTGGAGAAAATGGAAGTCTGCAGAGACAAACTGTGGATGTGAAAAGTCATCATGGTGTCTGGACAAGATGAAGAAAAGAAAGAGATTACTTGGATCAGAGACAGCTTCCTCTATAAGGTCCCTGAATGTAAATGATTATCTGTGGTACTGACTAATTCTTATGAGTACCGAGGTTCCTGTATGACCGCAGTCTGCTGATGATTAATAACAACTCCAAGTATCTCTTTACAATTGTTAAGGAAGTACTGAAAGTTGTAGGTTCATGCAAATGTATATGGATCTGACCTGACATTACAATTGATGTGCCATATACTGATGGTGGTTCTGGTCATGTATTTCTGTACTGATGAGGGTTTTAATCTGTATTTCTATACTTATGGGCTTATATGGATGTATTGATGTACTGCTGGTGGTTCTGGTGATGAATTTCTGTACTGCTGGTGGTTCTGGGGATGAATTTATGTACTGATGGTGGGTGTGATGCTGTGTTTCTGTTCTGATGGGGGCTGTAAATTTGTAATTCTGTACCTCTGATTGTACTGGTGATTGTATATCTGTGCTGTTATTAGTTCTGATCCTGTGCACAAGTAACAATTCATAACTTGTAAAAATGTTACAGATGGCTATAATAAATAGGTTGTCCACTAGTTTAACATTAATGACCAATCCTTAGGCGGGCTTTGCACATTACGACATCACATGCCGATGCTGCGATGTCGAGTGCGAAAGTCCCCGCCCCCGTCACAGCAGCGATATCTTGTGATAGCTGCCGTAGCGAACATTATCGCTACGGCAGCTTCACATGCACTCACCTGTCCTGCGACGTCGCTCTGGCCGGCGAACCACCTCCTTCCTAAGTCACAGCGACGTCACACGGCAGGCGGCCAATAGCAACGGAGGGGCGGAGATGAGCAGGATGTAAACATCCCGCCCACCTCCTTCCTTCTCATAGCAGCTGGGACGCAGGTAAGGTAATGTTCCTCGCTCCTGCGGCTTTACACACAGTGATGTGTGCTGCCGCAGGAACGAGGAACAACATCGTACCTGTCGCTGCACCGCCATTATGGAAATGTCAGAGAATACAACGATGATACAATAACGGCGCTTTTGCGCTCGTTCATCGTATCAAAAAGGTTTTACAAACTACGCCGGATGTGCGTCACTTTCGATTTTACCCCACCGACATCACACCTGCGATGTCGTAGTGTGCAAAGCCGCCCTTAGGATAGGTCATCAGTGTCTGATTGGATGGGGTCAGGCCCTCCAGCCAATCAGGTGCTTTAGGTACTGGCAGTGGCAGCAGATGGCTAGAGTGCTCAATTTCAGATCTGCTCAGTTTGCTGATAGTGGCCGCGGCTGGGTACTGCACACCCGCTCCAATTCAAATCAACGAGGCGGATGTGGAGTATTCAGCATACTTGTGCTCACATGGCCATACACTCTTGCTACTGGCATGTGAGAATTCTAAAAGTGTGCAGAGCATACATTGCAAGCATTCAGAAGTCTGGAGTCACCTAGAGTGACTCCAGACTTTCATCATAAACCTGGACAACCCCTTTAATCATAAAATTAAGCACTAAAGCCCTATCCTAACAGCATGTCCTATACTGTCTATCAGGATTCAGCTCTGCATTCTGGTTCCAGCAGCAATTTTCACATTAAGTCATGTGACAATTCGCTTCTCTCTCTACTTCTCTGTTTTTCATTGAACATTGAGAGAGTTAAGAAGAGCAGCTCGTCTGCACATGACTAAGGGGTACTTTGCACGCTGCGACATTGCTACTGCGATATCGTCGGGGTCAAATCGAAAGTGACGCACATCCGGCGCTGGTAACGACGTTGCAATGTGTAAAGCCTAGATGCGCCGATAAACAATCGCAAAAGCGTCGTAAATCGGTGATCTGTGTAGCGTCGGTCATTTTCATAATGTCGCACCAATAGGAGATACGATGCTGTTCCTCGTTCCTACGGCAGCAGACATCACTGTGCGTGAAGCCGCAGGAGCGAGGAACATCTCCTTACCTGCCTCCACCAGCTATGCAGAAGAAAGGATGTGGGCGGGACGTTTACGTTCCGCTCATCTCCGCCCTTCTGCTTCTATTGGCCGCCTGCCGTGTGACGTCACTGTGATGCTGCACGACCCGCCCCCCTTAGGAAGGAGGAGGGTCGCCAGCCAGAGCAACGTCGCAGGGCAGGTAAGTGCGTGTGAAGCTACCGTAGCGATAATGTTCACTACGGCAGCTATCACAAGATATCGCATGTGCGACGGGGGCGGGTACTATTACGCTCGGCATCGCTAGCATCGGCTAGCGATGTCACAGCGTGCAAAGTACCCCTAAGTGTGCAAATTATATATGAATGAGTCACATGACAACTACCTAAACTATGGGAGGGGCGCCAAACAAAATTCTTGCCCCGGGTACCATAAAGCCTATACACACCTCTGCCTCACAGTCACATACATGTATATGTTATTAAAAAAAAAAAAGAAGAGAACCATACGACCAAAATCCAAAGTGCAAAAAGTGAGATCTTTATTGGTAGGGGTAGGTGCAGGGCGGCACAATACAAGTGGGACAACAGACGATCAGACACTGACCATATTAAAAGACAGTCAATCAATACAATAGTACATCCATATAGAGATCACAAAACCTCAATCACCATATGTACATAGGGGAGACCATTGAAATCCGTACTTCAAAAAAATTGAAAAATTACAGATGTCCACAGAGTGGAATATGTCATCACAATTGTCATCACAGGGAGAGGGGATTTACCCATATATCCCATGTATCAACCTACTCACATAAATCCAATGTGTTGACAATTTCAATGGAGTCCCAAACTATGCACATTGATGATGAGATCTCGCTAGAGGCATATCCTGATTAAACAACAATCTAGAACTGACACAATACGCATCAAATCTACACGAAAACAATGTATAGATGTCAACAGGTGAGATTGCATTATCCAAAAGAGGGAAAATTTCCCCACATCTCCCAGCAATCAAGATATCCAATTAATATCAGTATCTTAGTAATCTCAAGGGAGACACCATTGTATATATAAATGATGCATCAACACTATGTACATCGTCTGCACTAACATCACTCTGTGAAACCCACAATGGGCATCATAGACAGACTGTGGTCATGGCTATGATCAGGAAATGCACACAGGTTATCAATGGACGTATGACACCACTCAGGAAAGGCTATACCATTATATATAGGACGAAACAAGCATTTCTATATGACTTGTTAGCGTGAGTCCTCACTATTGTACCAAGGTACCTCTATATATAGGGGGGACCTCACAAGAATCATACCAGTATTATGGTAAAGCACTATACCTGAAGGATTGGTGGTCAGTGGATGTTGTCCGCGTCCTTCCCGACGGCCGTTTCGGCGAGAAGCCTTCGTCAGGGGGCGTGTATAGAGTGAGGGAACATGTGGTTTAAAAGGAAGCGTCAACCAATCACCGCCGGTTACAGTATTGGTGACGCAGGCAGTAACCAGGGCAGCATAGGACGCTCAACGCCAGCTGCGCATACTTCCCGTCCGACGGTTCCGGTCACATGACCGCCACGTGTGCGCATCACGTGGCCGTCACGTGAGCGGACGTCACACAAGGAAGACGGCGCGGCAGCACAGAGACGCCCACTGCTCCCATAACGCCTGCGCATATATACACCACTATTTCATATGTAGTATAGAGTCAGCATTAATGTGAGGAGAATTTTTATGGACGGGACAAGGTGCTGGATATATAGTATAGCCGATACATATGTGTGTCATGGATGCATGAATACTTCATATACACAGTGACAGATGTAAACATGACATATACAGAAGCATGATATAACTATGGATCATAAACATTTAAGTAGTAAGCAACCAAAGGATCAGCGTGGAAAACATAAAGCATTAAGCAAATCCATTTCCCCATAAAGAACTTGCAACATGTGGGAACATCATGATATGTGAGAAATCAGTTTATCGGAATTCAATATTTGGTGATATATCCGAACCATGGACATGACATCATGAAAAAAATTTATTATTATTATATAGGATGCCATCATGCCAAATCATGTTGATCCCCTGCGTACATTCCCATAGGATGCAATTACGTCATGTATATCAGGCAAACCACCCACTATTAATAATAGCAGTAGCATCCAAAAAAACCATAATGCTCTGTGGATATAGACTCCAAAATATGGAAACTTCGTGATATCATGAAAAATCGAAACTCCATACTTGGTGGTAGTTCCAAATAATAGTCATGACATCACGAAATAAGTAGAATCCACCATATAAAATCATGCCGATCCTCTACATATATACACATAAAGTGCAGTTGTATCATATATATCTCATGGGGGCTGCCCAGTATTAACCATAACCATAACATCCAAAAGGTACAATGCTCTATACGTATACACAGGCTAATACACAACCAGAATATCAAATGTTCCTAAAGCTTGGTGCAGTCCCGACTCTTCACATAAATATAGAGACTTCATGATGATATGGGGAATTCATCCAATTTCAGTCATACAGGTATGTCCAGAGGATGAGAGGGAGACGCCTACAATGAATAAATTAAAATTAAAAACTAAATGACATACATTAAAACCAAAAATATAAAAACCACATAGAATACCCCCCACATATAGATGACACTAGGAGGACCATGGTTATCACAAAAAGGAGGCATAAGAGATATTTTCGTTCAATCCCAGAGGGTGAAGAGTCTTTAATTCCCAAATCCATCTTGTCTCCATTTTGGCCAGTCGTTGGCTAATCTTGCCACCCCGGATGTTAGAATCAAGATGGTCAATGCCCCTGACTCGTAACAACATAGGATCAGATTGATGGTATTGTTTAAAGTGACGTGGGATGGTTTTTAATGATGAGATATCGGAGCAGTTAGCTGCTGCGATAATCCCATTAACGTGTTCCCGAATACGTACTTTAAATTGCCTAGTTGTCAGGCCCACATATATTTTGGGGCAGGGGCAGATGGCATAGTAAATGACTGCCGACGTTGTGCAGGTGATAAATTTTTTAATGGAGAAAGTGTGTGTGCCCATAGAGTCCGTAAACGTATTCATCCTGTCCACATTCGGACAGGCCACACAACGACCACATGGTGCACAACCAACACGAGGAGCCACAGGGCCAAATGGAGTTGGCTGAATGTTCTCGTCGTAATGGCTTACCACAAGATGATCACGGAGATTTTTAGATCTCCGAATACTCAACATTGGTCTCTCAGAGATCATCTGAGCCAATATGGGATCAGCCTGCAAGACTGGCCAAAATTTCTGCAGGCAAAATCTCATAGCTGAAAATTGGCCATGGTAGTCAGTTACGAATCTCACAGTTTCCTGTGATGGAGATTTCTTGGGGGCGTACAACAGGGAGTGGCGGGAAGAATGCCTCGCTCTGTTGTAGGCTCTCTTCACACATCGTTTACTGTAACCTCTTGCATAAAATCTATGCTTGAGGTCCAGTGCACGTTCTTCAAAGTCCGGATCGGTGGAGCAGATCCTGCGGAGCCGCAGGAACTGGCCCACCGGAATGGACCGAATCATGTGACCAGGATGTGAAGAGGACGCATGCAACAACATGTTCCCTGCGGTCTTCTTTCGAAATATGTCCGTTTGGATAATATTGTTAGGATCTCTTTTGACAATCACGTCAAGAAAATCGACGGACTGAGCATGGTGAGTGTAGGTGATATGAATATTATAGTCATTACAATTCAGGCTCTTCATGAAGTCATGGAGTTCAGTCTCAGTACCCTGCCAGATCAAAAAGATGTCGTCGATGTACCGTGTCCAAAAGGGGACACGGTCCATCGACGGCAGCTGATCTGACAGGAAGAGGTCCCTCTCCCACAGCCCCAGGAACAGGTTGGCATAAGAGGGGGCAAAGGAAGCCCCCATCGCTGTTCCCTGGAGCTGCAGGTAGAAAGACCCCTTAAAGACAAAAAAATTATGAGTTAGAGTGAACTCCAATAACTCCATGATAAGAGCCACCATGTCAGATGGTAAGTTCGACATCTCTAAAAAGAATCGGGTGGCTCGAAGTCCGTCACAGTGTCTTATGCTGGTGTAGAGAGATTCCACATCCCCAGTCACCAGCACAGAATCATCACCAATGCTCAGTCCATCGATCTTCCTGAGGAAATCGCCTGTATCCTTAATAAAGGATGGTAGACCCTCGACAAGCGGCTGGAGCTTGGTATCTATCCATCGGTTTACATGTTCCAAAAAATTCCCTCTACCGGATACAATTGGTCTACCAGGAGGAGGGCTAATACCTTTATGAATTTTAGGCAGGAGGTACAGTGTTGGAATTGTCGGCTCAGATACCTGGAGGGCCGAAGCTAGGTCTTGGGTGATAACGTTAGTGGCTAGTGCGGTTTTGAGGATCCCCTGAAGCAGGGACGTAAAGGCAGAAAGCGGGTTAAAGGTCAGCTTTTTGTAGCAGACCTTGTCCCGCAACTGCCTGAACGCCTCCCTCTCGTAGAGGTCCCTTGGCCACACCACCACGTTACCACCCTTGTCCGCAGGCTTCAGCACCACTCCAGGCAATGTCCGCAATTCCCGCAACCTGGTACGCTCCTGCCAAGAAAGATTATCATGAGAGATACCAGCTGGAATATTGTCGAACTCCTTGGAAACCAGTTGCACAAATAACTCCACATTTGGGTATGATGAAAGGGGAGGGAATTTTTTAGACCGTGGACGTATTGAGAGTGGAATCTTACCTCCTTCTGGAGTAATATGTTCCATGGCCAATTCCTCGAGATCACGTAGGGCTACTTGTTCCTCCTCTGTAGGAAAGAGTTTTTTCAAATTAGTGTCAAAAAAATATCTTTTAAAGATTAAGGAACGAGCAAATAAATGCAAGTTCTTCGTGGCCAAAAAGCGATCAAATCTGGCAGTTGGTGAAAAGGAAAGACCCTTTTCCAAGAGAGAGAGATCAGAGGGAGAAAGGACATAAGAACTAAGATTAATCACCTTATTCGAGAACTTGTATCCAGGTGTTCTATAGTTATTTGTTTTTACAGCAGGTGTCATATTCTCTCTCGATCTCCCAATCAATAAGCCAGATCGGGTGGTAATACTGGATTGGGCCGAAGTAACATCCGACTGGTCGCTAATTGAAGACACAGAGGAAAAAGAGGCGGAACGAGTTGCCCTAGGTGATCCAGAGGGGGCCTGTCTCCAGAGGTAGACCGTCTTTTGGGAAAAATCCCGTAGATCACGTGCCCACTTTTTAGCTTGTGTGTCATGGATTTTCTTGACACAGTTATCGAGATTTTTTTCAAGTCTTGAATCAAAGACAGATAATTGATCCGACGGACACAATTCCTTAAATTTGGATTGTGCCTCATCCAATGAAATATCTATATTGGAGATGCTCTTGGTGTTAGACTCAACTAACAATTCCATAAAGGTTGAGGAACACATGTTGCATGCCTCCTCCCATCTCAGGAAATGCACACAGGTTATCAATGGACGTATGACACCACTCAGAAAAGGCTATACCATTATATACAGGACGAAACAAGCATTTCTATATGACTTGTTAGCGTGAGTCCTCACTATTGTACCAAGGTACCTCTATATATAGGGGGGACCTCACAAGAATCATACCAGTATTATGGTAAAGCACTATACTATATATTCTTTTTGAATATTAACTTTACTGTGTTTTGCACAGACTGTACTCCAGCCATGGACTACAAGGCAAAGGAGAAATGTTGGCTGGATCAGGCCAACCAGGTGTATGGTGAATTGGACGGCGGTATGACACCTACAAGTGATCACAATCTGGAAGAGGCATCTTCTATAATCCAACAACTACATTCAAAAAGATCCAAAATATGGTGGAATCGTCAATTCCTACAGAGATATATTTCTAAGAAGTTCATACCCCGAGGGCTGAGAGTCCGTGTTATTCCCACCTTCTTCATTGATGACCAATCATTCATCACGAGATGGGAGGAGGCATGCAACATGTGTTCCTCAACCTTTATGGAATTGTTAGTTGAGTCTAACACCAAGAGCATCTCCAATATAGATATTTCATTGGATGAGGCACAATCCAAATTTAAGGAATTGTGTCTGTCGGATCAATTATCTGTCTTTGATTCAAGACTTGAAAAAAATCTCGATAACTGTGTCAAGAAAATCCATGACACACAAGCTAAAAAGTGGGCACGTGATCTACGGGATTTTTCCCAAAAGACGGTCTACCTCTGGAGACAGGCCCCCTCTGGATCACCTAGGGCAACTCGTTCCGCCTCTTTTTCCTCTGTGTCTTCTATTAGCGACCAGTCGGATGTTACTTCGGCCCAATCCAGTATTACCACCCGATCTGGCTTATTGATTGGGAGATCGAGAGAGAATATGACACCTGCTGTAAAAACAAATAACTATAGAACACCTGGATACAAGTTCTCGAATAAGGTGATTAATCTTAGTTCTTATGTCCTTTCTCCCTCTGATCTCTCTCTCTTGGAAAAGGGTCTTTCCTTTTCACCAACTGCCAGATTTGATCGCTTTTTGGCCACGAAGGACTTGCATTTATTTGCTCGTTCCTTAATCTTTAAAAGATATTTTTTTGACACTAATTTGAGAAAACTCTTTCCTACAGAGGAGGAACAAGTAGCCCTACGTGATCTCGAGGAATTGGCCATGGAACATATTACTCCAGAAGGAGGTAAGATTCCACTCTCAATACGTCCACGGTCTAAAAAATTCCCTCCCCTTTCATCATGCCCAAATGTGGAGTTATTTGTGCAACTGGTTTCCAAGGAGTTCGACAATATTCCAGCTGGTATCTCTCATGATAATCTTTCTTGGCAGGAGCGTACCAGGTTGCGGGAATTGCGGACATTGCCTGGAGTGGTGCTGAAGCCTGCGGACAAGGGTGGTAACGTGGTGGTGTGGCCAAGGGACCTCTACGAGAGGGAGGCGTTCAGGCAGTTGCGGGACAAGGTCTGCTACAAAAAGCTGACCTTTAACCCGCTTTCTGCCTTTACGTCCCTGCTTCAGGGGATCCTCAAAACCGCACTAGCCACTAACGTTATCACCCAAGACCTAGCTTCGGCCCTCCAGGTATCTGAGCCGACAATTCCAACACTGTACCTCCTGCCTAAAATTCATAAAGGTATTAGCCCTCCTCCTGGTAGACCAATTGTATCCGGTAGAGGGAATTTTTTGGAACATGTAAACCGATGGATAGATACCAAGCTCCAGCCGCTTGTCGAGGGTCTACCATCCTTTATTAAGGATACAGGCGATTTCCTCAGGAAGATCGATGGACTGAGCATTGGTGATGATTCTGTGCTGGTGACTGGGGATGTGGAATCTCTCTACACCAGCATAAGACACTGTGACGGACTTCGAGCCACCCGATTCTTTTTAGAGATGTCGAACTTACCATCTGACATGGTGGCTCTTATCATGGAGTTATTGGAGTTCACTCTAACTCATAATTTTTTTGTCTTTAAGGGGTCTTTCTACCTGCAGCTCCAGGGAACAGCGATGGGGGCTTCCTTTGCCCCCTCTTATGCCAACCTGTTCCTGGGGCTGTGGGAGAGGGACCTCTTCCTGTCAGATCAGCTGCCGTCGATGGACCGTGTCCCCTTTTGGACACGGTACATCGACGACATCTTTTTGATCTGGCACGGTACTGAGACTGAACTCCATGACTTCATGAAGAGCCTGAATTGTAATGACTATAATATTCATATCACCTACACTCACCATGCTCAGTCCGTCGATTTTCTTGACGTGATCGTCAAAAGAGATCCTAACAATATTATCCAAACGGACATATTTCGAAAGAAGACCGCAGGGAACATGTTGTTGCATGCGTCCTCTTCACATCCTGGTCACATGATTCGGTCCATTCCGGTGGGCCAGTTCCTGCGGCTCCGCAGGATCTGCTCCACCGATCCGGACTTTGAAGAACGTGCACTGGACCTCAAGCATAGATTTTATGCAAGAGGTTACAGTAAACGATGTGTGAAGAGAGCCTACAACAGAGCGAGGCATTCTTCCCGCCACTCCCTGTTGTACGCCCCCAAGAAATCTCCATCACAGGAAACCGTGAGATTCGTAACTGACTACCATGGCCAATTTTCAGCTATGAGATTTTGCCTGCAGAAATTTTGGCCAGTCTTGCAGGCTGATCCCATATTGGCTCAGATGATCTCTGAGAGACCAATGTTGAGTATTCGGAGATCTAAAAATCTCCGTGATCATCTTGTGGTAAGCCATTACGACGAGAACATTCAGCCAACTCCATTTGGCCCTGTGGCTCCTCGTGTTGGTTGTGCACCATGTGGTCGTTGTGTGGCCTGTCCGAATGTGGACAGGACGAATACGTTTACGGACTCTATGGGCACACACACTTTCTCCATTAAAAAAAATTTATCACCTGCACAACGTCGGCAGTCATTTACTATGCCATCTGCCCCTGCCCCAAAATATACGTGGGCCTGACAACTAGGCAATTTAAAGTACGTATTCGGGAACACGTTAATGGGATTATCGCAGCAGCTAACTGCTCCGATATCTCATCATTAAAAACCATCCCACGTCACTTTAAACAATACCATCAATCTGATTCTATGTTGTTACGAGTCAGGGGCATTGACCATCTTGATTCTAACATCCGGGGTGGCAAGATTAGCCAACGACTGGCCAAAATGGAGACAAGATGGATTTGGGAATTAAAGACTCTTCACCCTCTGGGATTGAACGAAAATATCTCTTATGCCCCCTTTTTGTGATAACCATGGTCCTCCTAGTGTCATCTATATGTGGGGGGTATTCTATGTGGTTTTTATATTTTTGGTTTTAATGTATGTCATTTAGTTTTTAATTTTAATTTATTCATTGTAGGCGTCTCCCTCTCATCCTCTGGACATACCTGTATGACTGAAATTGGATGAATTCACCATATCATCATGAAGTCAATATATTTATGTGAAGAGTCGGGACTGCACCAAGCTTTAGGAACATTTGATATTCTGGTTGTGTATTAGCCTGTGTATACATATAGAGCATTGTACCTTTTGGATGTTATGGTTATGGTTAATACTGGGCAGCCCCCATGAGATATATATGATACAACTGCACTTTATGTGTATATATGTAGAGGATCGGCATGATTTTATATGGTGGCATTCTACTTATTTCGTGATGTCATGACTATTATTTGGAACTACCACCAAGTATGGAGTTTCGATTTTTCATGATATCACGAAGTTCCCATATTTTGGAGTCTATATCCACAGAGCATTATGGTTTTTTTGGATGCTACTGCTATTATTAATAGTGGGTGGTTTGCCTGATATACATGACGTAATTGCATCCTATGGGAATGTACGCAGGGGATCAACATGATTTGGCATGATGGCATCCTATATAATAATAATAAATTTTTTTCATGATGTCATGTCCATGGTTCGGATATATCACCAAATATTGAATTCCGATAAACTGATTTCTCACATATCATGATGTTCCCACATGTTGCAAGTTCTTTATGGGGAAATGGATTTGCTTAATGCTTTATGTTTTCCACGCTGATCCTTTGGTTGCTTACTACTTAAATGTTTATGATCCATAGTTATATCATGCTTCTGTATATGTCATGTTTACATCTGTCACTGTGTATATGAAGTATTCATGCATCCATGACACACATATGTATCGGCTATACTATATATCCAGCACCTTGTCCCGTCCATAAAAATTCTCCTCACATTAATGCTGACTCTATACTACATATGAAATAGTGGTGTATATATGCGCAGGCGTTATGGGAGCAGTGGGCGTCTCTGTGCTGCCGCGCCGTCTTCCTTGTGTGACGTCCGCTCACGTGACGGCCACGTGATGCGCACACGTGGCGGTCATGTGACCGGAACCGTCGGACGGGAAGTATGCGCGGCTGGCGTTGAGCGTCCTATGCTGCCCTGGTTACTGCCTGCGTCACCAATACTGTAACCGGCGGTGATTGGTTGACGCTTCCTTTTAAACCACATGTTCCCTCACTCTATACACGCCCCCTGACGAAGGCTTCTCGCCGAAACGGCCGTCGGGAAGGACGCGGACAACATCCACTGACCACCAATCCTTCAGGTATAGTGCTTTACCATAATACTGGTATGATTCTTGTGAGGTCCCCCCTATATATAGAGGTACCTTGGTACAATAGTGAGGACTCACGCTAACAAGTCATATAGAAATGCTTGTTTCGTCCTATATATAATGGTATAGCCTTTCCTGAGTGGTGTCATACGTCCATTGATAACCTGTGTGCATTTCCTGATCATAGCCATGACCACAGTCTGTCTATGATGCCCATTGTGGGTTTCACAGAGTGATGTTAGTGCAGACGATGTACATAGTGTTGATTGCATCATTTATATATACAATGGTGTCTCCCTTGAGATTACTAAGATACTGATATTAATTGGATATCTTGATTGCTGGGAGATGTGGGGAAATTTTCCCTCTTTTGGATAATGCAATCTCACCTGTTGACATCTATACATTGTTTTCGTGTAGATTTGATGCGTATTGTGTCAGTTCTAGATTGTTGTTTAATCAGGATATGCCTCTAGCGAGATCTCATCATCAATGTGCATAGTTTGGGACTCCATTGAAATTGTCAACACATTGGATTTATGTGAGTAGGTTGATACATGGGATATATGGGTAAATCCCCTCTCCCTGTGATGACAATTGTGATGACATATTCCACTCTGTGGACATCTGTAATTTTTCAATTTTTTTGAAGTACGGATTTCAATGGTCTCCCCTATGTACATATGGTGATTGAGGTTTTGTGATCTCTATATGGATGTACTATTGTATTGATTGACTGTCTTTTAATATGGTCAGTGTCTGATCGTCTGTTGTCCCACTTGTATTGTGCCGCCCTGCACCTACCCCTACCAATAAAGATCTCACTTTTTGCACTTTGGATTTTGGTCGTATGGTTCTCTTCTTTTTGTTATTAATTACGACTTATCCTCAGTCCCCATCCAGGATTCTATACATATTATAATGGTCACTATTTGTATTCATGTCTGGTAAATCATGGTGTGGCTGTGGTTCTTTTTGAATGTATATGTTATTGCGTTAAGCAGTTGATTAAGATTTCATGCGTTTGCTTGTACCTTCTATGCACAATTCTACAGGTTACTTTATTGATATTATACTTATAATCATTTCACATAAAATCTACAATAATTAGAATGGTTTTCAGTTCCTGACTATAGTTGAGCGCGGTTCGTGGTTCGAGGTTCTCCAGTTCTAGGCTCGAGTGATTTTGGGGGCTGTTCGAGATCGAACTAGAACTCGAGCTTTTTGCAAAAGCTCGATAGTTCTAGATACGTTCGAGAACGGTTCTAGCAGCAAAAAGCAGGGCTTTTTACAGCTACAGTGTGCAGGAGCCATCGCTGGCAGCCTGCCAGAAGCTGGTAACCAAGATAAACATCGGGTATCCAAGCAAAGCGCTTTGGTTAGTAACCCGATGTTTATCTTAGTTACGTGCAGGAAGCCCACACTTCCCCGCTCAGCTCGCTCCGCCCCCTCCTGCCCGTGGCATGTACACATATACACACACACACACACACACACACACACACACACACACATGGTCCCGCTCGGCTTACCTGCGGTGATGAAGTCCCGCCATCCCGACCTCAGCGCTGTCACTGTCCTCCATGGCCGCCGCTTGTCACATCACCTCTCGCTTCCGACCCGAGACTGACTAGCGGTGACGTCACGGGCCTCTCGCAATATTTGGCTGTGAAGGCGGCGGTCATTGAACTCAGTGACAGGGGCTGTCAGTGTGCTGGAGATCAGCACAGGTAATGTACCTCGCTGACAGCAGCACTTGTCATCCCCTGCAGTGACCTGGGCTGACCCATTGATGTTAGCTCAGGTCACTGCACTGCTCTCCCAGCCAATGGGGAACATTCTGCTCTTCATTGACTGGGACAGTGTGGATCGTCATGGCAACCCCTTGGATTACAGCAGACCTGGATTTGTTTTTCTTTCTAATAAATTGGTTAAAGAGGGAATGTTTTGGGGAGTGTTTTTTCAAATAAAAATGTGTTTGTCGTCTATTTTTTTTATTACTGACTGGGTTGGTGATGTCGGGTATCTGATAGACGCCTGACCTCACCAACCCCAGGGCTTGATGCCAGGTGACATTACACATCTGGTATTAACCCCATATATTACCCCGTTTGCCACCGCACCAGGGCGCGGGATGAGCTGGGGCGAAGCACCATGATTGGCGCATCTAATGGATGCGCCACTTCTGGGGCGGCTGCGGCCTGCTATTTTTAGGCTGGGGAGAGTCCAATAACCATGGACCTCCCTAGTCTGAGAATATCAGGCCCCAGCTGTCTGCTTTACCTTCGCTGGTGATCCAATTTTGGGGGACCCCTACGTGTTTTTTTTTTTAAATTATTTATTTAATTTAAAATAACAGCGTGGGGTGCCCTCAGTTTTGGATTACCAGCCAAGGTGAGGTTGCCAGCTGTGGTCTGCAGGCTGCAGCTGTCTGCTTTACCCTAGCTGGCTACAAAACTAGGGGGAACCCTATGTCATTTTTTTTTTTCATTTTTTTGGCTAAATACAAAGCTAAGCACCCCTTAGTGCCACATGAAAGGCACCAAAGGGTGCTCCACTTTTTCTCCACTTTTTCTCCATTTTTTCCCCACTTTTTCTCCACTTTTTCTACATTTTTTCTCCACTTTTTCTACATTTTTTTCTCCATTTTTTCTCCACTTTTTCTCCACTTTTTCTTCACTTTTTCTCCACTTTTTCTCCATTTTTTCTCCACTTTTTCTCCACTTTCTCTCCACTTTTTCTCCACTTTTTCTCCACTTTTTCTCCACTTTCTCTCCACTTTTTCTCCACTTTTTATCCATTTTTTTCTCCACTTTTTCTCCACTTTTTCTCCACTTTTTCTCCACTTTTCTCCACTTTTTCTCCACTTTTTATCCATTTTTTCTCCACTTTTTCTCCATTTTTTCTCCACTTTTTCTACACTTTTTCTCCATTTTTTCTCCACTTTTTCTCCACTTTTTTCTCCACTTTTTTCTCCACTTTTTCTCCACTTTTTATCCACTTTTTCTCCACTTTTTCTTCACTTTTTCTCCACTTTTTCTCCACTTTTTCTCCACTTTTTATCCATTTTTTTCTCCACTTTTTCTCCACTTTTTCTCCATTATTTCTCCACTTTTTTCTCCACTTTTTCTCCACTTTTTCTCCATTTTTTTCTCCATTTTTTTCTCCACTTTTTCTCCACTTTTTCTCCACTTTTTCTCCATTTTTCTCCACTTTTTCTCCACTTTTTCTCTCCACTTTTTCTCCACTTTTTATCCATTTTTTTCTCCACTTTTTCTCCATTTTTTCTCCACTTTTTCTCCACTTTTTAATCAATTTTTTTCTCCACTTTTTCTCCACTTTTTCTCCGTTCTTTTTCTATGGTCGGTCTACTCATTAGCTCTGCCATGCATACTGTAGCTCTACACCTACTGCACATGTTACTTTATGATTGACATCTCTTTCGTACCAGAGCTGTCTAAAGGCTACTTTACACACTGCGATATCGGTCCCGATATCGCTAGTGTGGGTACCCGCCCCCATCTGTTGCGCGACACGGGCATATCGCTGCCCGTGCCGCACAACATCGCCCACAGCCGTCACACATACTTACCTGTCCGGCGACGTCGCTGTGACGGGCGAACCGCCTCCTTTCTAAGGGGGCGGTCCGTGCGGCGTCACAGCGACGTCACTGAAACGTCACTGGACCGCCGCCCAATAGCAGCGGAGGGGCGGAGATGAGCGGGACGTAACATCCCGCCCACCTCCTTCCTTCCGCATAGCGGCCGGGAGGCAGGTAAGGGGAGCTTCCTCGTTCCTGCGGCGTCACACGCAGCGATGTGTGCTGCCGCAGGAACGAGGAACAACCTCGTTACTGCTGTAGTAACGAGATTTGAGAATGGACCCCCGTGTCGCAGATAAGCGATTTTGCACGTTTTTGCAACGATGCAAAATCGCTAATCGATGTCACACGCAACGGCATCGCTAATGCGGCCGGATGTGCGTCACGAATTCCGTGACCCCAACGACTCCGCATTAGTGATGTCGCAGCGTGTAAAGCCCGCTGTAGCCTACTCTGACCCCATATTTGTCATTACTATATTGTCCTTGTACTGTATTATGACATTTGTATCATGTGTTTCATTTCTTGCTGTGTTGCAATTTTTTTGCTGCATCCCAATTGTACCTCTACATTGTTCGAGTTTATGTTATTGTTCTCTCACTCTTATGTGATACTGATTATTGTCATTTTTCATGATTACATGCAGATAAGTCCAATCTGACGAAGGCTCAGGCCGAAACGTCATTTGTAACTTATTTTGGACAAAAACATATATGCTTATGAAAATTTTTTTTTTCTTAATACGGACCAATAAAGAGTGATTTTGCATTACTATCCGTTGTGACTTACTGTCTTAGTCTGGGAGATTTAGAGTGCTGAGGTTACTCACTAATTTTATCTATTATTACCTCTGAGCACCTATATACCAGTGAGCAGAGCTTCCTCTACAGTAGTTCTCCTGATTAGGCATGCCCTTACCTCATGAGCAGGGCATTGCAGCTTTGGTAGCAACCATTACGACATGGACTCTGCTGCTGTGGACCCGAGAAGAGTGAGTGCAGATTCATTGCACCCACACTCCTCACATGAAGGGTCCGCACTCCTAGAAAATGGGGGATACGTTCCCTGAGTGTCTCCCCCCCATATTCTAGATGGTCCAGAGTCGTCGTGGGACCCCTTTATTTTTTTTCTTACAATAAATTGGTGAAAGAGGAAATGTTTTGGGGACTGTTTTTTCAAATAAATTTCTATTGTCGATTTTTTTTTTTTTGTTAGTACTGACAGTTTATGATGTTGGGTATCTAATAGACGCCATGACATCACAAACTGCTGGGCTTGATCTCATGTGACTTTACAGCTAGTATCAACCTGATTTATTACCCCGTTTGCCACTGCACCAGGGCACGGGATGAGCTGGGGTGAAGCGCCAGGATTGGCGCATCTAGTGGATGCGCCACGTCTGGGGTGCCTGCGGCCTGCTATTTTTAGGCTGTGAAGGCCCAATAACTATGGACCTTCCCACCCTGAGAATACCAGACCACAGCTGTCCGCTTTACCTTGGCTGGTGATCCAATTTGGGGGGGACCCTACTTTTATTGTGTAATTATTAATATTTATAAAATAATTATAAAAAAGAGCCTGAGGGGACCTCCACATTGGATCCCCAACCACGGTAAAGCTGCCAGCTGTGGTTTTCAGGCTACAGCCGTCTGCTTTACCCTAGCTGGCTATCAAAAATGGGGGGACCCAACGTCATTTTTTTTTTAAACTATTTTTTAAATAGAAAAAATTAATGGGCTTCCCTGTATTTTGATTGCCAACCAAGGTAACGGCAGGCAGATGGGGGTGGCAACCCATAGCTGTCTGCTTTATCTGCGCTGAGAATCAAAAATACCGCGGAGCGCTACGTCATTTTTTTAAAGATTTATTTTTACAGCACTGTGATGTCCAGCAATCAAAATACAGGGAAGCCCATTTTATTTTTAGTTATTTAAATAAATAATTAAAAAATATATATATGGGCTCCCGCTGCATTTTTTGTATTGCTAGCTAAGGGTAATCCAAGCAGCTACTGGCTGCTAACCCCCACTGCTTGGTGTTACCTTCACTGGCAATGGAAAATCCAGGGAAGCATTTTTTATTTTTTTTGCCAAAAAACTACAAAAAAAGGATGTGAGCTTCGCCATATTTTTGTATGCTAGCCAGGTATAGTAGGCAGGTGCTGGAAGAGTTGGATACAGCGCCAGAAGATGGCGCTTCTATGAAAATGTCATTTTCTGAGGCGGCTGCAGACTGCAATTCGCAGCAGTGGGGCCCAGAAAGCTCAGGCCAACCTGTGCTGCGGATTCCAATCCCCAGCTGCCTAGTTGTACCTGGCTGGACACAAAAATGGGGCAAAGCCTACGTCATTTGTTTTCTAATTATTTCATGAAATTCATGAAATAATAAAAAAAGGGCTTCCCTTTATTTTTGGTTCCCAGCCGGGTACAAATAGGCAACTGGGGGTTGGGGGCAGCCGTACCTGCCTGCTGTACCTGACTAGCATACAAAAATATGGCGAAACCCACATAATTTTTTCAGGGGGCAAAAAACTTCTGCATACAGTCCTGGATGGAGTATGCTGAGCCTTGTAGTTCTGCAGCTGCTGTCTATCTGTATGGAGAAGAGCAGACAGCAGCTGCAGAACTACAAGGCTCAGCATACTCCATCCAGGACTGTATGCAGAATTTTTTTGCCCACCAAAAAAATGACGTGGGCTTCGCCATATTTTTGTATGCTAGCCAGGTACAGCAGGCAGCCACGGGCTGCCTCCAACCCCCAGTTGCCTATTTGTACCCGGCTGGGAACCAAAAATATAGGGAAGCCCGTTTTTTTTAATTATTTCACTTATTTCATGAAATAATTAAAAAACAAATGACGTGGGCTTCGCCCCATTTTTGTGTCCAGCCGGGTACAACTAGGCAGCTGGGGATTGGAATCCGCAGCACAGGTTAGCCCGAGGTTTCTGGGCGCCTCTGCTGCAGATTTCAGTCCGCAGCCGTCCCAGAAAATGGCGCTCTCATAGAAGCGCCATCATCTGGCGCTGTATCCAACTCTTCCAACAGCCCTGGAGCCGAGTGGCTTGTTGGGTAATCATGAGTTAATACTGGCTTTGTTTTACTAGCTAGTATTAAGCCAGAGATTCTTAATGTCAGGCACCTTTGACCCGGCCATTAAGAATCTCCAATAAAGGGTTAAAAAAAAACACCACACAGAGAAAAAATACTTTAATAGAAATAAATACACAGACACATTAGAGACTCCATCTTTATTACCCCCTGTCAGCCCTCCACGATCCTGCTCTTCTGTCTTCTTTCTTTCTAGTGTAGTAGTAGTGACGATTGTAGTGAGGAAGGATGAGGTTCACCAGCTCATCACTTGGGGCTGGGGAACCTCATCCTCACTACAATCCTCACTACAATCGTGAAGCAGCGTGCAGCCTTCAATCCGTGAGTGATCAGTGCTGCTAGCGGTAACAGCGGTAACGCTGACAGATGCGTTACCATAGCAATGGTGCTCTCGGAGCCGCGGTTAGCGGTCACGTCACCGCTAACTGCGTTGCTATGGCAACAATGATCTCCGTTAATGACCGGCTGTGTCAGCCGGTCCCTAACGGAACGGGGAGTCGACCGTGTGCTAGAGCATGTCGCCGGTACACGGCGATACACATATGTGAACCGTGTACCGGAAAGATGCACTCGCAGGTCCTACATGACGCGTCATAGTCATGTGACCAGTCTGTAGCCAATGAGATAATAGCCACGTGCGTGGTCACATGGCTATTTTGACGTCACGATAGGTCCTGCATCTCTGCTGGCAGTGTAGGTCACCGGGAGGATTAAGCAATCATCAGATGGAATAGCGTCAGGAGACAGAGTGCAGAAGGGATCGCGGGGACCGGTAAGTGTTATGGCAATGTTTATTAACTGTTTGTGTACATTTATAATGCATTTTTATGTGTTTGTGATTGCCTCCCATTATAGCCTATTGGTTCGAGTTCTATTCGTCGAACGTTCGACGAACCGAACTCGAACGGGACCCCCGTTCGGCGAACCGACCTCGAGCCGAACCGCGACCGGTTCGCTCATCTCTATTCCTGACACAATTCACAACCAAAATGTTGAAAATATTTAATTGTGAATATTCCTGTAATCATGTAATAATAATTGGCAAGAGATTTGTGATCCTGGGATTAGGTCATATATCCCCATTTATATCCCACTCTAATCTGAGTATTTGATCTTGCTGTCAGTCACTATTGGTTTACAAGGACAATATTTCTCCCAAAGTAATTACTTTTGTCAATGCATATTAGAAATGTATGTAATTCTCATGTACGAGATCCCACACCTGCATCCCACATGCTGTCCCGAGACTTACTATCTTATTATAATCCTTCTTGGTTAAGAACCCTCATTAAGTAGAAAAACAGGAGTAAAATCCAATCACAAGGCAGAAGATTACTGAACATGGAGAAATATTACAGCGTCTGCTGATAAATACACTGGGGGAAAAGATATTGGTGTTGGCATAGATTGATGTACGGACACATAATTCAAACACATAAATGCTCCTCATATCTCATTATTTCTTATCAGCTGCAGTGTATGATGGATTTATCTATTCAGGCACTGTGAATGGCTTGCTGGGTGACACTCGCCAGGCCAACGTGCCAGTCCTTGTGACATGGCCGTGCACCATCATTCAAGTCACTTGTAGTAAATACAGGCTCATACTGTGACATCTGGAAGCCATATCATTTGTTGTAGGGGATTATTCTGAAAATATTTTGTGTAAAAAACGAGATGCAATTTTTTATGAAAAACAGAACATTTTCATATAAAATAAACTTTCATGTACAACTACAATCCAGTAGATCCTTTGTTCCTTAGATACTTAGATACATCTTTATATACAAAGTTGCAACTAAAATGATTCAGCCACTTCTGTATATTAGGTTTATTGGCAAAATTTACAAACTTTCTGCTGTTTGCAATAAATCAATTAAACAAGAATTTGTAACCCCTTCACGCACCCTGAGGTAAGCAAACATCGCAGTCAGGGTGTTCGTGTGGGTGGAGCAGGATCTGGCACACGGTTAGGCGTCATTCATACATCAGTGATTGTTTTACATACAAAACAAGTCATGGGGTCAGTGTTTTGTATCCTAGTTTCTTCAGTGTTTGGTCCGTGTGTCAGTGTGTTGTCAGTGATTTTTACTGATGAATATATATATATATATATATATATATCTCACGGGTGTCTGAGTGAGGCGTTATCCAGCTATCTGTAACAACACAGCAATCTCCTATCATTGCTGTTTAACTATTAAAAGACCGCTGACAGTCAGTGACAGAAGCATTTAACATGACAAGTAAGGCTGGTTTCACATCAGCGTTTTCCTGCCACACTGCCAGATCCGGCACAAGTACAGTACAGTTCAATACAGTTCACAGACAGTGCGGCAAGCCCCGGTCACATGCTGTCACATGCTCCGGTCACATGACCGCATGTGCCCGGAGCTTGCCAGTGAACTGTATTGAACTGTACTACACTTATGCCGGATCTGGCAGTGCGGCAGGAAACCGCTGATGTGAAACCAGCATTAGCTATGTAGCCAAACCAAAAGGTTATGCTTTGTGGGAGGATATCAGTGATACTTTATATTGCGGTACTACAGCATTTAGCATAAAGCCACGTGCATACGTTGAGTATTTGGTGAGTTTTTACCTCAGTATTTTTTAGACAAAACCAGAAGTGAGTAAAAAATACAGAAGGGGTGATGTGTTTCTATAAGGCCTCTCTCACATGTCCGTGAAAAACCACGCACGTTTTTCACGGACGTGTCAGAGGTGCATGTTGCCCTGCGTGACCCGTGTTTATGGGCTACGTGTGTTCTCCATGTGTTATCTGTGATAACACACGGAGAACGGGAACTTTCTACTCACCTGTCCCTGGCGTCGCTGTTCGTGGTGCTGATCTATGGTCTCCGGTCCTGCCGACTCCCCGCTGCTGCTGCTTCCGGCCGCAGTGAAGTGAATATGCAATGAGCATAATGAGCGAGGGTCAGCAGCAAGTGACAGCAGCGGCAGAGACTGCAGGGCTGGAGAAGGTGAGTAAAGGTTTGGGGTTTTTTTCTCACAGACACATGTCTTCTCTCCGATGCGTGTCACATGGGACACATCCGTGTGGTCCATTTGCATTACGTGTGACACGTTTGCGTTCCGTGTGACACCCGTGATGCCGGAGAGAAAACGGACATGTTGCCATGAGAAACACACGGACACACGTAAGTACGGAATGGACACACGTTCCGTGCGCAAATACTTACGTGTGTCCAAAACCATAGGAATACCTAGGTCTACGTGTGTACGTGTCTCCGGTACGTGAGAAAACTGCCAAACATGTACCGGAGGCACGTACGTGTGAAAGAGGCCTAAGGCCTCTTTCACACGTTCGTGACAAACCACGCACGTTTTTCACGGACGTGTCAAAGGTGTGTTTTGCCCTGCGTGACTCATGTTTATGGCACACGTGTGTTCTCCGTGTGTTGTCCGTGGTAACACACGGAGAACGGGAACTTTCTACTCACCTGTCCCTGGCGTCGCTGTCCGTGGTGCTGATCTTTGGTCTCTGGTCCTGCCGACTCCCCGCTGCTGCTGCTTCCGGCCGCAGTGAAGTGAATATTCAATTAGCATAATGAGCGGTGGTCGGAAGCAAGTGACAGCAGCGGCAGAGACTGCAGGGCTGGAGAAGGTGAGTAAAGTTTGGGGGTTTTTTTTCACAGACACATGTCTTCACTCCGGTGCGTGTCACGCGGAACACATCCGTGTGGTCCTTTTGCATTATGTGTGACACGTTTGCATTCCGTGTGACACCCGTGATGCCAGAGAGAAAACGGACATGTTGCCGTGAGAAACACACGGACACACGTAAGTACGGAACAGACACACGTTCCGTGCGCAAATACTTACGTGTGTCCAAAACCATAGAAATACCTAGGTCTACATATGTACGTGTCTCCGGTACGTGAGAAAACTGCCAAAAACGTAGCGGAGGCACGTACGTGTGACAGAGGCCTTACACAGTACCTTTTCCGCTGATTGTTCCACTCCTATTTTTGACTTACAAATACAAATACTGAGGTAAAAAACTCACCAAATACTCAACATGTCAACGTTGCCTTAGTGGTCATATGATCAGAGGTTCCCTCAAAGAGACATTTAAATAAAGTTGAAATATAATAAAATTGATGTGAAACATAAAAAAAATAAAAGTTTCAATCACCACCCTTTTGTCAAGTTCAAAGGCAAAAAAATTAAAAAAGATTTGAAAAAAAAAATAATATATATATATATATATATATATATATATATATATATACAGTTAGGTCCAGAAATATTTGGACAGTGACACAATTTTCGCGAGTTGGGCTCTGCATGCCACTACATTGGATTTGAAATGAAACCTCTACAACAGAATTCAAGTGCAGATTGTAACGTTTAATTTGAAGGTTTGAACAAAAATATCTGATAGAAATTGTAGGAATTGTACACATTTCTTTACAAACACTCCACATTTTAGGAGGTCAAAAGTAATTGGACAAATAAACCAAACCCAAACAAAATATTTTTATTTTCAATATTTTGTTGCGAATCCTTTGGAGGCAATCACTGCCTTAAGTCTGGAACCCATGGACATCACCAAACGCTGGGTTTCCTCCTTCTTAATGCTTTGCCAGGCCTTTACAGCCGCAGCCTTCAGGTCTTGCTTGTTCGTGGGTCTTTCCGTCTTAAGTCTGGATTTGAGCAAGTGAAATGCATGCTCAATTGGGTTAAGATCTGGTGATTGACTTGGCCATTGCAGAATGTTCCACTTTTTTGCACTCATGAACTCCTGGGTAGCTTTGGCTGTATGCTTGGGGTCATTGTCCATCTGTACTATGAAGTGCCGTCCGATCAACTTTGCGGCATTTGGCTGAATCTGGGCTGAAAGTATATCCCGGTACACTTCAGAATTCATCCGGCTACTCTTGTCTGCTGTTATGTCATCAATAAACACAAGTGACCCAGTGCCATTGAAAGCCATGCATGCCCATGCCATCACGTTGCCTCCACCATGTTTTACAGAGGATGTGGTGTGCCTTGGATCATGTGCCGTTACCTTTCTTCTCCAAACTTTTTTCTTCCCATCATTCTGGTACAGGTTGATCTTTGTCTCATCTGTCCATAGAATACTTTTCCAGAACTGAGCTGGCTTCATGAGGTGTTTTTCAGCAAATTTAACTCTGGCCTGTCTATTTTTGGAATTGATGAATGGTTTGCATCTAGATGTGAACCCTTTGTATTTACTTTCATGGAGTCTTGTCTTTACTGTTGACTTAGAGACAGATACACCTACTTCACTGAGAGTGTTCTGGACTTCAGTTGATGTTGTGAACGGGTTCTTCTTCACCAAAGAAAGTATGCGGCGATCATCCACCACTGTTGTCATCCGTGGACGCCCAGGCCTTTTTGAGTTCCCAAGCTCACCAGTCAATTCCTTTTTTCTCAGAATGTACCCGACTGTTGATTTTGCTACTCCAAGCATGTCTGCTATCTCTCTGATGGATTTTTTCTTTTTTTTCAGCCTCAGGATGTTCTGCTTCACCTCAATTGAGAGTTCCTTAGACCGCATGTTGTCTGGTCACAGCAACAGCTTCCAAATGCAAAACCACACACCTGTAATCAACCCCAGACCTTTTAACTACTTCATTGATTACAGGTTAACGAGGGAGATGCCTTCAGAGTTAATTGCAGCCCTTAGAGTCCCTTGTCCAATTACTTTTGGTCCCTTGAAAAAGAGGAGGCTATGCATTACAGAGCTATGATTCCTAAACCCTTTCTCCGATTTGGATGTGAAAACTCTCATATTGCAGCTGGGAGTGTGCACTTTCAGCCCATATTATATATATAATTGTATTTCTGAACATGTTTTTGTAAACAGCTAAAATAACAAAACTTGTGTCACTGTCCAAATATTTCTGGCCCTGACTGTATATATATATATATATATATATATATATATATTTGGTGCCATCATTTCAGTAAGGCTGTGTTGTGTGCTTACAATGTGTTTTGGTGAGTTTATGATGCTGCATATTTTCATTGTGTCAAAAAATGCAGCATCTTCCGGTTCCAGGAAAGTGGATGGGATTTATAGAAATCTCCTGCCCCCGGTGCTTATTTTTTACTCTGCATAAACGCACCTGAAGTAATGTTTTTCTAATCTACAACATGTCAGTTTTGCTTGAGGGTATGCGAAGTTTCATGTATGGATTTTTCCCATGGCAGTGGCATACCACCAATGGTGTCAGACCAAGCAGTCGCTATGGGACCCATGAGTTGGGGGGTTGATCGGTGCCAGCATCGGTATCAGGCTATCCAGCTTGAATTTGTACTTTCAACTGTATGGGCATTGCAGATGATGAAACATTTGAAACCAATGATAAAAGAGGAAGGGTTCTGCTCCCTCCCCCATTATTCAGCCACTGTGTCTGAGCTCTGACATGTCAGTGCTGCGGGAGCAATGACGTTGCTACTGTGTGCCCACTATGCCGAGATGTGCAGAGCCTCAGAACACACGCCACGGCAGAGACTGGAGCAATGAGAGAAAGAGGTAGAAGTGAGTATTTATTCACTTTTATATTTTTAAGCCATTGAGTAGAGTTGAGCGAGTACCTAACTATTCGTACTCGCTATACTCATAAAAAGTTCTGTCTAATATTCGTGTATTCGTTCCAAATAGCGTATGCAATGCAAATCAATGGAGAATACTCGTAAGGTAATGAGTAACCCGAATTCCGCACTATTCGCTACTCACATGAATAGTACGGCATTCGGGTTACTCTTTACTTTCCGAGTTTCTCCCCATTGACTTGCATTGCACATGCTCTTTGGAATGAATACGCGAGTATTAGACAGTACTCGTTATGAGTGTAGCAAGTACGAATAGTTAGGTGCTCGCTCAACTCTGTCAGTGATGATTATGGGGTATGCATTAAACTATTTGGAGGACTATGGTGTTACATTATAATATCTGGAGAACTATGATGATGTATTATAATATATGGAGGACTATGGGCGTGCATTATAATATATGGAGGTCTATGGGGGTGTTTATATTATATGAAGACTATGGAGTGCATTATACTATATGGATGACTATGGGGGGGGTGAATAATACTATATAGAGGACTATATGTGGCCAATTATACTATATTGAAGGCTATGTGGGGGCCACTATAATACTTGTAGGGCTATGAGGGAGCCTTTATACTTTATGAATGTCGATTTGAGGGCCTTTATACTGTATTCAAGCAATTATATAGTGTAAAGGTTTGTGCAGAGGGCTGTGTGGGTGCCAATATATTGTTTGGAGGGCTATTATTCAGTGTTAAGAGATGCATAGGCCATTATACTGCATTTAGGCCTATTATACTCCATGGGGGGCTATGTTGGGGTCATAGTTGGGGATCATACTGTTTTGGGGTATTGAGGGCAGGTGCAGAAGTGTCATCATATTGTGTGTGTGTGTGGGGGGGAGGTACTGTGGAGGAATTCACTGTGACTATCATACAGTGTTTGTGGAGCCATTTGTTGGCATCATACTTTATGGGTGCAATGTAAGGGAAATCTCTAGGCTTCAATAGGAGGAAAACTACTTTGTAAAGGTAGGTAGGTAGGTTTGTAAAGGCTGTAAAGTTATGAGATATGTTCTTATGTGACCTAAACAAATAATATTTTTTTTTTGGGGGGGGGCAATTAGAATTTCTACTATTCTGCCTCATAGACTTGCATTAGATGTAGAAAATCCACAGGTACAAAATGCAATAAAAATGAAATAAAAAAATGCAAAAAATACTAATTTTTGGAATGTGACCTAGAAGTTTGATTTCTGAGAATATAACAGCATTTAAACATACTTTAAATGCCTAAAATAAAAAATATAGAATTTTCAAAATTGCTGTTTTTTGGTTGCTGATGAAAACATTGCATGTACCCCTAAATGGTGTCAATAAAATAAGTCAGCTGGACATACAGAAAACAAGTCTCACGTACTCCATAGCCAGAAATGTTTTTAAAAAAAAATAACTGCTCTCAGAAAATACAGACCAGACCCAATTTTTTTTTTCTTACAAAGATCTGAAATTTTAAAAAAAGAAAGGAAAACAAAGAAAAAAACGTATAACTTTGGAAATTGACGTAATTGTGCTACTTATTACTATTTTAAGAAAAGGAGAAAAACTGAAAGTTCAAAAACAGAAAATTGTCCGCTTCTGAAGGGTTTACAAGTGGATTCTCCAAAGATAACATAAAGTACCACTTTTACTGAGTGATACAGACTCCAAATTATTCAATTAATTCATGAAAAATGTTTTTATTACTTAGTAGAGCACCTTCAATTGTTGTAATCTGCTACAAACATGATGCACATTTGTACACCAGCTTTTGGCAGTTTTCCGAAGAAACGTTACTCTATTTCTCATGGGCAGGGGCCTCCAGTTCATCATCATTCACCTGCTTCAAATCTCACAAAATATATGGGGCTTAATTCAGACGACTGTGATGGCACGGGGCAGAAATCATGTGCAAGTGCTGCATTTTCTGCGACCAGGCACGCTACAGTAAATTGTGGGTTTCATGTGTGTATGACGGTGCCTCAAAATCTGAGATCTCCAGTTTCCACTCTGTTGCATGTTGTACAGTACCTGTCCTATGGTATCTCACAATATAGCCACTAAACCAAGTCTTACAGCCATATTTATGTATGGTCAAACTTGTGAACAGATAGTAACGTGACACATTCTCCATCTTGCACATTGCAGTATACCTGCTCCTTTCCCAGTGTTAGACCTGTGACTCGCCCACCCCAGGGCCTTAGGTGACTAGGTGTCTGGCCGGACTAGTCCGGGGATAGTCAGCGGTGGCGGGACCCGACTCCATGACCCTGGCGGGGTCAATTAATATGACGGCTGTGGGGGTGATGATGATAATGTTAAAGTTTATATAAGATTCGTGACGCCACCTGTGGTAATTTGCAGCTATGGAGCCGCAACTGCTGGAAGGGACCTCCGGAGCTGATGTTATGGCAGCTAAGGTGTTTCTTGCTCTCCATAGGTAGAGCGGATACCCCGAGGCAACCTTTGGTACTTTGTAAAGTCTATGGTGTTTGTGGACGAGGTGCAGAATGAATCAGGCGACACAGGGCTTGCAGTTAAGGTCTTTTACTCACTGTTTTCTGAGTCCAGGTGCTAGCAAACCGGTTGCCCACAGTATGCTGGGATCCACTGTTAGGTGCCTCCGCCGATCCCGGGTAGTTCAGAGGTCAATACCGGTGCACCCCTCCTGTGTCTCTTTTTTGTCTGTCTTCCTAGCCTTGACCGTTGTAGCTGTGCTGGTCTTGGCCTCCACCACAGGGCCTGAACAAAGGAGGCTAACCGCAGTTGTATCTTGCCCTCTTCACAGGGGATCTGTGGCAGGTTGTAGCCCTGGGCACTTGCAACCACCCTAGGCCTTCGGTGTTACTTTTGAGGAATTGTCTTTCTTCCCTCTGTCTGGGGACTGTCCCCGAATGCAGCCAGCTCCCTCCACCCGATCTTCCAGTGGAACAGGCCACGAGCCAATATGCCACTCCGTGGCCCTGGAATCCTTTCTTTCTTTAGGTGTCACTGTGGCACCCTGGACTAGCCAGGTCGTCACAGGTAACACACACACCCCACCCCCCAGACAGTTACATTAGCCAGACACAAAAACCTTGTTGCCTCCCTCCAGGGTCTGATGTCCACACCAGGTGGGGCGGAGCCAGGCGGTTGGCCCCAACAACCGAGGAGTTCACAGGCCTGGAGGCGGGAAAAAGGAGTCAGTTGAGTTTAGTTAGAGTTTGGAGGAGTTGAGTTCAGGAGGTTGAAGTGAGAGGAGTAAAGTGGAGAGTGTCTGGGTTTGTGGCCCAGGCACTGACAGCAAGGTTGGCAGATGGTGGTGGCCGTCTGCAGGAGTGGTGGATCAACATGGAACCATAGGACCGGGGTCGGGCGGTGGCCCGCCGGTACATACAGGCAGGGCCATCGGACCCCGACTAGGCTTGGAGTCGCCGACAAAAGTCAAATCCGAGTGTGACCGGAACCCCAGGGGTTTCCTAACAGCCAAAGACCCGTAAGAAGGCAACCGTCCGCACTGTGAGGGTATACAGCCACTGCCACAGGCTAGAGACCCAAGGGCCAGCGCCTGCGGTCAAAACGGGCTCCTCCGGCATCCATACACCGGGGAGCGGACTACCGTTGGGAACCCATCATAGTCAAGACAGTACACAAAGGTGCAGGGAAAGACAGCCGCCATCACCTGTCCGGGGAGAGACACTGCAGCCGGCTGCGGGACCCGTCCATCCAGCCGTTTGGTTCACCGGAGACTTTGTGCATCTCTTGCTGAGTGAGTACACCCGTGCCATCCGGCACTGCGCCGCGCTGTCCCTGCAACCCTGCACCTCACCGACCCTGCCTCCCCGTCACACCACCGGGCCCCGAGAAAACCAACCCCTACCCACGGAGGGGGAAAACAACATCCCAGCTGCTCCCTACCATCGCTCCCGGGATCCCTGTCACCAGCAGCGGTTGTGCCCATCTTCACCACAACCCGTGGGTGGCGTCACGGACTCAATCCCCAAAACAAACCAACCCCCTTTTCACTCACGGGTGAGGAGCGCCGCTCGAGTCCCCGGATCCGGCCCACCGCTCGAGCCACCGAGCAGCAGCAGCGCCGGACCCGAGTGTTAGCGAGCGCAGCGTCCCCGCCGCCCGCGACAACTTGGCGTCATGAACAGGATCCTACCCATCTACTTACCAGTAGAAGTGCGCCTTGTGATCTCCGCCGGCGGCGTCCGGCCGAAAAATTTGAAGCGCCGCCATCTTTGGCGCGAAGATTTCCCGCTCGAGCGTCTTCCCCGAGCAGGAAAGGCGCAAAAGCGAAGCCCCGCCCCCAACAAGCGGAAGTGCTAAAGAGAACCAAGGGGGGGCGGGTGAAAGCCTGCCTGATGTAGCCGAGGCCATAAAAGGGGGACGCCAGGACTCTGCAAACATTTGGTTCCTGGAACACTGCTGCGCAAGATGTCCCGTCCGTCCGGCACCGCTGAAACCCCAGAGCCCACGCCAGGAACAGCGGCGTGGGTGGAGGTCCGGACCGCGCGGATGTGCAGTCGCCTGCAGGCCCAAGTGCAGTCCCTCGTGGAAGAATGGATGGCCGACATGGCGAAAGTGGCGGCGACCGTGCAGAGACGCGAAGTAGAGACAGAGTTGGAGGAGCGGGTAGGTGACCCACGCTGCGGCTGAGGGGCCCGGTCTGCGCCCGCTCACCCTGCTTCCTCCCCCGCTACCCGCTTCGGTTGCTGCTGCCCCGCCGCTAGGCCCGCTACCCCCACCATCGGTAGCGGAGTTCCAGCCGTCTGCCCTGGAGGACCAGCCTGCCAGCGATATCCGCAGACGACCCACACAGCTGCCATGGAAGATCCAGCGGGAGGTGCCCGTCCGCAAAGAAGAGCCGTCGGCACCGGAAGTGGCCGCACCTAAGTCCGTCCTGGCTCCGGTAGTCCGTCCGATCCAGAAAGAGGCGGAGGTCCAGCCGGTGAGGACCCCTGTTCCCATACCACAAACCTCGGCTGAGGCCGCGCCGGATCGCCGCTGTGAGGCAGCACCCCAGAACCGCGGGACCTTCCAAAAAGGGCGCCAGTTGTATGCAGCGTGAAGGAAGTCCTGCGGGGCCCGACCCATGTGCGGGGGCATCCAGACGCCCCTTATTGGGACAGGGAGCTGACCCCGCTGGGCCCGGAAATTGCGGAAAGAGAGCGACAAAGAGCTGAAGTGGTGGCCCGCACCATCCGCGAGAAGGACAACCTCTGCCATGCTACATTACGGGTACGGGGCCCGGTGTATGAAGGACAGGTCCAAAGGTTTGATCCCCACCGTGGGTATGGCTTCATTTATGAGCCAGGCCTGGAGGCCGAGGTGTTCGTGGCTCGCCGAGACATGCATGCCCATTTGCCGACGGGCCACCCAGGTTGAGACCTGCTGCCAGGTGACCTCGTGTCCTACACTTGACACTGCGGGGAGAGGGGCTGGTTTGCCCTCGATGTAAAGGTGAGGGAAGGCCGTAGTTTCCAGGCGGAGTCCCAGTCCTCTCCCCCACCTTGCCAGCAGGATGTCGAGGTGGAGCAGGTCTATGAGGAAGTCGACCTGAAGTAATGGGCAGCGGTCCACTGTTGCAACCTGTTGTCCCCGTTGGGACTCCCAGCACCGTTGTTTATGTGAGTGAATGAAGATTAATCAAACCGAAAAATCATCGGATTACCGTCCGAAAAGAGAACCGTCCCCATTGGGACTGGAGTTGTCCTTGTTCAGTTAACACCCCCCATACCCACATGAGAAACTGCTCATGGACATGGCCGAGAACTGGCAGGCCACCCACGAACTAGTGGGCCTGTAAATAGTGTTGTGGGATGGATACCGTTGCCGACCTCCAGAGAGGCAGATTGGAGGAAGGGCCTGCAGCAGAGGAGGCTGGGGCCCGGCCACCACCTGGACCGGTGGCCATCCTCCGGGGGTCAGGGGTCCCCCTTGGACGTGGGGTCCCCTGAAGTGACAGTTGGGTGCGAGTTACCATACCCATTCCCGCTCGGGCAGCCTGAACCTGGACTGGGGTCAAGGGGTGCTGCCCACTTCTTAGGGGCAGCATCAGGGCTAGGTTGCTTGGGTGGGAGAGCGGAAGACATCCGTCCATCCGTCAGTATTAAAAATGTTTTATATGTGCAACGTTAAAGTGATCAAAAGAATGCTTATGTTTTAAATGTTTACCGTTACCATGTTATTTATATTTTTTTCAGTTTTGAAAAATAAAACCGGTGATGGACGGGCAGCCCGCGGACGGTCTGCATTTTACCAAGGGGGAATGTGGTGCCCTGGACTAGCCAGGTCGTCACAGGTAACACACACACACACCACATGCCCCAGACAGTTACATTAGCCAGACACAAAAACCTTGTTGCCTCCCTCCAGGTCTGATGTCCACACCAGGTGGGGCGGAGCCAGGCGGTTGGCCCCACCCACCGAGGAGTTCACAGGCCTGGAGGCGGGAAAAAGGAGTCAGTTGAGTTTAGTTAGAGTTTGGAGGAGTTGAGTTCAGGAGGTTGAAGTGAGAGGAGTAAAGTGGAGAGTGTCTGGGTTTGTGGCCCAGGCACTGACAGCAAGGTTAGCAGACGGTGGTGGCCGTCTGCAGGAGTGGTGGATCAACGCGGAACGGTAGGACCGGGGTCGGGTCCACCGGTTCCGACCGGGGAGCGAAGTGAAGCTAGCACATACAGGCAGGGCCATCGGACCCCGACTAGGCTTGGAGTCGCCGACAAAAGTCAAATCCGAGTGTGACCGGAACCCCAGGGGTTTCCTAACAGCCAAAGACCCGTAAGAAGGCAACCGTCTGCACCATGAGGGTATACAGCCACCGCCACAGGCTAGAGACCCAAGGGCCAGCGCCTGCGGGCAAAACGGCCTCCTCCGGCATCCATACACCGGGGAGCGGACTACCGTTGGGAACCCATCGTAGTCAAGACAGTACACAAAGGTGCAGGGAAAGACAGCCACCATCACCTGTCCGGGGAGAGACACTGCAGCCGGCTGCGGGACCCGTCCATCCAGCCGTTTGGTTCACCGGAGACTTTGTGCATCTCTTGCTGAGTACACCCGTGCCATCCGGCACCGCGCCGCGCTGTCCCTGCAACCCTGCACCTCACCAACCCTGCCTCCCCGTCAAACCACCGGGCCCCGGGACCACCAACCCCTACCCACGGAGGGGGAAAACAACATCCCAGCTGCTCCCTACCATCGCTCCCGGGATCCCCGTCACCAGCAGCGGTGGTGCCCATCTTCACCACAACCCATGGGTGGCGTCACGGACTCACGGGCGAGGAGCGCCGCTCGAGTCCCCGGATCCGGCCCACCGCTCGAACCACCGAGCAGCAGCAGCAACGCCGGACCCGAGCATTAGTGAGCGCAGCGTCCCCGCCGCCCGCGACATCACCTGGGCCTAACTAGACCCTAGGATCTCCACCAGGAACTTCCTTCTGTCACTTTCTCCTTAGGTAACTACCTCCCTCTCCTCCTCCCTCTGCTCCTTCTGACAGACTGACTGAACTTGAACTTCCTGGTTCCCTCATCTACTCACACTTTCTGACTCCTCCCATACACCCACTGACTAGGCCCCACCCACACTATTGGGAACAGAAATGGGACTTACGGCCCCATGAATACATCTATGGGGGTTGCTACCACTATGCCTGACCCAGTGTATGCCTACCAATTGGTGTGTGCAAGTTTAGTCTGTGGACCGGTAGGTGGCCCCATTCTTACCCAGGATGGGATATCACACCTCTGGCTGAGGTGCAATATCTCTGTGGCGACGGAAGCCTCAGGGGCGCCACACCTGTTTCACACATCAGTGAAAAACAGATGTTTTTCACTGACGGGTTAAAATCGCATATGTCACTTTGTGTGCCGTGATTCACGGCATTCGTGGGTTCTACATGTGCTATCCGTGATCAGTGATCTGTGATCTGTGATAGCACATGGAGATAAACTCGCCTGTCCCCGTTCCTGCTCTCCATGGTGCTGAACTCTACCGGATGCTGTCTCCAGCCGCTGTGTCTCTCACCGCTGCATCTACTTCTGGGTTGACAGTGCAGTGCATAAATGCATATGCATGAGAATAATTAGCCAGATTGGAAGCAGCAGAGAGCAGCGGACGGAGACAGCACTGCACTGTAGACAGGTGAGTTTAAAAAGCTTTTTATTTTCAATATACGTATTTTTTCTGGTACATATTTCATGGATCACACCATAGTGTGGTCCGTGGGAGATCACTGATGCCAGAAAATAATGGACATGTCTCCGTGCAGATATCACAGACACACGTGTGTGCACCGCAGAGAGACACGGTCAGTGAAAAATCACTGATGTGTGCGCAGACCCATTGATTTTAATGGGTTTGCATACTGTATGTCCGTGATTCTGGTACGTATAAAATTTGTCACATACGTACCAGAATCACTGATGTGTGAAACAGGCCTTACAGAGTCAGTAAACCCCATCCCCAATTGTGGGGTGGTACTCCACTACCCTAGGAACTTGTTGGGACAATGACGGACTCGTTGCAACTTCTCCTGTGCAGTATGTTTCTGCTGTGGCTCTGGGGATGAAGAACCTCCCTGGCTTCCTTTTCGCTCTCTGACATGCTCATCGCCTGCTCCTCAGAATCTCTATCCTCAAGTTAAATTCACTGCAGGGATTCTCCCACAAGCTCCATGAGATCTTTCCAGACACGAGTCGCATGGAAAATGGCTGCAGCTGGTGATTCACCACATCCTTCCTTCTCATTCAGCTCCGCTTCTTCCAGGGCTGGTTTGCCGATGAGTTATCAGTCACTTTCATCAACGCCGCCTTCTGCACCCTTCACTGATCATCACTCTCCTGATCAGTGGTACTTCATTTTCAATTCCACCCTCCTCTGCAATGCAACTCTAATCCTGGGTCGGATCGTGGCTTCAGTACATCCCACTTCTGGGCGGAAACTCCAGTGGGCTAGGCACATTTTTGCACTCTCAAGCGCCGGTTAGTCCCACAATGGACAGTCTTCTTTCTCATCAGACAATGAGCCGTCGCCATCTTGGGATCCATACTCCTATCCGCCATCTTAGGTTGACCAGCTTCAAGCACTCTTTCACCTGTGCCATCAGTAATCTTTTACCCATCTTACTTTCTGATGTGAGGGACTCAGTCCTGCCAACTACGCCAAATGTAATATGACATGGAGCATTAGCCATGGGTGAGTGCTGTGTTTTCTGCGTCCCAGTGAAGCGACCGATGGGAGGGCCGCGGGTGTGTGTGTATGCTCTATTCCAACAAAATCCCCATACTCAGATTTTACCGGTAGTAACATTTCTTTACTAGGAAACATGTTTATAATACAATCAACTGAGCTATCTGCACACATGGGTATAGGAAGCCCCTGGACTTTCACTCCTTCCGGGTATGCAGCAAGAAAAAAACAACAACAAAAAATGGCGGCAACTTTCCCTAACTTTCCCTACAAACACGTACCAGTCTATCCCGAAAGAAGATGTCGCTCCCACGTCGCAGGCCTGGGGTCTCGCGGTGATGAGTCCCGGTGCAGCGCTGGAGAGATGAAGCTCCTCGGTCTTTTCTTTTCTTTTATCTTCCCCAGCTGGTGACGGATTATAAGTAGTCTTTTGGTCCCGGAGCACGCCGGGCAGAAGAAGGCAGGTCACAGTCCCTGCAATTACACTCAGATGGCGGTGCTCGGTAGTCCGGTTAACTCCCTGAGGAAAACAAAGTTCTGCAGACTGGGAGTGACAGAAACTGCTTTCACCGGGTGATTTCTTCCTGACTTTTGCGGCAAAACGAGCCCTCTCTTCAGGGAGACCACACGCAGGACTCTCCTCACTGAGCTCCGGAGCTGAACACCGCTTTCCCGCGTCTTCTCTTCTGGTTTTTCACACACCAGCTCCTGTGGGGAATTTCCCAGCTCTGTGTTTGTCGTTGTACAGTACGACGCTGCCCCCTTGTGGGCAATTGCTGGAACAGTATTCAAAGCCATTTCTACAGAAGGGATACAGTCGGACTTGTTGACCCCATTACATACCCCCCCACTTAAAGGTTGGCAGTCCCTGTCAACTACCGTCGGTTCCCAGGCAGCGATGACTGCAGACGTTACAGGGGTTGGTTGAGAAGTGGGCCATACGTACTGGTCCCTGTAAGACCGCCCGGGCGGGATCCCAGCAGTGGTGCGGTCAGTGCGCCTCAAGGGTCGGTTGTTCCCCTCCCTGTCACTGTCTCTACGCCCCACTCCAGTCAGCACCCCGGGGAAAGAACTGGGTTGTGTAGGGAGGTCACTGATCTCAGAGTCAAGGTGATCACTGTGCCGGGAAACGTCCGTGTCGTCAGTCGTGTTGGTAGTGTCATCCCCTCCGGGTACTGTGGTAGGGGAGTCAGGCTGGGATCGGCAGGGCCGCAACATATTTCGGTGCACAGTGCGGATGCTGTGATTGTCTTCACCCCGCACTCGGTATACATGCCCGTTGGGGTAGTTATGGCAGACGTCAACTCCAGGGCGAAATAGGTTCAGGTCATGGACCCCTTTTCCGGGGCGACCAAAGAGAAGGGTGTGTGGAGTGTAGCCAGTCACAGAGTGGACCTGGTTGTTATAGGCCCATACTAAATCAGGAAGGAATTGAGGCCATTGGTCTTTCTTATCATCGGCCAAGGTGCGGATCAGCTGGAGTAGGGTCCGGTTGAAGCGTTCACATGCACCGTTCCCTTGTGGGTGATAAGGAGTGATCCTCGACTTCTGGATCCCATACATCTGGTGCAGCTCTTCGATGACTCGGCCCTCGAAACAAGCCCCCTGGTCGGAGTGCAACCTCTCCGGGCACCCGTAGACATGGATGAACTGTCGACAGATGGCCCGAGCAGCCGATTCAGCCGTCTGGTCTTTGGTAGCGACAGCGACAGCGAATTTTGTGAAGTGATCCACCATGACTAAACAATACTGATAGCCACTGCTCGCCGTCCCAACCAGCAGATAATCCACCATCAACAGCTCAAGGGGTCTGGATGTTTTAATTGTCTGAACAGGTGCACGCTGCTCAGAGGACTTGTGTAGTTCACAGGTGCGACAGGTCTGGCAGACGTCTTCAACCAGCTTGCGGAGCCCCGGACAATAGATGGACTGTTGAACCCACCGAAAAGTCTTGTCCATTCCGAAGTGTCCATTCCTTTTGTGGGCCTGGACCACCATCTCAGGGGCCAATTGTTCAGGCACTACAACTTGTGCGCATTCTTCCAGCATGTGTGACAAGAGAACCTTCCGGTATAGCACTCCTTCTCTCAGAATCAGCCGGTCCCACTGGCTGAGCAGGGTCAAGGTCCCGGTAGACAGTCGCGCCCGTATATCGGCGGGAGGCTTCTGCTGCCGTTTCACCCATTGTTTGAGTAGAGCCCAATCGGGGTTCTGGTCCTGAATCCTGCACCACTCCTGGGGTGGCAAGGCGACTCCCACCGGAGTTCCAGCTTCGCCCACAACGAGCTGGCGGTGATCCACCATCTGTTGGGCGAGCTTTGCAAAGTCAGGTGTCTCGTCCCCTTCTAATTCTTCATCCCGGTCTCGGTTGAGTAAGGGGTATGACACTCTAGACAGGCTGTCCGCATTTTGGTTCTCAGCGCCAGCCCGATACTTGATCTTGTAATTGAACTTGGAGAGCCGAGCCATCCAACGCTGCTCCATGACTCCGAGCTTCGCATTTTCTAGATGGGCCAACGGGTTGTTATCGGTCAGGACTAGTACTTCGGTCCCCGTGAGATACCCTGCAAATTTCTCCGCCATAGCCCACGTTAGGGCCAACAGCTCCAGCCGGAACGAGCTATAATTGGTGGGGTTCTTCTCGCCCTCATGTAGGGACCGACTGGCATAGGCTATGACCCGTTCCTTGCCGTCTTGGACCTGTGAAAGTACTGCCCCTAGACCCTGTAAACTGGCATCGGTGTGTAGTTGGAAGGGCAGGTTGTAATCCGCATATGCCAGGATGGGGGGAGACGTTAAGGCACCCTTTAGGGCTTGGAAGGAGTCTTCCTGGCTGGGTCCCCAGCGGATGAGTCGTCCTCTGGGGCCGTTGGTGGTCCCTCGAAGCAGATCCTGCAAGGGTGCAGCAAGCCGGGCGAAGTTTTTGACGAACCGGCGGTAGTAGCCGGCCAACCCCAGGAAAGCCCTGACCTCCTTGACGTTTGTGGGCTGCGGCCAATCCCGTACGGCGGCTATCTTCTCTGAAGATGGCTGGACGCCTTCGGCTGAGATCCGGTGACCCAGGTAATTGATCTCGGGCTGCAGAAGACGGCACTTGTTGGGTTTCAACTTCAGGCCATGTTCCCTCAACCTACTGAACACACGGCCCAGCTGCTGCAGGTGTTCTTCAAATGTGGCCGAATAGACTACAATGTCGTCCAGATAGATGAGGGTGAAGTCGAAGTTGAAGTCTCCCAAGCAGCGCTCCATCAGCCGCTGGAAAGTCCCCGGCGCGTTGTTCAGACCAAAGGGCATCCGGTCAAACTCGTACAGGCCCATGGGTAAGATGAAAGCAGTCTTCTCTCTATCTTTCTCATGCATAGGTACCTGCCAATATCCGCTGGCCAGATCCAACGAGGAGAAGTATTTGGCTTTCTTCAGGGCTGTCAGGGATTCTTCGATCCTTGGCAGAGGGTACGAGTCCCGGATGGTGCAAGCATTCAAACAGCGGTAGTCCACACAGAATCTCAGGGATCCGTCCTTCTTCTTGACTAACACTACCGGCGCCGCCCAGGGGCTCTGGCTTTCCCGGACCACTCCCGCGTGTAGCATGGAATTCAGGAGATTTTTCACTTCTTGGTATTGCTGGGGAGGAATTTGGCGGTACCTTTCACGGATAGGAGCAGTGTCACCGGTGGGGATCTCGTGTTTGATACTGGTGGTGCACCCAAAATCGGTGTCGTGCCGGGCAAAGGACGCCTGATGCTCTTGGAGTAGCTCTTCCACCTGAGACACCTCCCGTTTGGAGTATTGGGATACGTCCAACTGACACTTCTCTCGGAGTTCTCACCCCACGTTGGTGTCACCCGCGACAGCGGCCATGGTAGAGACCGTCACTGTCCAATCTCCCTCTGTAGACGGTACAAACTGGAGGGGGCTCATAGGGTTCACCTCTTCGGTTAGAGCGTAGACTCGGCCGAGCTGTGTCCCGGCTTCTAGGTCAACGCTCACATTAGCCGTGTTGCCCAGCCTGACAGGAATTCTTCCCTTTCTCACTACTGCTAGAGTTCGAGCGACTAGTGGGTTCAGCTTCCCCTCCCTCGGGGAGCGCGGCTCAATCAGCACCTCCACGCCTTCAAACTGTCTCATGGTGCCAAGGGGTAGTGAGATAACTGTCTCTTTTCCAGCTGGTAAGGTGATCCTAGTATGGCGGGGTACGGTGACCGTGGCCAGCGGCAGCTGTTCTTCGGTCATTCGCTGGAGGTTGCAGGTCCGGACCACTTGTTGAAAGGCACGGCGGGTGGCCTTATGTGCGGTCACTCCTTGCCAGTACTTGGGCCCCTTCTTGGTAAACAGCACCAGATTCAGGTCCTTCAAGATGTTCATCCCAATAATCATGGGCGTTTCTGGTTCAAAGCCTTCCCTGACCACAATTATCCCTCTCTTCCCGAGATCTTGGCCACAGATTTCGGTGTTCATCCAGGCAACTCCCGACACCGGAATGGGTAGATTATTGGCTGCTTTGATCTTGATGGCGGTATCAGGGTCATAGGCAACTCGCGGTTTTAGACATTCTTCGTAGAACTGCTCGGAGATAGTGGATACCTGAGACCCAGTATCCATTAACCCTTGTACGGCGATCCCTTCCAGTAATACTTCTAGGGTGGGGCTATTTGATGCAAGTTTGTTCCGTGGCTGGCTCTGTTTTCCTACACCCCTCTCTTTGGCATCCCCTGTCGAGTGAGCCTCTTTGACAGGGGCGTCTAGTTTAAAGGCGGCCTCTGTTGTGGGACCTGACTTGCTGGTTCTGGTAGATCGGACTGTGGAGGAGCTTGAAAGTTCTGAGGGCAACGGTTGGCTCTATGGCGGGGATCGCCGCATGTCCAGCATCTTCCCATCGGCCGGCTGGGTTGTTGTCTCGCTTGCCGGCCCGCCTGTTGATCTAAGGTGAGCTGTAACACCTGTTTCTGCAACTCTGCCACCATCTGTTTCAGTTCCTCCGTGTTGCTGTTCGGCGTCCCGATATCAGATATGGACCTGCAAGCCGCGGTATATGTCTGTGTCTCCACGACAGGCCCCCTTGAACGTTCTATAGCTTCTTGTTTGGCCTCAGCGAACGTAAAGGCCGGATTTATCCGGAGTAGATCTTGCAATGAGCGGTTAAGGTACGGGTCTCTCAATCCGGTCACAAACTGATCTCTCAACACCAGGTCACGGGTACCCGTACTAGCTATCTGTTCTTCTTTTCTACAGGCTTGTTCTAGTAGCACTTGAAGGGCATTGGCATATTGAGGGATGTCCTCCGACTCGAGTTGCGTCCGCCGGAAAAACATATAGCGCAATGTTCCCGCATATGTGGTCGGTCCATAGGTGTTCTCCAGCACCCGCACTAAGTCATCCAACGTACGCTGGCCCCTAACCGTCTCCAGCCTGACTGTCGTCCACGCTTCCCCTTCTAGTGTTAGCATGGCCATTTCTGCTAAGGTCTTAGGGTCAGTGTTATACATTTCCCCCACTATCTTAAGTTGTTCAGTCCATTCCGTTACAGGATAGTTCCGTCCGTCAAACTTCCTCACCTGATTGACAATAGACGGCGGGGGAGCTGTCTGGTTATAAGTTACTACCGGGGGATGATTTTGTTGGTCACACATCCTGCCGACTACGCCACATGAAGCGACCGATGGGAGGGCCGCGGGTGTGTGTGTATGCTCTATTCCAACAAAATCCCCATACTCAGATTTTACCGGTAGTAACATTTCTTTACTAGGAAACATGTTTATAATACAATCAACTGAGCTATCTGCACACATGGGTATAGGAAGCCCCTGGACTTTCACTCCTTCCGGGTATGCAGCAAGAAAAAAACAACAACAAAAAATGGCGGCAACTTTCCCTAACTTTCCCTACAAACACGTACCAGTCTATCCCGAAAGAAGATGTCGCTCCCACGTCGCAGGCCTGGGGTCTCGCGGTGATGAGTCCCGGTGCAGCGCTGGAGAGATGAAGCTCCTCGGTCTTTTCTTTTCTTTTATCTTCCCCAGCTGGTGACGGATTATAAGTAGTCTTTTGGTCCCGGAGCACGCCGGGCAGAAGAAGGCAGGTCACAGTCCCTGCAATTACACTCAGATGGCGGTGCTCGGTAGTCCGGTTAACTCCCTGAGGAAAACAAAGTTCTGCAGACTGGGAGTGACAGAAACTGCTTTCACCGGGTGATTTCTTCCTGACTTTTGCGGCAAAACGAGCCCTCTCTTCAGGGAGACCACACGCAGGACTCTCCTCACTGAGCTCCGGAGCTGAACACCACTTTCCCGCGTCTTCTCTTCTGGTTTTTCACACACCAGCTCCTGTGGGGAATTTCCCAGCTCTGTGTTTGTCGTTGTACAGTACGACGCTGCCCCCTTGTGGGCAATTGCTGGAACAGTATTCAAAGCCATTTCTACAGAAGGGATACAGTCGGACTTGTTGACCCCATTACACCAGCACACTACATTAAATTGTGGGTTTAGTTTTTGTGTATGTGTGATAATACCTCAGAGCCTGAGATCTCCATTTCCCACTCTGTTGCACATTGTGCGATACCATTCCTCTTGGATTTCACAAAAAGGACACCAAACCAGGGCCTACAAACACAGTTTCTTTTATGCATGGTCAATCTTGTGAACAGGGAGTAACATGTGACACACTCTCCATTAATGATTGATTAACTAACACGGTACCAAAACTTTTTTCTTTTAACACTCTCCATTATGCACATTACAGTATACTGGATCTTTTCTCAGAGATACAAACACTTATTTGCAGCAACAGGGACAAGAGTTGGCAGACAGTTGTATTGCCTGCATCTTCAAAGATATAGAGCAGATACAGGTCCAAGTGTGTCGCTATGGCTCCTATACCTCGCGGTTTGCTTTGCTTCTTCCTTAGGGCCGCACTTAGAGCAAAAACCCTATTACAAAGTGTCCACAGCCAGGACCTTTTTCCTCTAAGCTCCCCTTTCTGCTGACTAACATGGATTCCACACTTCAAAGCTTTCCTTGCTGGAGTCCTGCACTTGCTATAGTCCTTTTGCACCTCAGTAACCTTTATATCTTCCTTCCACTCACTACTCCCTACCTCCAGAATTAACTCCCACTAATCTCTATTACTCCTCTCCCTGAGGGCAGCCCTTCAGTTAACCCTGTAATGAATATAACACTAACTGCAGCCATAAAGATGACACAGTAAAGTCACTGAAAGCCACATAAGACCAATAAAACACATACCAAACATTTGCAGTAAAACAATTCCTGCAGTGATTGTGTGCCGCCCCAGCAGCGAATCGAACCGCTCGGATCCGGGGGTGGTGTCCGTTCGTGGCTCGAGGGTCTCCGGACCCGGGGGCTTAGGGGCCACACTCTAAAGTGAAAGGGGGTATTTACAGGGGAGTTATCGTTCGTGACGCCACCCGTGGTGTGCGGTAACTTGGAGTACCGCCGCTGCCGTTGGGAGTACCCGGGGTGATGAAGTGGGGCAGCAAGGTGTCGTTGCCCTCCATGGGTAGGGGCAGGCCCCGGGACTGTGGATGATGCTACGGGGTGCCGTGAAAGGGGGGTCATTTAGGTACTCACTCAGAAAATAAGCAGACGCTGACAACTGGGTAAATCAAGTCTCTGAGTGCCGATGCCTCTCAAAGAGGAGCTCGTCCGGGTCCCATCCCCTGCAGTGCTGCCTGGTGATCCGTGACCTGCCTCCTGGCAGAAAGTTTAGATTCTCCGTAGTGGCCCGATAGCTTGAAACTTGCCGGGCTCTGCTCCCCACTGTGGCTAAGTGAGGGAACCTGCTCTCAAGGCTCACGCTTGGGATTTCAGTGGGGTGCTTGTTTGGAAAGCCCTATCCCCCTCATTGTGCTAGTGCCCCAATTCTGGAGCTAGTGGAAACAGTCCATAAAGGCTCTGTTCTCTGCAGATTAATTGCTGGGTTGCCTGAAGCTTCTCCCCGACCTAGGGTCCGTGTACCCCACCGTGCCTTTGGTCCCGGACCGGTGATAGGACCAGGCTGCTGACCGTCCTCTCTGACAGGTCCCAGGCACCTAGCCTCAATCCCCTGTGACTGGGGGTCCAACTCCTCTAGGTCCAGACCACCGTCTTCAACCTAGTCAGCTTCCCATTGGAGCCACTACTCCCAGCTTTTTATGAGCTCCTCTCAGCTCGAGGGTTACCACACTTCTCCTTTTCCACTTCTCTTCTACACTCCTCACCTCCCCTACCTGACCACTAGGTGGGCGACCCTATTCAGCTTAAGCCGTCCACTGGTGTACCTGGTGGGTGTGGTGCAGGGTGTATCTAGGATTTTATTTGCTGTTGGAGGCAGCACTGCAAGATGGGGACCCATAACCATGAGGGATTTGAATACTGCATGGGAAGGGAAGTTCGTGCAGTACCCTGTGACGACCTGAATAGTCCAGGGGCTCACATTGCCCCTTGGTTAAACGTAGCTCGTCCTCGAGTTACAGGACATCCAGTAATTTATTTTTAAGAAATAATATTTTTATTAACAGGTTCACATCCCTCACAGGGGAGGCACATCACTTAAACATTGCATTAACTCTTAGAGTTCATCTTTTATAAAAACAGTGGAACGCTACCGGTTGTATTGATAGCAGAGGCTCAACCTGCTCCGTTTCAGCCTCTTCCTGCAACAGTCCAGTCCCAACGTCCCGGATCCCATTAACCCACCACCCAAACAACCTAAACCCCACTGGTTCCTAATTGGTTCCGTGACAGGGTTAAAGTCCCGGATTTAAAAAGGACGACTTTGGTAGGCACAGGAGGCGCAACTTATTTACAATGAGCACAAGTCCGTGCTGGCTGCTACCAGTCCCGCAGCCATGGTCCATTTTTACTACTATATATAAAAGGAAAACGGAGTCCAAGCACCAGGTGCAAATATCATATCAACTTTCTTAATCAGGTAAAGTACTCTGTTGATTAAAACCGGTAATCATCATTTTGCATATGAACACCACTTATCATTGCTCAAGAAAAGTAACAAACTATGGAAAATAAGAAAAGAAAACACAGATTTCTAACATTTTTAACTTTAGATAGCCGGGTCCCGTGACCAAGATTCCTTGTGACCACGCACCACGGACGCCGGCAGGATCTTCTCATCAATCACTACGTGTTTGGTTACATCCAGGGCATACCAGCCCCGCTATCCACAATGCCAGGTGTATGAGATCATGTCTCCCGGCTCCAGATTCTGCCCAGGATTCCCCCTGGGGAGTTGCTGTGCCACATCTCGCCGGGACACAAACACCCCAGCCATGAGGCCCGCTTCCCGGATAAACCCCCATCCTTAGTCCTGGTCAATGCGTTCCACAACACCACAGTACTGCGGCCCCCTGGCTCGGAAGGTAGCTTTTCTCATATGCTCCTTTTCTCCTTGGGTACGGGCAGCTATCTCCCATCATCACTGATCTCTTGTTGCCACTTCCAGGTGTATTTTCTGTAGTTGCTTTTCTCTTTCGCAATAAGGGGCATCAGCGTCCGGCTTCGCCTGCCTCACTGGTAGTTCTCGGAGATGGACTCCTGCCGCTCCAGCAGCCGCCGGGATGCCGTGCGGTGGCGGAGCTGGTATCTCCTCAGGTTCCGCCTCCACCATGATGAAAGAAAGGACCGACTGCTCCGCAGCCGGGGGTGCAGAGTCCGGGTGCTCCGTATCAAGGTATGGGCCCGGTGATGCGGCCGAGTCTGGTCGGGCCGAAACTGGGGTAGACTCTGTCATGGCCTAGTCGGGGGGGTTGGGTCGGAAGCTCTGCAGCTTACTCTTGGCAAATGGGAGCTGAAGGTTCCGCTGCTGGAGTTGGGATAGGCAGATCGGCGTCCGCCGAGGACGGGGGTGACAGTGGTAGAGCGCTTGCATCGGAGGGGGGCAGACAGGACCCCACAGCCATATAGGCCGGATCAACCGGGGCTGGGTAGCTGCTTACCCGCTCCTCGCGTGGGACTTCAATCTCACGGGCTCGCACCGCCATTGCCAGGCTCGTCATCTCTTCCCTCCAGTGGTCCAGAATAAAGAGGAACCGCGTCCGCATCCTCCTGCAGAGCTGTTCCATCTCCTGCTCGATCCAGGTCAAGGTCCCAGGAGCACCGCGCTCTGGTGAACAGTCTCATGCAGCCGCCATCTTGCCTCTGTGGTACCCAGGAATGTTATGGCAGAGTCCTGGCATCCCTGCTCCACTTCGGCTGTTAAAGGCTGTCACGCCCCCTCGGATTTCGCCAGGCACTCACTGGTGCGCTGGGGCCCACTGGGAATTTCCAGTTCCGGGCAAACTCTCAGGACAAAGGGCGGGGCTTCAGCTTCGCACGCTTTTGGTCAAGAAGATGTCGTTTGGTGCCAAAGATGGCAGAAAATGGCAAAAAATAGCGGTCACGGGACTTTTGACAACGCAGTTTTCGGATTTTAAGGCTCACGTCACCCAGGTCAGTGGGTCCTGTCCAAATCCTGTTCATGACACCAGAAGTTTTAGAGGTGTGCCGCCCCAGCAGGGATCAAATCGCTCGGATCCAGGGCGGGTGTCCGTTCGTGGCTCGAGTGTCTCCGGACCCGGGGGCTTAGGGGTCACACTCTAAAGTGAAAGGGGGGATTAACAAGGGAGTTATAGTTTGTGATGCCACCTGTGGTGTGCGGTAACTGGGAGTACCGCCGTTGCCGTTGGGAGTACCTGGGGTGATGAAGTGGGGCAGCAAGGTGTCGTTGCCCTCCACGGGTAGGGGCAGGCCCCAGGACTCTGGATGATGCCACGGGGTGCCGTGAAGGAGGGTCACTCAGCAAATAAGCAGACGCTGACAACCGGGTAAACCAAGTCTCTGGGTGCCTCTGCCTCTCAAAGGGGAGTTCGTCTGGGTTCCGTCCCCTGCAGTGCTGCCTGGTGATCCGTGACCTGCCTCCTGGCACAAAGTTTAGATACCACACTTCTCCTTTTCCACTTCTCTTCTACACTCCTCACCTCCCCTACCTGACCACTAGGTGGGCGACCCTATTCCGCTTAAGCCGTCTTCTGGTGTGCCTGGTGGGTGTGGTGCAGGGTGTATCTAGGATTTGATTTGCTGTTGGAGGCAGCACTGCAAGATGGGGACCCAGAACCATGAGGGATTTGAATACTGCACGGGAAGGGCAGTTTCTGCAGTACTCTGTGACAACCTGAATAGTCCAGGGGCGTCACAGTTGTGTCAGTTGTTTTACCCTCCATTCAGCAACTTTATTTATTCTGAGAGTGCAGATTTTTTTTTAATTTGTTTACTGCAAAAAGCCAAAGTGCATGTTGCTGATTGGTTACAGCATTCACATGACACAATAATGGAAAACGCAGTGCAGGCATCTCAGGAGTGGCACTGTTTTCACGCAGTTTTGTTTGTTTGTGTTTTACTATTAAGAAAAGATTGTCCATAAGGCTAGTTTCACATTTGTATTGAGCGACATCCGTTGCATTGCGTTGTGTGACTGAAGCTACGGATGTGTTGCATATAGTGGCACAACAGATGCAACGGATCGTACAAAACAACGGAATCTGCTTCTTTTTTTTTTTTTTTTTTACAGTTTTACTATTGTGATCGATCAGCTGATCACCTGGCTGCCGGGCGATCAGCTGATCGCTCTCAAAAGCTGGCTACCGGGCGATCAGCTGATCGTTTGGCCACTGAGAGACAAAACAAAGTATCTGTGAATTAAAAAAAAAAAAATGAGCATGCGCAGTGAAAATATAAAGGATTCCGACGCTCAAATCAGTCGCAATCCGTCATCCATACAAGTCTATGAGAAGCAGCGGAATCCGTTATCGGATTCCGCTGTTTTCCAAAACGGCGGATTGCGACTGAAGGAAAACAACGCAAGTGTGAAACTAGCCTAAAGGGCCATTTACACGCTGCGACATCACTAACGATATAACGTCGGGGTCACGGTGTTTGTGACGCACATCCGGCGTCGTTAGCGACATCGCAGCGTGTGACAGGCTGTAGCGACCATAAACGATCGCAAAAGAGGCAAAAATCATTTGTCTGTGAGAGGTCGTTTATTTACCAAAAATCGTTGTCTGGTCAGTAGCGATGTTGTTCCTTGTTCCTGCAGCATTACACATCGCTATGCGTAACACCGCAGGAGCGACGAACATCTCCTTACCTGCGTCCACCGGCAATGAGGAAGGAAGGAAGTGGGCGGCATGTTCCAGCCACTCATCTCTGCCCCTCCTCTGCTATTGGATGGCTGACGTGTGACGTCGCTGTGACGCCGCACTAACCGCCCCCTTAGAAAGGAGGCTGTTCGCTTGCAACAGCGACGTCGCAGGGAAGGTAAGTCCATGTGACGGGTGTTAGCGATGTTGTGCGCCATGGGCAGCGATTTGCCCATGACGCACAACCGACGGGGGCGGGTACTCTCGCTAGCAATATCGGTACCAATATCGCAGCATGTAAATTACCATTAGGAGGAAATCCCTTAAACTGCACAACTACAGTTACCAGCAAGAGCGTATTAGAAACTCATAGAAAGAATATTTTGAGATCTCATGCTGTAATGTCTTGTATGATCTTTTGCATCCTCCTCTGCCCAGGATGTAAAAGAGCATACAGACATTACAGCATGTTCTTGCATGGTCAGACACGGCCATTACACAGTATATAACAGGGGCATAATTATAAGATTATCTCAGCACAGGAACATTTTTTTTAAGACATGAAATTGTGGAATGTATTACTATTCCAAGATCTATTGATTAAAATTAAGTTTGTTCATGAGAAAACCCCCTTAACACCTCATTTACATTGTAATTTAAACACTGATTTCTCAGAAATATAAGAGCAACAGCTAGATGATATAAAAGGTGTCAGTGGATTTATCTTTCAAAGACCTACATGTCCATATATGGCCTGTTTCACACCTGCGTTGAACGGCATCCGCCACAATGCGTTGTGTGATGCATGTGACAGATGCATTGTAAATAGTGTGATATAAAGGCAATGGATTCCTGTGAAATAACGCGTTGCATTAAGCCGAGAGAGTGCCCCCATCATCACTGCACACACCCCGGCACTACCGCACTCATCATCATCACTGCACACACCCCGGCACTACCGCCCCCATCATCATCACCGCACACACCCCGGCACTACCGAACCCATCATCACTGCACACACCCCGACACTACCGCACTCATCATCACCGCACACACGCAGGCACTACCGCACTCATCATCATCACTGCACACACCGGGGCACTACCGCCCCCATCATCATCCCCGCACACACCCCGGCACTACCGCACTCATCATCATCACTGCACACACCGCCGGCATTACTGCCCCCATCATCACCGCAAACACCCCGACACTACCGCACTCATCATCATCAGCGCACACATGCAGGCACTACCGCACTTATTATCATCATTGCACACACTGCCGGCACTACCACACCCATCATCATCACTGCACACACCCCGGCACTACCGCACTCATCTTCATCACTGCACACACCGCCGGCACTACCACCCCCATCATCACCACACACACCCCAGCACTACCGCACTCATCATCATCACTGCACACACCCCGGCACTGCCGCACTCATCATCATCACCGCACACACGCAGGCACTACCGCACTCACCATCACTGCACACACGCCGGCACTACTGCCCCCATCATCATCACTGCACACACCCCGGCACTACCGCACTCATCATCACCGCACACACACAGGCACTACCGCCCCATCATCATCCCTGCACACACCCCGGCACTACCGCACTCATCATCATCACTCCATACACCCCGGTACTACCGCACTCATCATCACTGCACACACCCCAGCACTGCCGCACTCATCATCATCATCACATACTCCCCGCCACTACCACACTCATTATCACCGCACACACCCCGGCACTAACACCCCCATCATCACCGCACACACGCAGGCACTACCACACTCATCACCACAGACACGCAGGCACTACCGCACTCATCACCACATACACACCGGCACTACCGCACCCATCACCACATACACACCGGCACTACCGCACCCATCATCACCGCACCCACTACCTCAGTGACGTCCCAGCTGACAGCGCGACTCACTCAGTTGCTGCCTGGAGCTGACAGAGAGAGGTGGTGTTCTATGGCCGCTCCTGTCAGCTTCATGTAGAAGAGCTGGATGCGTCGTGGGACCTCGTGTGGATTACGCCGGACCTGGAGGTGTATTTGGGGATTAATAAAGTGGTGAAAGAGGGTGTTTTTTATCTTTTATTCTAAATAAAGTATTTTTTCGGGTGTATGTGTTTATTTACTTTCACTTACAGGTTAATCATTGTGGGTGTCTCATAGATGCCTGCCATGATTAACCTAGGACTTGGCAGCTATGGGCTGCTGCCATTAACTCCTTATTACCTTGATTGCCATTGCACCAGGGCAATTCGGGATGAGCCGGGTAGAGTCCCGGGACTGTCGCATCTAATGGATGTTGCAATTCCGGGTGGCTGCTGGCTGATATTGTTAGGCTGAGGGGCTCCCCATAACGTGGGGCTCCCCATCCTGAGAATACCAGCCTTCAGCCATGTGACTTTACCTTGGCTGGTATCAAAATTAGGGCGGACCGCACGCCGTTTTTTTTTAAATTATTTATTTATTTATTGTACTGCTTGATATAGACCCGCCCACCGGCGGCTGTTATTGGTTGCAGTGAGACAGCTGTCACTCAGCGTGAGGGCGGGTCTGACTCCAACCAATCATAGGCGCCGGTGGGCAGGGGAAGCAATGAATACTAGATGGAATAATGAGCGGCCGGCTTTTTCAAAAGAGGAAAAGCCGCCGGAGCTTTGTGACAACTGTGCAGTGCCACTCCTGTGATCGGAGTATGAGAGAGGGGTGGAGAGGGGGGAGAGAGACCAGGAGTTATTTTAAACAATTTTGATCGTTCTACTGGACATGCTGAGCATGCGCAGTAGAATGTGATGGATTCCGCCGCTTAGTGCATAGCGGCGGAATCCGTCACCATAGACAATCATTAGACACCGTGGTGGATTGCAACGGAATCCGTCAAGGTGCGCTATTTTAACGACACAAAAAACGCTACAGGCAGCGTTCCTTCCGACTGACGCAGAGTCAAAATAACGACGCTGCGTCGTGCAGTGGATGCAACGCAGACACTTGCGTTACAGTGCGTCGACCATACAAGTCTATGGAGAATAGCGCAGTGCGTTAACGGACTGCGCTATTCTCCATAGCGGCGGATTGCGCTGAACGCAGGTGTGAAACCGGCCTATGCAGTAAGGGTGCTTTGCTCTTACTAACTGATTCACTTTAAATCAACTGATATGTTCGTATAATTCAATTAGCTGAGCTAACGAGAAAATTTGAGACAGCTGGAATTCAGTGGAAATGTTTTTGGTTAATTTTCATGGCAAGCAATAACTGCAGTTTTTTGCAATTCATCTGATCACACTTCAACAACAATTTATATACGGTATATTGCAAATTGTCACTAGGAAAACGAGAGCAGCAAACTTTGTCAAAAACAAAATATGTGTCTGCTTAAAACATTTTGGCCATGACTGTACATACATGACAGAAACCTGTCAATCAACTGGTGAAACTAGGGAGAAGCCGGACAGAGACTAATCAGGTCTCCCTCTCTTTCCCCTATTTTTCTCTGAAATGCCACAGTATTTCAAACTAGGACATATCTGACTGCAATCATTCAGGCTGGCTCTGTTTGATACTGTCCATGGTTCAATCAGCATGACTCTAATGATACTTGCCCTTTAACAATTGTTTTGTGCACATGAATGTCCAGTCGGCATGTATAAGCAGACTATAAAAATAACTGCCAATCAGCTTCAGATAGCCATTCAGCAAATGTTTATTGGCTGGGATTGTCCTGTGTAAATAGATCCATATACCTTGTACTTGATGTCTTCTCTCATTGGAGTCTTTTTCATCCCTTTCTTCTTTTTCTGGTCTGGACACCAGGGTGACTTTTCACATCCACAGCTTGTGTAACGCCCCATGTGGCAGGTGTTTTCACCTACTCGTCGATGGGCCGGGGGTGCAGATCCTCTGCGATGTCACGGGGTGGCCTGGCCCACTTCCATTACCCCGAGGTATACAGGTAGGAGTGTTAGAGGGTGGTAGGGAGGATGGAGGTGATAGTTGGAAGTTAGGAAAGTCTTTTAGGATCGTTTTGATACCTGTGGTACGCGTCCAGGGATGGGGGCCGCCGCTGCAAGGTCTCTCACCAGGGCAGATGTCGGGGTGCAACCAGGATGGTATCGCTCCCCCCAGGCGGAGCAGGCCCCAGGAGCATGGCGGGGGTGGTGGTAGTCCCCGTTGGTGCAGCAGCGCTGGGCGACGGCACCAGTAAAGGAGAGGCAGAGGCAGGGGCTCTGGTTCCAGGTCTTTTTACTCACAGGTAGTTCAAACGCTGCCCCAGAGTACCGATCTCCGCCACAACGGGCTCCAGTGTCCCGATCTGTATGCTGATAGCGCGGTTCCGTAGTAGGGCCGGTCCTCAACCCCGGATCCTATATGCTATTTGGTTGCAGACTCGTTGGGACAGGTCCGGTGACTGTTCTAGCCATTCTCTGCGACCCTTGCAGAGTTAGTAGATAACGTGAAGTGTATCTGCCCTAGAATTCTGTATCCCGACAGCACTGGTCCAGTGGAAGCAGCCGCCTGCTTCTCCCCAGCGGCTGTGTTGAACGCCTTGGCCCACAGAGCTGATCGCGGCACGTCCGCTCTGCTCTGTGTCTGAAGCTGTTCTCCTTTTGTTGCAGTTGTGTTGTGTGTTCTGAGCTGTTGCCCTCAGCCGCTGCTACCGGCTGGTTCACTACTCTCAGTAGGTCAACCTGCTCTTCCCACTATGTGCTCCTGACTCCCCCTGGGGGTTGCTTCTCCCTGACCCTGAGTCCCCAGTTCCAGTGGATCGGGTTGCCCCTGGTGCAGTGGCATCCTGTAAACCTACCGCTGTAGTGACCCCCTATTGTGATCCGACCCTGGCCCAGTCCCCATTGTGGAGGGCAACCCACTGACTGTATGTTTGTGTGAGTGGAAACCGGCATGAACCTTCCCTGAATCCGGAATAAGTACTACACCCTAATGGGGATGCAGTACCCTGTGGCGCCTGAAGCCTCAGGGGTGCCACACTTGTCTTTGCAGACTTTCCTCATCTTCAATTTTCTGTAGCAAATCCCAATATGGTGCCATAAAATATACAGTGTCATTATAGAGCCACCTGAATAACAATAGACGCTCATGCTATACCCTAACCCCACTGTCCAATTTATGATACATAACCTCCACATTTTTCTCCCATATAAAAATCGCCTTTGACGATGTCCCTCGTTAGCTACTATGATTGCCTTATGAATTATAACCACCACTCTGTCCTCCATTATGAATTATAATCGCCACACCATCTACTCGTGTGAATTATTACCACCACACCATCCCCCATTATGAATTGTGGTTTCCATACCATTCCTCCCCATGAATTATAACCACCACACTTCCCCCTTATGAAGTATGAATGCCACACTGTCCACTCTTATGAACAACAACTGCTATACCGTCCTCCCTCATGAACTATAACTGCCAAACCATGCTCTCTAACAAAATATCATTGCCACACCAAACCCATTATCAACTATGGCCTTTACACCGTCCCCTCTCCATACTATTCCTGCGCCATCCATTATGGCCTTTACATTGTCCCCACTTCACACTGTCCCTTTCCATGTAGTTCCCATGCTCAGTGCTTCGCCTCACATGATGCTTTTTTTCACACTGTGCCCCCTCTCCCTACTGTGCTTCTCTTCACATTTTCCTCAGAAACGGTTTTCTCTTGATACTTTGACCTAATGCTATCCTTCTTGGTCAGGGGAGTACATAGAAATCATGGGGCCCCATAGCAAAAGTCTGAATGGGGCCCCCCCTCCCCCGATAAAAAAAAATTATAATAAAATATCAACATAATAATCATTATACATGTTACTGGGTGACTTATAGTCAGAAATTTCACATACTAATATATAGTGTTACTGAACAACACTCATCATACCAAGGCCAATAATACATTTAAAAATCATGCCACCACTCCATGACCAAATATCACCACATAGGGGTACTTTGCACGTTGCGACATCGCTACTGCGATATCGTCGGGGTCAAATCAAAAGTGACGCACATCCGGCGCCGGTAATGACATCGCAACGTGTAAAGCCTAGATGCGCTGATAAATGATCGCAAAAGTGTCGAAAATCGGTGATCTGTGTAGCGTCGGACATTTTCATAATGTCGCACTAATAGGAGATACGATGTTGTTCCTCGTTCCTGCGGCAGCACACATCGCTGTGTGTGAAGCCACAGGAGCGAGGAACATCTCCTTACCTGCCTCCACCGCCAATGCAGAAGGAAAGAGGTGGGCGGGATGTTTACGTCTCGCTCATCTCCGCCCCTTCGCTTCTATTGGCCGCCTGCCATGTGATGTCGCTGTGACACCGCACGACCCGCCCCCTTAGGAAGGAGGCGGGTCGCTGGCCAGAGTGACGTCGCAGGGCAGGTAAGTGCGTGTGAAGCTGCCGTAGCGATAATGTTCGCTACGGCAGCTATCACAAGATATCACATGTGCAACGGGGGCGGATACTATCGCGCTCGGCATCACTAGCATCGGCTAGTGGTGTCGCAGCGTGCAAAGTACCCCTTAGAGTCTGAATATAACCACCATCCTGTTACTGAGCAAAATCCATTGCACCAAGACCAGTGGGTTCGCACCGCAAATTCCCCAAAAAAATCTGCAATATGTGAACTTGTATTTACTCATAAGGAAGTTATCAATGCTCAAAAAGGTTTATTTTATGATGGTCTTTAGAGCGTCACTAAATATATCCCTACAAACACTTCAAAAAACCATATTATAGTGCAAAATATTCCATCTTTATTAACATGATTAAAAAACATGTACACAAAAGACACAAAGACATGATAAAAAAAAGTGTATGAACAAAGGTGTAGAAAGAGGAGTCTATCAAGAAGGCATAATTTTGACAATTTCATTCATAATATCATTTAGTATATTGAAACCATCATCTATCATCCCCTATATACTGGGATGAATTTATATCAGCATAAAAAGGGTTTTCATACAATTCTCCTTGCATATAATCTGTAGATAATAGTAATGAAACTTTTTACTGGAAAGAGCAAGAGAGATAACCCTCAAATGATAAATAAGACATCTGCATGTAGATACAATTCAAGGTGCTCTGGTTTATAAGTAAAAGTGCATTTGTCCCATTACATATAGGTCTATCGTTTATATTTTGCAAGAGAGTTCTGTATAATGGACACAACGATAAAACATATTGCAGAGGTTTCAGATCTCATAAGAAAAGAGACCCGATAGCATTTCACAAGCCAGTATTTCAAGGTCCATGTGGACTAAACATGCAGAAAGATGGTATAGTTACCTAATGGATAGAGCCTCCCTCACACCACTCCAACGATCGTTTCACGTATCTTCGTCAGGGAGTGATGTGAGGGAATGCTGGCCAGCCTCATATACCCCCCAAACAGCTGATTGCTATTAATGATGAGCACTGTTTTTACCGGACGCTGCTGGTGCGGACGCGAAAACTCCCCCCCAGCCACCGCGAGGCACGGGCGCGTCACCAGACGCGACCGAAGTCGCATGTGATGACGCACCCACGCCACGAGGCCGCCGGGACGGGAGCACGCATGCGCATCGCAGCGTCAGTGCTCATGGTGCTGTGTGCAGGGGGAAGCAGCTCCATTTTGTTGTATACCGGAAATCGGTATTCTCCATATGGATAATAAGGTATATAGGACAACAAGTAGATAGCGAAACCCCATATATTCTATTCATGGATCTAACAGGGCACAACTCTAATATTCAATCCTATATTGATAGAGATTGCATCAATTTTTATAATGTACCATTCATATATCTATAAATTTGTAACAAAGAAGGGGTATATATGTCAAAATATTATCAGTACTATCCCATATTAATTATATCCATTATGTACATAGTTGCTGTATACAAGGTGTCCATATCATTCCCTCGATTAAAATAATAAAACACAACTCTAAAGTAATGATGCCGCAAACAGACACATTCAGAGGAATATCACAATTAAGAGTTTGAACTTTTTGGTCATGAAAGATCATATTAGACCCTACTAAAACGACATTACAGAGAGGGGTGACACAAAGGTGTCATCGCTCTCCAAATATGGTATAGTAATTAGAAAGTATATATCCGCGCATTCAATGAAATTCATATTAATTATGTCCACTCCAATGTGGATGTTGTACACAGAAGGCGTAGAGTATCAGAGACAATGTACCAGAAAGGGGTGTCACATATTGGCACCACCTACTGTACATAATATCAAAAGAGGTGGAGAGATACAAATCTCAATCCTTGACAGTCTTCATTATCAAGTCCCCACCGATCATAGGAGTGTCGGAGAAAGTCCATATAGGACTCATCTATGGTAATGATGTAGAAAGAGGTGATAATAAATATCACCACCTGCTACCCATGGCATAGATAGAAAAAAGGGGAGCCAATATGCATTTTAATCAGGCTAACATTGCAACAGGAGATTATGTATGTTGTCAATCATTGTTCATTCATATATGAGTACATGCAATAATACTCATAGTGGCAATAGACATCAGTTATTGACACCACTATTACATATAGCATCAGAAGGACGGGGGGATTCAGATTTCAGTCCTTAACAGTCTTTATTCTCTAGTCCTCATCAGTCAGAAGAATGTCAGGGGAAGTCCATAGCGGACTCATCTATAGCAATGAGGTGGAGAGAGGCGACAAAAAATGTCGCCACCCGCTATCCATGGCATAGATAGAGAAAGTAGGTATCAATTTTTATCAGGCTAACATTGTGACAAGAGATAATATAAGTTATCAATCATTATCATATATAAATATATGTGATGGTACTCACAACCTATAATGTCACAACTCTATATATAGGGTCACAATTTGACCTCAATTCTAAGACATATTTTAGCCGCATGTGATCTGGTGTAATACCAAGGTGTCACAAACCACCGGGGGGGTCACTCAGAAATCCCCCGCGCTGGCTACCAGTACGTCACAATCGGGGGGTAACAAGTGGGGGTCACCCCTCCTTTATACCTCCCGACCGACAGACAGAGCACGTGACGCGCTCTCTAGCGCCCCTCTTATAGTCAGGCCAATTATGGAATTGCCCGACAATAAGCAAGGAGGCCGCTATACTACTTATGCCGATTATTGAAGGGTCCCCAGTGAGAGTAGGGTATATATTCCCCCGACCTCCGCGGGCGGAATATATAAAACCTCCCCGGATCTCACTGGCCTCCCCACAATAATCCTTGGCACAACTCGCTGCCACCAACCGCTTCACGGTAACTATTAGCCGAACACACAGACGTGGGATTCAAGATCGAGATAACAGAACAGCCCAAGATTAATTATATAATTTAATCAGCCTAAAGCACACTAGAAACTACAATATATACAATAGGGAATCTACAGAATATACATATGTCAGAGTACAGTTACAGATAAAGCATGGTTTACAAACAGGTATGCAATTCAATCAGTTACCTTGTGCGTCTGGCCACAGGGGGGCGCTGTAGACCAGGTTTCTAGGAACTCCCACAGATGTTTCCTGCACGTGACCCCCAGCGAAAGAACCCTGGAAAATGGCCGAAGTAGGGTTATCAACCTGGGCAAATCCAGGTCCCCTCCTACCTTAGTGACCTCAGAGGGAGCACTGCTCCACCCCTGGCTGGAGTTATGGACAAAATCCACAACATGGAATATGGCCATAACTTGGCCTGGGAGCGTCGTAGGCGGACGCCAACGCTCTCATTGTGACAGCTATGAATTTAGCTACAGAATGAGAGGACTCATGACTTGTCTACTAGTTCCCCATTGGCTGATATCACGCCTGGGGTATTTCCCAAGCTCCCGCTCCCATAAAAAGAGTGTGCCAGCATCGTCCGCATGCGGAGACACCATTTTTATGGTTGCCATATTTATCGGAAATATGGCTTGCGAGATATGAACCATTTTTTACTGGAGTCGTTCTGTCTGGATACTTCCAAGCTTGCTAATTAGATAGCAGCTCCTACCACAGGGTCACGGCAGGGAGTCATCCTGTGTCCATTGTTCCCACATCATCTCATCTCCATATCACAGGAGATGGCCATGGGATGTGACACCTTCACAGATGCTGGACATTGAGAACAAGAAGGGAGGGGGGCACTGCCAGGGAGTGATGAGCGATTATGACTGGAAGTCATAATTCATCTTCATATCCCGGGATTTGCCTCACACCTCCCCCCTTTTGAGGGCGCTAGGGGGCAGCACACTCCGGTGTTCCCCCGTGCGCCCGTCCGCGACCTCTCCTTGTCGGGACAGCCCGTCTGCGTTACCGTGGTCCCGGCCCCTTTTGTGGCGAATGGTGAAGTTGTATTGCTGGAGCGCAAGGCTCCATCGCAACAATCGCCCATTCGTCCCAGAGACGGTGTGCAACCAGCTGAGGGGATTGTGGTCCGTCTCCACGATGAAGTGGCGCCCGTATAGATAGGGTTGCAGACGCTGCAGGGCCCACACTATGGCCAGGCACTCCTTCTCCATCGTGGAATAGGCCACTTCCCTTGGTAACAGCTTCCTGCTCAGGTACAAGACTGGGTGCTCTTGGCTCGCAGAGTCCACCTGGCTGAGCACCGCACCGAGGCCGAAGTCACTGGCGTCGGTCTGTACTACAAACGGCCGCGTGAAGTCGGCTGCCTGTAGCACGGGCGGGCTGGACAGGGCGTCCTTTAGGGCCCGGAAGGCTGTCTCGCAGTCCATTGTCCAATCGACTGCAGAGGGCAGCTTCTTTTTGGTGAGGTCCGTCAAGGGCTTTGCCAGGCTACTATAGCGTGGAACAAACCTCCTATAGTACCCGGCGGTCCCTAAGAAGGACATCACCTGCTTCTTGGTCCTGGGGGTGGGCCAGGATGCGATGGCCTCCACTTTCTCAGGCTCGGGCTTCAGTGTTCTCCCGCCTACCCGGTGACCGAGGTACTGGACCTCGCTCATGGCCAGCTGACACTTTCCCGGCTTGATGGTCAAACCTGCCCGGTGGATCCGCCTGAGCACCTGTGCTAGATGCTCTAGGTGGTCCTCCCAGGTGGGACTGAAGACGGCAATGTCATCCAGGTACGCGGCCGCGTACCCTTCAAGTCCCTTGAGCAGGGTGTTGACCATCCGCTGGAAAGTGGCAGGGGCATTCCTCATCCCGAATGGCATCACCGTGGACTCGTATAGTCCAAATGGGGTAATAAAGGCAGAGCGTTCCCTGGCCTTGCGAGTCAGGGGGATCTGCCAATATCCCCGGCTCAGGTCCATGATGGTCAGGTACTGAGCCCCGGCCAACTGATCGAGCAGGTCATCGATGCGTGGCATTGGGTACGCATCGGCGACCGTGACAGCATTGAGCCCCCTGTAGTCCACGCAGAACCGAGTGGTTCGGTCCTTCTTAGGGACGAGGACTACAGGCGAGGCCCAAGCGCTGTTGGATGCCTGGATCACCCCCAGCTTCAGCATCTCGTCAATCTCCTGGCGCATGTGTTGCTGCACCTCCAGGGAGACCCGATATGCTGAACGCCGGATCGGGGGATGATCCCCAGTGTCCACGTGATGGACAGCCAAGTCAGTCCTTCCGGGCTGGTTGGTAAACAACCCCCGGAAGGGGAGGAGGGTGGCCCACAGCTGGGACCGTTGGTCCTCCAAGAGCTGGTGGCCAACCTCCACATCCTCAATGGATCCGCCTGCCCTAACCTGGGCTAGCATATCCAAGAGGGTCTCCGCTTCTCCCTCCTCGGGCAGGTTGCACACGGGGAGCGCACATGCCTCCCGCTCATGATGTGCCTTCATCATGTTCACATGGAAGGGCTTCCGCCTTCCACGGGCAGGGTCCAGGGTGACCAGGTACGTCACAGGGTTGAGCTGCTGGTACACGAGGTATGGGCCTTCCCAGGCTGCCTGAAGCTTGTCCTGTGGTACGGGGACCAGTACCCACACCTTTTGACCCACTTGGTAGGTCCTCTCACAAGCGTTCTGGTCGTACCAACGCTTCTGATCGGCCTGGGCTTGAGCCATATTGTCGTGTACCAGTTGCGTCAAGGCCTGCATTTTGTCCCGGAAGCGCATGACATACTCGATAACCGACACTCCAGGGGTGGCCAAATCCCCTTCCCAAGCCTCTTTCACCAGAGCCAGGGGGCCCCGCACACGTCGCCCGTACAGGAGCTCAAACGGTGAGAATCCTGTTGAGGCCTGTGGAACCTCCCGGTAAGCAAATAACAGGTGTGGGAGATACCGCTCCCAGTCACGCCCATGGGAGTCGACCAACATCTTAAGCATCTGCTTTAAGGTGCCATTGAACCGCTCGCACAGGCCATTAGTCTGTGGATGGTACGGGCTGGCCACCAGATGTCGCACCTGGACTTGCTTACAGAGGGCCTCCATCAGCTGGGACATGAATTGGGTCCCCCGGTCAGTGAGCATTTCCTGGGGAAAACCCACTCGGGAGAAAATCTCCAGCAATGCGGTGGCCACCTTGTCAGCCCGAATGGACGACAAGGCCACTGCTTCTGGGTACCGGGTGGCATAGTCCACTACCGTCAGTATGAAGCGTTTCCCGGAGCTGCTGGGGATGGCCAGCGGGCCGACCAGATCCACAGCCACCCTCCTGAAAGGCTCATCGATGATGGGCAGAGATACCAGTGGGGCTTTGGGGCGTGGCCCCGCCTTCCCCACTCTCTGACAGGTTTCACACGAACGGCAGTAGGCAGCCACATCGGCCCCCATTTTTGGCCAGTAGAAATGCTGGTTTAACCTGGCCTTGGTCTTAGCGATCCCTAGGTGTCCGGCCATCGGAATCTCATGTGCGATCCGCAACAACTCCGTCCGGAACGGATAGGGTACCACCAACTGTCGGTCCCTGGGCCACGCCTCCGGTGAACCCTGCTGGACCGTGGCCCGGTACAGCCGTCCTTGGTCCCAGACCACTCGCTCCGGGTCCGAGTCCGAGGGAGGCTGTGCCGCCTGCTCCTTAAGAGCTTTCAGGCTGTCGTCAGCTTCTAACGCTGCCTGAAACCCCTGACTAGATGTGGCCAGAATCGACGAGACTGTCACATCTTCGGTCAGTACCCCGGGACCTGTGTCCTGGCCTCCACCTGACTCGGCTGCCACTTGGTCAGAAGGGGAAGAGCTATCGGACCTCCGGGAGGCCCCTTGGCTTCCAGCACTCCCACTGCGGGTGACAGCGGCCACAGCCGCTGCGACCGTGGGTCGTGCCTGCTCCTCCTCCGTTCCTGACCAAGTCGCCGGTTCAGGCAGACCGACCTGGCTTCCTGACACCCCGGTTGTGGGGGAACAATGCACCGAGATCTTACCTGGGAGCACTTCCGCTCCTGGACCGGCCCCAATCTCACCTGCCTGTTCCCCTCCTGCAGCAACAGAACCCCGCTGTGAAATCTCTGGGGACCCCACATTTGCTGTGGTAGCCCCCACCCCACACACTGGTCCTCCCCCTGCAGCACCCTGCTCTCTGCTTATCCCTGCAGAGGGCAACAGATCCCAGCTCACAGGCTGATTACTTGTAGAGGCATTGTCACACCTTTCTCTGACCCCCTCCCCTGTCACAGCTGCAGCTGTGTGTGTGTCTATGGTGTCTGTGCAAGCAGAAATATCAGAGTTCACTCCCCCCTCTCTCACATCATTCATAGATAACACATTAACATTGTCAGGAGTCATGTCCGTACTGGCTGAAGGTTCAGCCCTTGGTGGGGGCCCAAACTGGGAGGTTATCTGCCCCAAATCTGTCCCAAGTAGCACGTTTGCAGGGATCCGATCAGTTACCCCCACCTCCCTCACCCCTCGCCCTGCGCCCCAGTCCACATAAATGTCAGCAACAGGCAGCGCCGGGTCAATGCCTCCAATCCCGGAGACAGCGAGGGTTTTTCCCGGGATCAAGTCTTGGGGGGACACCATGTCAGGCCGCACCAGAGTCACCTCCGAGGCGCTGTCTCGCAGTCCTATGGTCACAGACCGGCCGACGGTGACAGGTTGGAAGCTGTCCAGGGACCTACCACCACCCCCACCCACACAATACACCTTGGGCGGCCCTTGGGACGGGGACGGGGCCTTGGGACGCTGAGGGCACATGGCCTTGAAGTGTCCAGGTAAGTTGCACTGGTGGCACCGTCTTGGTTCTGCCACGGGCCTGGAGAGGGGAGTTGAGGGGGACACCCCCTGCAGTCTAGGGGCAGGTGGGGCAGTCGCAGAGTTCATCTTACCCCCTCTCCAGGTGCTGCTGGTGGCTGCTCTCCTGGCCTCAGGAGCCCGATTGTTGGTGTAGTCATCGGCCAGGGCAGCTGTAGCCGTGGACCCCTTTGGCTTCTGGTCTCGGATGAACTGGCGGAGATCCTCAGGGCAGTTCCACAAGAGTTGCTCCGTGATGAACAAGTCCAGGATCTCCGGTCCGGTGGAAAGCTGCAGGCCTTGGGTCCAGTGGTCGGCAGCTCGGGCAAGTGCCCGCCGGTGGTCAGCCCAGGAGTCCTTTGGTCCCTTTTGCAGGGTCCGGAACTTCTTGCGGTAGGACTCTGGAGTGAGGTTGTACTGTTGGATCAGGGCCCGCTTGATGGTGTCGTAGCCCTGATCTGCCTCAGCAGGCAAGTCCCCAAGGATATCCAGGGCCTTACCCCTTAGACGGGGGGTCAGGTATTTGGCCCACTGATCCTTGTCCAGATGGTGCTGCAAGCAAGTCCGTTCAAAAGCAGTCAGGAAAGAGTCCAAGTCTCCATCCTTCTCCAGCACTGGGAAGTCCTCAACACGGACCTTTGGAAGTTTGGTGTTTTGAAGGTCACATGTGGCTGATGAGGGCCGGAGCTGAGCTAGCTGCAGCTGGTAGTCACGGTCTGCCTGTCGCTCTCGCTCTTCACGCGCTGCCTGCCGCTCCGCAGCCTCACGCGCTGCTTGCCGTTCCGCAGCCTCAGCGTCACGCGCTGCTTGCCGCTCCGCAGCCTCAGCGTCACGCGCTGCCTGTCGCCCACGCTCGGCCATGAGTATCTCGTAGGTATCCCGGTCTCCAGCCATAAGCCTGGCCAAGGCAGCTTGAAGGAGGGCCTCTGCACCTCTCAGGCCGGAGGGATTGGCAAGTGGTGATCTGCGGCACGCTGCAGAGCCAGGGGATTCACTGTCCATTTCAGAGCGGAGGACTGGCATCTGGCTCGTTGAGGACCCTTGGGTGAGCTGCTCCTCATCTTGTCCATCAGTGCCAGGTTGTGCAATGTCCTCTGCAGAGCTGTTCTCTGGCGTCGGGCTCTTGGAGGGCTCGTGGACAACCTCCTCATTACTGTCCACAGCACCGTCCTCCCTCTCTTCGGCTCCTGCTTTAGCATTGGCCAGTTGCCTAGCTCTGCTCCTGGTGCCATCAGCCATTCTTGCAGACTTTTGGTCACTGACACAGAACTGACACCTGATGCCTCCACACACCTTACAGTATCTGCACTCTGACACTCTAGTGTTGAGCTAGTCTGAAGACCCCAGCAGCCACAGCTGCTGCAGGCAGTCTTTAGTGTCTGGGAGTATGGGTCTCACACTCACACACACTATTATCTCGATCCCACCGCTGCCACCAATATGTCACAAACCACCGGGGGGGTCACTCAGAAATCCCCCGCGCTGGCTACCAGTACGTCACAATCGGGGGGTAACAAGTGGGGGTCACCCCTCCTTTATACCTCCCGACCGACAGACAGAGCACGTGACGCGCTCTCTAGCGCCCCTCTTATAGTCAGGCCAATTATGGAATTGCCCGACAATAAGCAAGGAGGCCGCTATACTACTTATGCCGATTATTGAAGGGTCCCCAGTGAGAGTAGGGTATATATTCCCCCGACCTCCGCGGGCGGAATATATAAAACCTCCCCGGATCTCACTGGCCTCCCCACAATAATCCTTGGCACAACTCGCTGCCACCAACCGCTTCACGGTAACTATTAGCCGAACACACAGACGTGGGATTCAAGATCGAGATAACAGAACAGCCCAAGATTAATTATATAATTTAATCAGCCTAAAGCACACTAGAAACTACAATATATACAATAGGGAATCTACAGAATATACATATGTCAGAGTACAGTTACAGATAAAGCATGGTTTACAAACAGGTATGCAATTCAATCAGTTACCTTGTGCGTCTGGCCACAGGGGGGCGCTGTAGACCAGGTTTCTAGGAACTCCCACAGATGTTTCCTGCACGTGACCCCCAGCGAAAGAACCCTGGAAAATGGCCGAAGTAGGGTTATCAACCTGGGCAAATCCAGGTCCCCTCCTACCTTAGTGACCTCAGAGGGAGCACTGCTCCACCCCTGGCTGGAGTTATGGACAAAATCCACAACATGGAATATGGCCATAACTTGGCCTGGGAGCGTCGTAGGCGGACGCCAACGCTCTCATTGTGACAGCTATGAATTTAGCTACAGAATGAGAGGACTCATGACTTGTCTACTAGTTCCCCATTGGCTGATATCACGCCTGGGGTATTTCCCAAGCTCCCGCTCCCATAAAAAGAGTGTGCCAGCATCGTCCGCATGCGGAGACACCATTTTTATGGTTGCCATATTTATCGGAAATATGGCTTGCGAGATATGAACCATTTTTTACTGGAGTCGTTCTGTCTGGATACTTCCAAGCTTGCTAATTAGATAGCAGCTCCTACCACAGGGTCACGGCAGGGAGTCATCCTGTGTCCATTGTTCCCACATCATCTCATCTCCATATCACAGGAGATGGCCATGGGATGTGACACCTTCACAGATGCTGGACATTGAGAACAAGAAGGGAGGGGGGCACTGCCAGGGAGTGATGAGCGATTATGACTGGAAGTCATAATTCATCTTCATATCCCGGGATTTGCCTCACACAAGGCGACATGGGAAGAGAAATGACATTCATATTAGATCATTCAATGGATGTCAAATGGGAGGGACAAATGGAAAATCCTATAAGAAATTAGAAAATCCCCATTGTTCATTGAGGCCTATTGGTTTCATAGTTCTCAATAAGGTAATCCATTTGCACTCCATTTGTCCTAATTTCTTCCCCATGTCGCCCCTTCTGTTTCCCACATGCAATTTGTCAATGCCTGAGAATTGAAGATTATGTCCCTGACCAGGGTGGCATTCGCGAAAATGTTTCGCAATCGGTTTCAATTTAGCGAGTTTCTCGGTTTGGTCTGCGGTAACTGTTTCAGCATTCTTAATGTCTCTGATGTGTTCCAAAATGCGAACCCGAAGTTCGCGTGTAGTCATGCCCACGTATAGTTTTTTGCACGGACAACATGCCAAGTAAATGACATGTGTAGTTCTACAGTTGATGTATTGGAGAATTTTAAATGTTCTACCATTTAGCGCATCTGAAAAATTCTGGGTTTTTAAGACATATTTACATGCTGAACAGCTACCGCATTTCCAAGAACCCCATTTTGGTCCCTTAGAATCAAAAATGAATTGAGATGTTGTAGCCACATGGTGACTATGTACCAGAAACTCACGTATCGTTTTGCTTCTCCTGGCTACAAAGGAAGGTTCGTTAGTGACAATTTTACACAGATAAGGATCTTGTTTTAGGATGGACCAATGTCTTGAAATGACATCTGTTAATTCCGCCCATCTGGAGTGGTAGGTGGTGATGAACCGGAGTTTGTTGTCAGAGGTTCCCTTGTGATGAGGAATAAGAAGTGTTGATCTCTCCGCAGTTTTTGCCCGCTGGTAAGCTTGATTAATGTATTTACTCTTATATCCACGTTGGAGAAATCTTGTCTGGAGATCTCCTGCCTGTTGTTCAAAGTCCTCAACTCTGTCACAGATGCGTCGCGCTCTGATAAATTGGCCAGTAGGAATGGCACGTATTACATGTGAAGGGTGAGCTGACTTAGCGTGTAAAAATGAATTAACACTTGTCTCCTTACGATGTATGTTGGTGTGTAGGTCTCCCTGGTTGTCCACCATGATATCCAAATCCAAAAAGCTGATTCTGGTCTTGCTGACCGAGTATGTTAATTTGACGTTCCACAAGTTGTTATTCAGATGGTTCAGGAATTCTTCCAATACTGTTCTGGAGCCCTGCCAAATGAATAGAACGTCATCTATGAATCTTAGCCAGAGCACCACTGAACCAGAAAACATTGCCTCGCTGTTTTGCACAAATTCCCTCTCCCACATTCCCATGAAAAGATTAGCGTAGGATGGGGCACATGCCACCCCCATCGCTACGCCTCTTTTCTGTAGGAAAAAGCGATCCTTGAAAACAAAATAGTTGTGGGAGAGGATAAATTTCATCACAGTAAGAAGAAAGTCAACAAGATCATTCTCCATATCCCTATTAGTCAGGAAGAATCTTAGTGCCGAGAGTCCCAGGGGATGAAGGATACTAGTGTACAGGGACTCCACATCACATGTGACGAGGAACATGTCCTCGTCCATGTGTATCCCATCTAGTCTTTGTAAGACTTCAGTGGAGTCCCTTACGTAAGATGGTAATTCCATAACTATGGGCTTTAGAAAGTGATCCAATAATTTGGATACAGGTTCCACCAGACTGCCCATCCCTGAGACAATCGGTCTCCCAGGGGGGTTCTTTAGGTCCTTGTGTACCTTAGGTAATAGATATAACGTTGGTACACAAGGAAATTTGATCCTTAAACCTTCCCATATTTTCTTGGGTAAGACTCCCACTTCAAGAGCTTCATCAAGTATATCATATAATTCATTTTGAAAGGATTCCGTGGGATCCTTAGGGAGTTGTTGATAGCAGAGGGGGTCGTGGAGCTGTCTGAAGACCTCTTTCTCATAGAGGTCCACAGGCCACACTACCACGTTACCCCCCTTGTCTGCTGGTTTAAAAATGACACCCTTCATGTGTCTTAATTCGTCCAGGGCCTGTCGCTGCTCCCTACATAAATTGTCATACGGTCGGTGTTGGGGAATACGAAATATTGCCTCAACAACCATCCTAACAAATACCTCCACTGAGGAACTTAATGATAATGGTGGAAAATAAGTACTCTTTTTCTTAAGAATTTCTGGGAACTTACCAGGTTGTATATTCATCTGCTCCAATAACAGATCTTCTAAGGCTTGTAGTGCCGCCAGTTCTTCCTCTGTGGAGAATGAATCAGATTTTGATTTATTAGAGTGGTATTTCTTCAATAATAATTTACGGGCAAAAAGAAAGGTATCTTTAATTGCCGTAAAATGATCGAAATTGGCTGTTGGGCTGAAGCCCAAACCTAAGGAGAGGACAGATTCTTGTGCGGCTGTCAAGATAATATTAGATAAATTAATTACCTTTAAGGTACTTGTTGATTTTGGGTCTGATTCAAAGCCAGATGGTTTATATTTCTTCGCCTTATTGCGTGTGTAGTATCCACCTCCGGCCACTGAGGTCTCTCCCCGGGAGTTATCAGTAGAAATAGTCGAGATATCACTCATAGACGATGAGAATGATGTCGTTCTCGCGGGATTTGGTCTTGATCTCCATCTATAGACTTTGTTAGTCTGGTAGTCCCGGGTATCCCGTTGAAATTTACTCGTTTTCAAGGTCTGTATATCTTTCTCCCACTTTTGGAAGGCGTTGTTCAATTCCGAGTCAAATTTTTGCATTTGTTCGGGAGAAAGTGCCTGTCTCACTCTATCTTGTGATATTTTAATTTGTTCCTCTAGTTTTTCAAGATGTTTTTTATCGGCCTCAATCAATGTCATGTCTTTGTGTCTTTTGTGTACATGTTTTTTAATCATGTTAATAAAGATGGAATATTTTGCACTATAATATGGTCTTTTGAAGTGTTTGTAGGGATATATTTAGTGACGCTCTAAAGACCATCATAAAATAAACCTTTTTGAGCATTGATAACTTCCTTATGAGTAAATAATTGTTGCTGTTGTTTTAGGAAGGATCACCAACATGGACTTTAGAAACCGAGATTCTACATGGTTAAATAAATTGTCAACCATATTTGGAGATGTGGATGGTGATGTTGTGGACAACACTTCAGAGGATATCACAGATGAGAAAGACGCATTGAAGGAATTATTGTACAGAAGGACTAAGACATGGTGGAACAAGGCTTCTTTAGAACATTATGACCAACGAAAACTTGTTCCACGTGGCCTACGAGTACAGGTCATGCCATCATTTTCCTTGGAAGAGGAACAATTGGCAAAAAAATGGGAGGAAGCGTGTAATACATGCTCATCATCTTTCATATCAATATTGATTGAGGCCGATAAAAAACATCTCGAAAAACTAGAGGAACAAATTAAAATATCACAAGATAGAGTGAGACAGGCACTTTCTCCCGAACAAATGCAAAAATTTGACTCGGAATTGAACAACGCCTTCCAAAAGTGGGAGAAAGATATACAGACCTTGAAAACGAGTAAATTTCAACGGGATACCCGGGACTACCAGACTAACAAAGTCTATAGATGGAGATCAAGACCAAATCCCGCGAGAACGACATCATTCTCATCGTCTATGAGTGATATCTCGACTATTTCTACTGATAACTCCCGGGGAGAGACCTCAGTGGCCGGAGGTGGATACTACACACGCAATAAGGCGAAGAAATATAAACCATCTGGCTTTGAATCAGACCCAAAATCAACAAGTACCTTAAAGGTAATTAATTTATCTAATATTATCTTGACAGCCGCACAAGAATCTGTCCTCTCCTTAGGTTTGGGCTTCAGCCCAACAGCCAATTTCGATCATTTTACGGCAATTAAAGATACCTTTCTTTTTGCCCGTAAATTATTATTGAAGAAATACCACTCTAATAAATCAAAATCTGATTCATTCTCCACAGAGGAAGAACTGGCGGCACTACAAGCCTTAGAAGATCTGTTATTGGAGCAGATGAATATACAACCTGGTAAGTTCCCAGAAATTCTTAAGAAAAAGAGTACTTATTTTCCACCATTATCATTAAGTTCCTCAGTGGAGGTATTTGTTAGGATGGTTGTTGAGGCAATATTTCGTATTCCCCAACACCGACCGTATGACAATTTATGTAGGGAGCAGCGACAGGCCCTGGACGAATTAAGACACATGAAGGGTGTCATTTTTAAACCAGCAGACAAGGGGGGTAACGTGGTAGTGTGGCCTGTGGACCTCTATGAGAAAGAGGTCTTCAGACAGCTCCACGACCCCCTCTGCTATCAACAACTCCCTAAGGATCCCACGGAATCCTTTCAAAATGAATTATATGATATACTTGATGAAGCTCTTGAAGTGGGAGTCTTACCCAAGAAAATATGGGAAGGTTTAAGGATCAAATTTCCTTGTGTACCAACGTTATATCTATTACCTAAGGTACACAAGGACCTAAAGAACCCCCCTGGGAGACCGATTGTCTCAGGGATGGGCAGTCTGGTGGAACCTGTATCCAAATTATTGGATCACTTTCTAAAGCCCATAGTTATGGAATTACCATCTTACGTAAGGGACTCCACTGAAGTCTTACAAAGACTAGATGGGATACACATGGACGAGGACATGTTCCTCGTCACATGTGATGTGGAGTCCCTGTACACTAGTATCCTTCATCCCCTGGGACTCTCGGCACTAAGATTCTTCCTGACTAATAGGGATATGGAGAATGATCTTGTTGACTTTCTTCTTACTGTGATGAAATTTATCCTCTCCCACAACTATTTTGTTTTCAAGGATCGCTTTTTCCTACAGAAAAGAGGCGTAGCGATGGGGGTGGCATGTGCCCCATCCTACGCTAATCTTTTCATGGGAATGTGGGAGAGGGAATTTGTGCAAAACAGCGAGGCAATGTTTTCTGGTTCAGTGGTGCTCTGGCTAAGATTCATAGATGACGTTCTATTCATTTGGCAGGGCTCCAGAACAGTATTGGAAGAATTCCTGAACCATCTGAATAACAACTTGTGGAACGTCAAATTAACATACTCGGTCAGCAAGACCAGAATCAGCTTTTTGGATTTGGATATCATGGTGGACAACCAGGGAGACCTACACACCAACATACATCGTAAGGAGACAAGTGTTAATTCATTTTTACACGCTAAGTCAGCTCACCCTTCACATGTAATACGTGCCATTCCTACTGGCCAATTTATCAGAGCGCGACGCATCTGTGACAGAGTTGAGGACTTTGAACAACAGGCAGGAGATCTCCAGACAAGATTTCTCCAACGTGGATATAAGAGTAAATACATTAATCAAGCTTACCAGCGGGCAAAAACTGCGGAGAGATCAACACTTCTTATTCCTCATCACAAGGGAACCTCTGACAACAAACTCCGGTTCATCACCACCTACCACTCCAGATGGGCGGAATTAACAGATGTCATTTCAAGACATTGGTCCATCCTAAAACAAGATCCTTATCTGTGTAAAATTGTCACTAACGAACCTTCCTTTGTAGCCAGGAGAAGCAAAACGATACGTGAGTTTCTGGTACATAGTCACCATGTGGCTACAACATCTCAATTCATTTTTGATTCTAAGGGACCAAAATGGGGTTCTTGGAAATGCGGTAGCTGTTCAGCATGTAAATATGTCTTAAAAACCCAGAATTTTTCAGATGCGCTAAATGGTAGAACATTTAAAATTCTCCAATACATCAACTGTAGAACTACACATGTCATTTACTTGGCATGTTGTCCGTGCAAAAAACTATACGTGGGCATGACTACACGCGAACTTCGGGTTCGCATTTTGGAACACATCAGAGACATTAAGAATGCTGAAACAGTTACCGCAGACCAAACCGAGAAACTCGCTAAATTAAAACCGATTGCGAAACATTTTCGCGAATGCCACCCTGGTCAGGGACATAATCTTCAATTCTCAGGCATTGACAAATTGCATGTGGGAAACAGAAGGGGCGACATGGGGAAGAAATTAGGACAAATGGAGTGCAAATGGATTACCTTATTGAGAACTATGAAACCAATAGGCCTCAATGAACAATGGGGATTTTCTAATTTCTTATAGGATTTTCCATTTGTCCCTCCCATTTGACATCCATTGAATGATCTAATATGAATGTCATTTCTCTTCCCATGTCGCCTTGGTATTACACCAGATCACATGCGGCTAAAATATGTCTTAGAATTGAGGTCAAATTGTGACCCTATATATAGAGTTGTGACATTATAGGTTGTGAGTACCATCACATATATTTATATATGATAATGATTGATAACTTATATTATCTCTTGTCACAATGTTAGCCTGATAAAAATTGATACCTACTTTCTCTATCTATGCCATGGGTAGCGGGTGGCGACATTTTTTGTCGCCTCTCTCCACCTCATTGCTATAGATGAGTCCGCTATGGACTTCCCCTGACATTCTTCTGACTGATGAGGACTAGAGAATAAAGACTGTTAAGGACTGAAATCTGAATCCCCCCGTCCTTCTGATGCTATATGTAATAGTGGTGTCAATAACTGATGTCTATTGCCACTATGAGTATTATTGCATGTACTCATATATGAATGAACAATGATTGACAACATACATAATCTCCTGTTGCAATGTTAGCCTGATTAAAATGCATATTGGCTCCCCTTTTTTCTATCTATGCCATGGGTAGCAGGTGGTGATATTTATTATCACCTCTTTCTACATCATTACCATAGATGAGTCCTATATGGACTTTCTCCGACACTCCTATGATCGGTGGGGACTTGATAATGAAGACTGTCAAGGATTGAGATTTGTATCTCTCCACCTCTTTTGATATTATGTACAGTAGGTGGTGCCAATATGTGACACCCCTTTCTGGTACATTGTCTCTGATACTCTACGCCTTCTGTGTACAACATCCACATTGGAGTGGACATAATTAATATGAATTTCATTGAATGCGCGGATATATACTTTCTAATTACTATACCATATTTGGAGAGCGATGACACCTTTGTGTCACCCCTCTCTGTAATGTCGTTTTAGTAGGGTCTAATATGATCTTTCATGACCAAAAAGTTCAAACTCTTAATTGTGATATTCCTCTGAATGTGTCTGTTTGCGGCATCATTACTTTAGAGTTGTGTTTTATTATTTTAATCGAGGGAATGATATGGACACCTTGTATACAGCAACTATGTACATAATGGATATAATTAATATGGGATAGTACTGATAATATTTTGACATATATACCCCTTCTTTGTTACAAATTTATAGATATATGAATGGTACATTATAAAAATTGATGCAATCTCTATCAATATAGGATTGAATATTAGAGTTGTGCCCTGTTAGATCCATGAATAGAATATATGGGGTTTCGCTATCTACTTGTTGTCCTATATACCTTATTATCCATATGGAGAATACCGATTTCCGGTATACAACAAAATGGAGCTGCTTCCCCCTGCACACAGCACCATGAGCACTGACGCTGCGATGCGCATGCGTGCTCCCGTCCCGGCGGCCTCGTGGCGTGGGTGCGTCATCACATGCGACTTCGGTCGCGTCTGGTGACGCGCCCGTGCCTCGCGGTGGCTGGGGGGGAGTTTTCGCGTCCGCACCAGCAGCGTCCGGTAAAAACAGTGCTCATCATTAATAGCAATCAGCTGTTTGGGGGGTATATGAGGCTGGCCAGCATTCCCTCACATCACTCCCTGACGAAGATACGTGAAAAGATCGTTGGAGTGGTGTGAGGGAGTCTCTATCCATTAGGTAACTATACCATCTTTCTGCATGTTTAGTCCACATGGACCTTGAAATACTGGCTTGTGAAATGCTATCGGGTCTCTTTTCTTATGAGATCTGAAACCTCTGCAATATGTTTTATCGTTGTGTCCATTATACAGAACTCTCTTGCAAAATATAAACGATAGACCTATATGTAATGGGACAAATGCACTTTTACTTATAAACCAGAGCACCTTGAATTGTATCTACATGCAGATGTCTTATTTATCATTTGAGGGTTATCTCTCTTGCTCTTTCCAGTAAAAAGTTTCATTACTATTATCTACAGATTATATGCAAGGAGAATTGTATGAAAACCCTTTTTATGCTGATATAAATTCATCCCAGTATATAGGGGATGATAGATGATGGTTTCAATATACTAAATGATATTATGAATGAAATTGTCAAAATTATGCCTTCTTGATAGACTCCTCTTTCTACACCTTTGTTCATACACTTTTTTTATCATGTCTTTGTGTCTTTTGTGTACATGTTTTTTAATCATGTTAATAAAGATGGAATATTTTGCACTATAATATGGTCTTTTGAAGTGTTTGTAGGGATATAATATGTGAACTTGGCCTAAAGTAGCAATGTCCTTCTTTGTGCCCCTCAGCATACACAATATAAATTTTCACATCTGTCTACCCATATAATGGTAACGATTATGACCCTCTTCATAGCCTTAGGATCTATAGTAAAACTCTGCAAAGTACAGGGATAATACACACACACCAACACACACACACACACACTGATGGCACAGCACATGGGCAAAACACACACACAGTGATGGCACAGTACATGAGCAACACAAGCAGTGATGGCATAGCACAGGGGCAACACACAGTGATGGCACAGCACAGGGGCAACAGACACACATAGTGATGGCACAGAATAGGAGCAACAGACACACATAGAGTGATGGCACAGCACATGGGTGACACACACACACAGTGATGGCACAGCATAAGGGCAACAGACACACACACAGTGATGGCACATTATAGGGGCAACAGACACACACACAGTGATGGCACAGCATAGGTGCAACAGACACACACACAGTGATGGCACCGCACAGGGTCAACAAACACACACAGTGATAGCACAGCACAAGGGCAACAGACACACACACACAGTAATGGCACAGCACAGGGGCAATAGACACACACACAGTAATGGCACAGCACAGGGGCAATAGACACACACACAGTGATGGCACAGCACAGGGGCAACAGACACACACTGATGGCACAGCACAGGGGCAACAGACACACAGTGATGGCACAGCACATGGGCAACAGACACACACAGTGATGGCACAGCACATGGGCGACACACACACAGTGATGGCACAGCATAAGGGAAAGAGACACACACATAGTGATGGCACAGCACATGGGTGACACACACACAGAGATGGCACAGCATAAGGGCAACAGACACACACACAGTGATGGCACATCATAGGGGCAACAGACACACACACAGTAATGGCACAGCATAGTTGCAACAGACACACACACAGTGATGGCACCGCACAGGGTCAACAAACACACACAGTGATAGCACAGCACAAGGGCAACAGACACGCACACACAGTAATGGCACAGCACAGAGGCAATAGACACACACACAGTAATGGCACAGCACAGGGGCAATAGACACACACACAGTGATGGCACAGCACAGGGGCAACAGACACACACTGATGGCACAGCACAGGGGCAACAGACACACAGTGATGGCACAGCACATGGGCAACAGACACACACAGTGATGGCACAGCACATGGGCGACACACACACAGTGATGGCACAGCATAAGGGCAACAGGCACACACACACACAGTGATGGCACAGCATAGGGGCAAGAGACACACACATAGTGATGGCACAGCTTAGGGGCAACAGACACACACAGTGATGGCACAGCACAGGAGCAACAGACACACACACACACAGAGTGATGGCACAGCACACGGGCAACAGACACACACACAGTGATGGCACAGTACAGGAGCAACACACACAGAGTGATGGCACAGCACAGGGGCAACAGACACACACACAGAGTGATGGCACAGCACAGGGGAGACACACACACAGTGATGGCATAGGACAGTTTTTCTGTAGTGTTACAGACATTTGTACATTATAATACCTGCTCCTGTGCTGTGAGTGTGAGAGATGATGATAGTGGCTCCGGCCTCAGTGCTGCACTTCCTCTCAGTCCTCCTGGCTGCTCCTGCTCTCCTTTGCTTTTTCTTTCTATTCCTTCTGTTCTCCGATTCTCATTGTTTTTTATGCTCTCTGTTTGCTTTTCTCTTTTTTCTGTGCTCTCTACTCCTCCTCCACTCCAGGACTGTGTTTTCCTCTTCATGACATTCTCCCGCGCTGTACTGAACAAGCTCCACCCTCCCCTGATTGGCTGTTCTCCTCCTGGCATCTCTCAGAGCTCTCTGATTGGAAGAAGAAGCTGCCTGGCCACTCCCTCCTCTTCAGCACAGGCCGCACACAGTGTGCAGTGTGGACGACTCTGCATCTCTGCGTTGGCCAGCCCGCAGCTATACAAACAGTGTCGGAACCCAGTGGCATTAATCAGCTGCTTGGTGATGGCCCGGGGGCATGAAAGTGAAAGTGAAAACCACACATGGCAGGCAGCCGCTCCAGGCCCCTTTAGGTCACAGACCCTGTAGCAGTGGCATCGTCTGCCTCTATTGACAGTACACCACTGTTCTTGGTGTATACTGAACTCTCCTTTCCATAATATGACCTTACATTATACCAACTTCTGTATACTTAAAGAGGTTGTCCAAGTTTGTCACAAAAGTCTGCAGTCATTCTATGTGCTGCAAACTTGCGAACCCTCACAGTGGACACTGTCAGAATTCCTTGGTGTCGGTGGCACAAAGGCACAAGCATGTGACCGCAAATATGCGAAATGCATTTTCCAGCCATATTCTGACAAGACGTGTGGACCTCGCTCAATTTACTTGTATAGAGCGAGGTCCCACATGTGTAGTCCGAATGTAGCCAGGAGTATTTATATTACATACCCATGGTGACATAACCACCCGCTCCCGGCTCTGGTACCAGAGAATTCTGACAGCACGCACTGTGTGCTCTGTGAAGAGACACAAGTCTGCAGTCACATACATTGACTGCAGACTTTCATGCCACACCTGCGTAACACCTTTAATCTGCCCTTCTCCAATACAACTGAATGCAGGAAACTTTTCAACATCATGTGTCCTAGTGGTTCACACTGGACCGTGTGTTGTTTTAATATAATGGTTCTGGCGAACTGGTGAGAATCAGCTGGATCCCATCCCTGAACTGAATTTATGTGCAAAACTAATCCATTCCATTACTGATGCAAACACAATCAGAGAAACCATATTGACTATGGTGTCGGTTTACACTGCCATTTTGTGCCAATTGTTAGACCAGAACAGAAAACGTTTATGTTCAAAAAATGGCCAAAAAGTGGAATCCATATGAACCCCATAATAATCAGCAGTGCCTTTCTGCTTTTGTTGGCATTAGTAATGCAACAGATCCATTTTGCATATTAATTCTGTTTGTCGGTTCCTCTAAACAAAACAATTGGAATGTGCAGACTGAAATGTGAACTAATTCGGGCTTTACACGAGACGATATATCGTGCGATGCATCGTCGGGGTCACGGTTTTCGTGACGCACATCCAGCATCGCACACGATGTCGTCTCGTGTGACACCTCCTAGCGACGCAGTATCGCTCACAAATCGTGAGTCGTCTACTCGTCGCTAGGTTTCATAAAATTGTTTAATTAAAATGGCGCCGGTTGTTCATCGTTTCCGTGGCATCACACGTTGCTCCGTGTGACACCACAGGAACGATGAACACAGCTCACCTGCTTCCCGCGGCACCCGCCGGCTATGTGGAAGGAAGGAGATGGGCGGGATGTTTACATCCCGCTCATCTCCGCCCCTCCGCTTCTATTAGCCGGCTGCCGTGTGATGTCGCTGTGACGCCGAACGTCCCTCCCACTTCAGGAAGAGGATGTTCGTCGCCCACAGAAAGGACGTCCGGGAGGTAAGTGTGTGTGACGGGGGTTAAACGAGTTTGTGCACCACGGGCAGCGATTTGCCCGTGACGCAAAAACGACGAGGGTGGGTATGATCGCTCGTGCTATCGCACGATAGATCGACTCGTGTAAAGCAGGCTTTAGCCTTACTATGCTGTGGATAGAACATTTCAATGACATGATTATCTAGAGGCAACACATCATTGTGTATAGTTGGTAAACACAAAGGTCTAGGTATCAGTGAGGATCAGTGGCACAGAAAAGCCCCACAAACAAAAGGCTAGGTTTTGGTTGTTTGTTTTTTTTGTTTTAACTTTTTATGCAGAAAAACATTTAAAAGATCCTGAAAATCTTCTTTCAGGTGATTGAAAAATAACCATGGAGGTGATAAAGTGACACACATTGGACTCATTACTACATATCAAGGTGTGCTGTGATATGGGACTTGCTGGAGAGAGGTGAGTTCTCCCTGAAGAAAGACTAATGAGAAGCCTACTCAGATGTCTACACGCTTTCAAGTACTTAGCTCACGTTATTGCATATAAAGTAGGCTTTGGATATTTTCTTACCATTGCTAAAAAAAAGATGGACAAAGTATCTTTCCCAACACTTCTCAGATACCTACATTACAATGATATTGAGAGATGTATAAAATAAGAAGACATTAGACTGCCATCTAGAGGTCAACTATGAGAATGACTGTCAACATGAAAAACCCAGAGGCTGACATACAAGGTATATGACAAATTAGCGGTCCGCCTTGACTTCAGATAATTGGAATGTACATAGAACGAAAGTGTGTATCGTCTACAAATGTTCTCGTCAAACTTCCTAAGTTTGTATGGATGAGTGATGCGTCCATTCAGATCAGCCTATTCACCAATTTTTATATAGTAATTTGTACATAAATCATTTATTATTTGTTTCAAGAAAAACCATGAAAATTTCCTTCTCCAGAACATTCTGTAATCTGACGGCTGCTTCACTAAAGTCTCTTCTCTGATAAGGTAATACACTCATTTAATTTAATACTTTGATGCTCACATTTGAAACTCCGGATTCTGTACAATGTCTATCTTGTGCACTGGTGCCCAAAACTGGACTTAATGTTATACGGATATATTATGGCACATGGTCTGACAGTTTATGTGTACATTTAGCACAACTAATTGCTAAATTATAAATTCATGTATCCTGTGACACTACTATAGATACAGGTGCATCTCAATAAACTAGAGTATCATCAAAAAATAAATTTATGTCAGTAATTCAATACAAAAAAAAATGCAAATATTATATAAAGTCATTATAAACAGAGTAATCTATTTGAAATAGATTATTCAAATATATGTTTATTTCTGTTAATGTTGATGATTATAGCTTACAGCCAATGAAAACACAAAATTCATTATCTCAGAAAATTTGAATATTATATAAAACCAACTGAAAAAATGATTTTACACTCAGAAATGTTGGCGCCTACTGAAAAGTCTGTACAGTAAATGCCTCAATACTTGGTCGGGGCTCCCTTTGCATGAATTACTGCATCAGTGCAGCGTGGCATGGAGGTGATCAGCCTGTGGCACTGCTGAGGTGTTATGGAATCCCTGGTTGCTTTGATAGCAGCCTTCAGCTCATCTGCATTGTTTTTTTTTTTTTTTAAATTCTTTATTTTAAAGCCAAACTCGTAACAAACAATACATCCCCTGCTCCCAACTGGGACGCAGGTATTATTACAGAATTGACGGTAGTGTATATACAGACAGCACACATAAGCAATTCACATCCCCGCTACTACTCAGGTCTGGCCCAGTTTGCATATTTTATAAGCCGACCCAACTTAATGTAAGTAGGGAGAAGAGCGAAGAAAAGAAATCAAAGCCTGAACAAAGATTGAAGGCCTGTAGAGAAAGAAAGAAATAAAGAAAGGGGAAGGAGAAGAGAGCAGGAGAGAAGATCAGGGAGTAGAGTAGAGAGAAAGGAAAGAGGGGGGGAGAAAGAAGGCGAGAAGAGAAAAAAATAAATAAATAAATCACGAATCCTGAGGTTCCGTGACCAAGTCCGCATACTCCGCCGAGGAGGTGAACTCTATCCATGGAAACCATGTCCTATAAAAGTCTTCCTGGCGATCGTTAATAGAGGATGTCAAATCCTCCATATGCATCAGATCGTTAATCCGCGAAACCCACTGTGTCACCGTGGGGGGGGTAGTAGACTTCCAACCAAGTGGAACGCAAGACCTGGCAGACATGACCAAGAATCTAAGCAAAGATCTCCTATATTTAGAGACCGGTAGTTCGGATAGCTGTAGAATGAATAGCTCCGGACCCAATGTCTCAGTAGTACCGGTCACTCGTCTGATTACCTCCCCCACTTCTGACCAAAACCGCTGCAGAGAAGGGCAAGACCAAAAAATGTGCACAAAATCACCCTCCCCCTGACCACATCTCCAACAAACCGGGTCAACTGAGGGAAACATTCTATGGAGTCTGGTCGGGACCCTTTACCACCTGGCTAACAGTTTGTAATTAGCTTCCAGCAGTCTGGAACTGATCGAAGTTCTATGTGCTAGCTGGAGGATGTTGTTTCTTTGTGAGTCGGATAAACTAATCCCCAGGTCCCTCTCCCACTGCAACAGGTAGGCCGGGGGGGGCAAATCCCCCGGATCTGATAGCATGTTGTATACCAAGGATAGTGAGTGCCTGACGACTCCCTCTCCTAGACACAACTTTTCAAATCCCGTAGGCGGTCTGACATATCGGCTGAAGCGAGGGAGGGAAAGCATGTAGTGCCTCAACTGCATAGCCCTCCAATCCCCCAGGGAACCCGAAGGCAAGAAGCCCCGGATATCCGTTAGTGAAAGCCAATCCCCCTCTCTGCCCAGATGACAAGCTCTGAAATTGCCCCCTTGAACCCACTTTCTGAAGACCGGGTCCAAGAGACCAGGACGGAATTCCGGGTCACCTAATATGGGTGTCATAGGGGAAGGCACTGGCAAAAGAAGTCGTCTGACCTCCCCTCTCGAGCAGCATTCTACAGTAGCGCCAATGGTAGGATGAGATCTCAGAGCAGGCAGGGGGAGGTTCAAAAGCCAAGGGATGGCCGGAAGATGTATTTCCGAGAAGCTCTGTTCTAGGGCTACCCACGGCTTTGTGCTGGAATGGCGGCACCAGTCCAACACCCTAACCATGTGCGTGGCCAAATAGTACTTTTTAAGGTCTGGGATACCCAGGCCTCCCCTACTCTTAGGCCTGCACAAAAGAGACCGGGAAAGTCTCGCAGGTTTGTTGGCCCAGATAAATTTGATCTGTAGAGAGGCCAGTTCCTTGAAGAAAGAGCTAGGGATCCTAATCGGCAAGGATTGAAAAAGATATAAGAGACGTGGCAGGATATTCATCTTCAATATTGCACATCTCCCGAACCATGTGAAGTAACCCTTCCCCCAGTTGGCGCAGTCTTTTCTAATTGATTGCAGGAGCGGGAGATAATTCAATTTGTAGATTTGACTAGGGTCCGCAGACACCTGGACGCCCAGATACTTCAAGGACTGGCTAGCCCACCTAAACTCGAACGCGGATTGTAGCGAAGTGACTAGCTCAGGGGGAAGAGATATATTTAGGGCCTCCGATTTTGACATATTAATTTTAAAGTTAGATAGTGAGGAGTAGATTTCCAGCTCTCTCAGAAGATTAGGAAGGGAAACCCGAGGGTTGGTAATAAAAAAAAAGTAAATCGTCCGCATACGCCGCGATTTTATAAGTAGAACCTGAGACGTTGGGGCCCGATATGTTAATGTTGCTTCTGATCCGACTGAGCAGGGGTTCCAGAGTCAGTATAAAAATCAAAGGCGAGAGAGGACAACCCTGCCTTGTTCCATTGCGGATGGGGAATCTCTCTGAAAGGAGACCGTTCACTCTAACTGCTGCCGAAGGGATGCTGTACAGGGAACAAATCCAAGCAAGCATCATGCTCCCCAACCCCACAGCCCGCAGAACCTCCTCCATAAAAATCCAGTTAACTCTGTCGAACGCTTTTTCTGCGTCGGTCGACAGAAGCATCAAAGGCAGCCCATCGGATTTAGCCTTGTGTATTATGTTCAAAGCCTTAGTCGTGTTGTCCCTTGCTTCCCTGCCCGTCATGAACCCAGCCTGATCCGGGTGAACAATCTCCCCAAGCAATGGGGAAAGTCTGTCCGAAAGAATCCTAGTGAAGAGCTTCAGATCTGTGTTGAGGAGGGAAATGGGTCGGTAACTAGAGCACGAAGTAGGATCTTTGCCCTCTTTAGGGATAACTACTATATTAGCAGCCAGGGTATCCCTTGGCAAGGGAGCAGCTTCCGAATGTGGGCCATGGTTGAATGCTGATAGAAATGGGGAAATCAAAATGGAATCCAACTTTTTGTAATAGAGCAGAGGGAAACCATCCGGGCCAGGAGCCTTGCCTGTGGGAGATTTTTTAAGTGCGGACCAGTATTCCTCCTCCGAGATGGGCCTTTCCAGATCGGCCGCATCCTCCGGCTTGAGATGTCTCAAGCCGGAGTCCGCGATGTACATCCGTATACGATTACGCAGTTCCGTCCTGGCCCTCTCAGACCGCCCCTCATCAATTGCATAAAGGGTGGAAAAGAAATCTTTAAAAGCGGAGGCAATGTCTTTCGGCAAAGTAGCCCATCTGTCCCCCGCGATGTGCACTTTAGAGACATATCCTCTCGCTCTCTGAGTCCTCAGAGCTCTAGCCAGAGTCCTGCCACTCTTATTGCCAAATTCATAGAAATGCCGTCTACACCTAGCCAATGTTCCCCTAGCTTTACAACATAATAGGGTCCTCAGTTCCTCCCTCTTCTTGATCAAAATGGCCCCCACATCCCCTCCCAGAGACCCCTTGTGAATTGCCTCCAGCCCTCTAATGTCTGCCAAAAGGGATGTAACCCTAGCTTCTCTTTCTCTCTTCAGGCGTGCCCCATGTTTGATGAACAGTCCCCTCACCACACATTTGTGTGCCTCCCAGACTATGCCCGGGGACACCTCCCCCCCCCCCCCCCACTGTCTCTGAAATATTCCCGCAAGGCCTCCCTGATTTCCTGCATTGTCACCGGTTCGTCGAGTAGCGAAGTGTTCAGGGTCCATTGACTCTGCCTCCCAATGGGGTAGCCGAGGGATAGAGTTATTGTGATCAGGGCGTGATCAGAGAATGATATGCACTCGATTGAGGAAGCCACCAGAGAATGTAGATCCCCATGTTTAAGGAAAAAGAGGTCTAATCTGGAGTAGCAATCATGCGCTGCCGAGTAAAATGAGAAATCTTTGTCTGATGGGTGCATCAATCGCCAAGTGTCTATTAGTTGATGATCATGTAAACCCCGTCGCAAGCGACGTAGTACCGAATGTGGCAAACTGGACACCCCTTTGGAGCTATCCCTCGGCGGCTCCAACACAACATTAAAGTCACCCCCGAAGACCAGAGTGCCCTCAGAGAATTCCTCTATCTGCTCAAGGTAACGCAGCAATGTAGGGCATTGACCCGAATTTGGCAAGTAGACCGCCACAAAAGTGAAAGTCTGTGTAGCAATGCGTCCCTTGAGCATCAGAAGCCTTCCCTGATCATCCGATCGAGAGTCCAACAGTTCCCAAGGGAGCGTACTGGACATTAAGATGCTCGTGCCCCTGGATCTAGAGTCAGGGGAGGGTGAATGGTGCACTACAGGATACCTTCTATCGGCAAGTTTGTATGGTTTTGCCTCACAGTAGTGTGTTTCTTGGAGGAAAGCCACCTGGATTCTGTTTTTCCATAGTAGGTTCAGGAGAATAGACCGTTTCTCCGGGCTGTGAAGACCCTTAACATTCAGTGAGCCCACCCGAAGCTCGGCTTGTCTCTGCTTTGTCATACTCCGTCACGGACCTCTGGAGGAACGAACAACAAATTACACACCCACACAAAAAAAAAAAAAAAAAGGGAATAAGAGGGGGGAAGGAAAGGAGGAGGGAAACGGACGAGTGGAAGAGAGAGGGTTGAGAGAATGTAGCCAAGCGAAAGCAAAGACCCTTTAGCAGGGGAAAGAGAAAGATGTAGAAGAGCAAAAATTGTAAAGGAAGAGAGTGGAAAAGCAGCAGATCTGCCGCACGCAGTACCAGGGACCAGCCCAGAAACTGCTTAGGGATAGTTAGGGACAAGAACTGACATGTGGCCAGAGCTCCATCCCGCGCCACACTTATGTATGCTTGGTGACCCAGACCCCAAACAAACGGGGAGGGTCTGTCAAATTAACCTCCCGCGATCCCTCCCGCCCAAGATGGAGATGCAAGACCCCCCTCCCGCCCCCCCCTCAAACGACCCAACGTCAATAGAACAAAGTTGCATTGAACGTAAGTCAGTACGCTGTGGGCTGTTGGGCCAGTCGCACAGCCCTAACCCTTGCCAGCGGAACAAGGAGGCAACCCCCAACCATACTCCTCTCCCGACCCCTCAGCCACCACTTTGGTCACTTCCCCGACCCATCAGCAACCGAGAGATTTCATGACCCTCCAAAATCATCACAGTGGGAGGATTGGACGCCATCCCTCCTTCTTCGCCGCCCAGTTGGGGCCTGAGGTTCCCACTCCATCCAGTCCGGGATAGAGCAATCTGGTATTCCAAGAAAGTCATACAATTTTGAAAGCTCAGAGTGCCTCCTCAATTGGAACACAGAGTCCCCCTTGCGGACAATCAGATGAAAGGGGTGGCCCCATCTGTACGAGGCACTTGCCTCTTTGATTTTGAGCAGAAGGGGGTGAAGCAACCGTCTCATGTATAGTGTACGGCTGGAGACATCCGGAAAAAGCTTCACCACAGCCCCATCTACATCCACAGAGCCCCGCGACCAGGCTCCCTGAAGAATCCTCTCTCTATCCCCATAATAATGCAAGCGACATAATACGTCTCTGGGGAAGGAAGCAGATCTGGGGCCAGGCCTTGCGACCCTATGAATTCTGTCAAAGAGATAGGCGGCCTCAGGTGGGCGATCAGTGACTTGATTGAATATGGATAGGACTTTGGTGCGCAGCACATCTTGGGGCCAGTCCTCCGGGATACCCTTCAGCCTTATATTATTTCTTCTGCCCCTGTTTTCTTGATCGTCCAATAGCAGAGCAAGCTCCCTAATGCGGGCATTAGAAGTCTCACAGTCCCGTTCAATCCTCTCCATTCTACCCTCCAGGGACTCCTGTGCTTGCTCTGTAGCCTCTATTCTATCTTCCAGCACCACCATTTCCTCTCTCAGGGTAGTCAGCGCCATCTGCTGGGAGGATTCTATTCTAGCCACCACATCCTCCAGATCTTTTTTGCTAGGGAGGGCCAATATAAGCTCTCTCAGAGCCTGCAAATCATCCCGAGGGGGGCCGGGGGGCTGGTCGTCTGCCATCAAGGGGTCTTCTGCTTGCCCCAGAGGAGGAGGGGTACCTGGAGTGCAGAGGGACGCAGAGAATCCCAGTATCGGTGATCCCCCGGATGTCATGGCCTCCTCTGTCTCCTCAGTGACATGCTGTGTGGCCGGGCCTGTGGGTCCCCCCCTCCTCCATGCCTCTTTACCTTGCTCTGCCGCCGCCGGCCTCCCTGCTGAGACGCTCGCTCGTTTCTCCCCTTCACCCGACACACGAGCTGCTGCAGAGGCTGCGGGCGGGCGCCGGGCCACACCAGGGGAATCCCCAGCCTGAGAACGCTGCTGAGACGCCGGCGCCATCTTGTCCTGGGCCGCCGGCGGGAGCTCCCGGCCAGACCCTCCCAGGTATCTGGAGAGGCTCCCCTGGGACTTCTGGCCCACTCCGGGGGATGCGGAGGCGGGGGCACCGCCCGGTCTTCTCTTGGGGGCCATCCTGGACGAGAAGGGGCCACCGGAATCTGTAATATCAAGCTGTGGGCGCAGGAGCTCTGGAGGTAAGCTTCCTCACGCCACCATGTCTAGGACACCTCATCTGCATTGTTGGGTCTGGTGTCTCTCATCTTGCTCTTGACAATACCCCATAGATTCTCTAAGGGGTTTAGGTTAGGCGAGTTTGCTGGCCAATCAAGCATAGTGATACTGTGGTTATTAACCCTAGAACACATACCTGGGGACTCGCAGACCTGCTAGGTTACTTGTTTTCTATGGTTGTTTTCTGTGGTTGTGTGGCGCCCCTGCAGAGGTCGAACCACTCGGATCCAGGGTCTGCTGTGGCTCGAGGGTCTCCAGACCCGGGGGCTCACGGCCACTTCAAATGTAAAGGGAGGGGGTATTTACAGGAGATAAGAGTTTGTGATGCCAACCACTGTGTGTGGCAAGGGAGTACCGCCGCTGCCGATGGGAGTACCCAGGGAAGATGGAGTGGGGCAGCCAAATGACATTCCCTCCACGGGTAGGGTAGGCCCCGGGACTCTGGATGAGGGAGGTGTAGGGGAGCGTGGTGCAGATTGGAAACAAAGGAGGACAGCGTACTCACTCAGGCAGTGTTGGTAGTGATGCGACTGCAAAGCAGACTGTAACGCAAAGGTAAGCCAAGTCTCTGGGTGCCGCTGCCACTGCAGGGGAATTCGTCCAGGAGTCCACTCCGTTTGGTATTGCTAGTGATCTGTACCTTGCCTCCATTTACTGTATTTTAGAAGTTCTGAGTGACCCCTATGCTTGAGGCTGTCGAGTTCCCGCTCCCCACCTTTAAGTAAGGAAGCTGTGCTCTCAATGGCTGACACTTGGGATTTCAGTGGGCCGCATCAGCTGGAAAGGCTTATCTCCCTCGTTGTGTTGATGCCTTCGATCTCTGAGCTCTTGAGGAAAGTTCATAAAGAGACTGTCATCCGCAGGTTAATTATCAGATTGCGTGAAGCTACTCCCTGATCTAGGGTCCAGTACCCCGCCGTGCTCGGTACCGGTTCGGTTACTAGGTACTCCAGTGCCGACCGTTCCCCTAAACTAAGCCAGGCACCCTTCTCCAGCACCCTGCGACTGGGTCTCCGACTCCTCCAGTCCCAGACCACCATCTGCAACCTATCTAACGTCTTCCAGGGAGCTCCAACTCCCCCTAGCTCCTCACTCTCTTAGGGCTACCACTCCACTGACTCTGCTCCTCCCACCAGTCTGTCTGACTCCTAGGCAGGTGGCCCTGTTCCAGCAAGACCACCCACTGGTGTGCCTGACATCCTGTGGTGTGAGGTGTAACTAAGATTTGCATGCTGATGAAGCAATTACAAAAGTTAGGATCCCAGAGCCATGGGGGGTTGAGTCCTGCACCAAAAGATAAAAGAGTGAAGTACCCTGTGACACCTTGACTAGTTCAGGGGCGTCAAAGTTGTGCGTTCTAGGGTTAAACCAGAAATTGGTACTTTTGGCAGTGTGGACAGGTGCCAAGTCCGGCTGGAAAATTAAATTTCCATCTCCAAAAAGCTTGTCGGCAGAGAAAAGCATGAAGTGCTCTAAAATTTCCTGGTAGGTGGCTGCGCTGACTTTGGTCTTGATAAAGCACAGTGGACCTACACCAGTAGATGACACGGCTCTACAAACCATCATTGATTGTGGAAACTTCATACTAAACCTCAGCAGCTTGGATTGTGGCCTCTTCACTCTTCCTCCAGACTCTGGGACCTTAATTTCCAAATGAAATGCAAAATATACAAATAGCTATGAAAGTAAATGAGAAAGCAGTGCTTCAGATGTCCACTCTACTGTTCATATCATTAATATAAGAATAAAGATTTATTATTGTTCATGTCGGAGACTACTGCGGTAAAATATAGCAGGAAGAGTAAAGGGTGCTTTACACGCTGTGACATCGCTAACGATATATCGTCAGGTCATGGTGTTTGTGACGCACATCCGGCGTCGTTAGCGACATCGCAGCATGTGACACCTAGGAGCGACGATCAACGATCGCAAAAACGTCAAAAATCGTTGAACGTTGACACCTCGCTCCTTTTCATAATATCGTTGGTGGTGCATGCCGCTGGTTATTCGTCGTTCCTGTGGCATCACACATCGCTATGTGTGACACCGCAGGAACGACGAACATCTCCTTACCTGCATACACCGGCAATGAGGAAGGAAGGAGGTGGGCGGGATATTCTGCCTGTTCATCTCCGCCCCTCCGCTTCTATTAGACGGCTGCCGTATGACGTCGCTGTGACGCCGCACGAACCGCCCCCTTAGAAAGGAGGTGGTTTGTGGCTACAGCGACGTCGCAGGGAAGGTAAGTCCGTGTGATGGGTGTAATCGATGTTGTGCGCCACGGGCAGCGATTTGCCCGTGTCGCACAACCGACGGGGGCGGGTACGCTCGCTAGCGATATCGATAGCGATATCACAGCGTGTAAAGTACCCTTAAGAGAAATCTCAGTATGTGGCAATAGTAAGAGGAGGAGTACTGTGGCTCTAACATCACAATACAAAATACATATATTATTAAGTATATAGATCTTAGAGCTAGTGCAGCTGGTGTACTTATGTTGATAACACTTCAGAATGGGTGAATAATCCTTTTGGAAAGTTTTAACTCCTCTGGTGTGATTGGCAGCTCCTCAGTGGTGATCCTCCGTGCTGGTGAGATCACATAGTACAATCTGCAGAAGTCACTCAGGCTGCCAGCATGGAGAATGATTATACTCGGACTCGTGAGCTTTCTTAATATTTAGCTGGACTCATAAAATGCCAATTTGATTATCAGCATTATATAGGCAATCTGACATGCATCATTTTCTAAGTAAGTTCACTAGCCTCATCAGGTTTAAAATCAAAATATCTACTTAAAAATGTATGTAGTGTTGTAAACACTTTTGAGGCGGTTTAATCTTTCTTGTATTGTGAAATCAAGTAATAAATCCACTTTAGGATCAAGTGGTAACATGAGTGGTAGCAGTACCGCATAGAAAATGCCTAAACATGGGGGTGAGATATTGGAGTATGGAGGTCACATTGTCACATTATGTCCCGGTAGTACAAGATTTAACACAATGCATGTCTACATGACTCCATCGATGAAGCAGAAAGAAGAGCCATTGTGGTGAACCTGGCTATGCCTGGAAATGCGTGGGCAGGGGGCATTCTGCCATAGATAACAGCTAATACTTCTAGCCGATCAGTCTCAAGTCACACAGCTTGTCTCCACGCCAGCTTTGTTTTCTTTTTTTATTGTTGTTTTGATGAGACAATCCCTTTGATGGAAAAATATTGTAATCTTGATTAATTCAAAAAATAGAATCAAGTTTTTATTGCAGGCTTGTGATATATTGGAATATTAAAGGGAATCTGTCACCAGGCTTTTGCTTCCTTATCTGAGAGCAGCATAATGTAGGGGCAGAGACCCTGATTCTAGTGATGTTTCACTTGATATTATTTTGACACAATCACTGTTATATCTGCACCAGTTTTACCAGTTCTCTGAATGTTGAGCTCTGTATAACCCCGCCTATAGCATTAACTGGCAGCTTTCTGCCCATGTACTCTGTACAGAGAACAGTCATGAGGGTGGGATTATACAATGCTCATGAATTTGGTGGACTAAGTGGCAGCAGGCTAAGTAGTCCTCTAACGATGATCTCCTGCTGATAAAACAGTGACTTTATGAAAACTACAGTAAGCCGCCCAGTAAGTGACACATCACAAGAATCAGCATCTGTTTCACTACATTATGCTGTTATCATTTTAGGCTAGGTTCACACTTTTGTTAAATTGTATCAGTCACAATCCGCTGCTCTGGTAAACAACGGAATCCGTTTAGCGGATTCCGTTGTGTCCCATAGACTTGCATTAGTGGTGTATTGCGACTGATGACCTTGCGTTGCATCCGCTGCGTCATGGTCTGTCGTTTTTTGGCTGACTGCTGGGCGGGAGCAACGGAGAATGTAACGTTTTTCTGGCCGTCAAAATTGACGCACCGCGCAGGAATCTGTCGCCATCCGTCAAGCTTGCAATGGATGTCTATGGTGCTGGATTCCGTCATAATCCATCTTTCGATGGAATCCAGCACTGGATTCCGTCATGCTCTACTGAGCATGCCCAGGAAGTAATCAGATAGCAAGTTTCTAAATTGGGAAAGGTATATAAAGAAGCTATAGTGCCAGGGTGAGGGATTTCTGCAATCTGTTGTCCCACTTTCTTTTTTGTTTTATTTTTCATTTGATGTTTTTTGGTTTTTTTATGTGGTTAATTTTTTTTTTTTCTTTCATTTGATGTTTTATTCATTTTTTTTAGTTTGTTTGTATTTTTTTCTTTAACATTTCATTTTTTTTTTCTTTGTGGTTTAATTTTGGTTTTTTTCGTTTTTCTTTTTCATTTGTTTTTTTTTGTTGGTGGTTTTTAATTTCTTTTCTTTTTCATTTTATGTTTTGTGGTTTATTTTGTATTTTTTTTTTTTAATTTGATGTTTTATTACTTTTTTTTATTATTTTTTTTCTTTAGCATTTCTGGTTCTTTTTCTTTGTGGTTTAATTTTGTTTTTTCTTTTTTTCTTTTTCATTTGATGTTTTTTTTGTGGTTTATATTTTTTTTTGTGTATGTTTATTTACTATTTTTATTTGTTTTTTGTTTATTTTTTTTTAATTTTTTTAGCATTCTTCTGTATTTATTTGTACTGTCTATTTCTTCAATAAAAAGCTTCTGCTCCTTTGTTTTTTTAGAAAAATTCCAAAAAAAAGATAAAAAATAAATAAAATATGCACAAGCTGTTAATTTTGCCTAATTTTGCGCCTGTTTAGTGTTTTTATATTGTGTAAAAGTTTTGTTTAGAAAGATATTGGTTTTGTTGGATTGATCCACAATGGTCACAACAAAATGTTAATGCACTTTGTTGCATGGGGATCTATATTTTTAAGGTTAAATGTTAAAACCTGGGTGTGTGGGTAGTTAATGTTGTTTGATGAGGTTTTAAAAATACAATTGCAGAGGGAGTGAAATTTTGGTTTCACAAAGGGAAAATGGTATTAGGGGTACTTCTCACATATCGAGATCGCTGCAGAGTCCCGGTTTTTGTGACGCACCAGTGACCTCATTAGCGATCTCGCTGCGTGTGACACTGAGCAGTGATCTGGCCCCAGCTGTGAGATCGCTGCTCGTTACATACAGTGCTGGTTCATGTTTTTGACGTTACTCTCCTGCTGTGAAGCACACATCGCTGTTTGTGACAGCGAGAGAGCAACGATCTGAATGTGCAGGGAGCCGGCGTCTGGCAGCCTGCGGTAAGCTGTAACCAAGGTAAAGATTGGGAACCAAGCGAAGTGCTTTGCTTGGTTACCCGATATTTACCTTGGTTACTAGCGTCCGCCGCTCTCAGGCTGCCAGTGCCGGATCCAAGCTCCCTGCACATTTAGCTGTAGTACAGATCGGGTAAATAAGCAGAGCGGTTTGCTAATTAACCCTATGGGTACTGTGGCTTGGAGTATAGGAGGGTATAGATTTCATCAGTTTATGGGATTATTGTACTTTGGTGAATTGGGTTATTAATGGTATTATTGTGGGTGGAGATATTGATGTATTCTTGTGTTTACTTATGGTGGGTAAATTTAAAGTATATATGTTTGCAGGCCAATGTACCGTTGATTAGCAACTGGTTTGTTTTCCTAACGTCTTTTCTGTCTCTCCAGAGCGGTGAATCAGAGAGTTCGTTAACCAAAACTGTAGTAGTGCTTCACCAACTTTACCTGTGGTTCTACCAATTTCACAGAGCTTCAACACCAGTTTACCAAGACATGTAAGTATGTATATTTGCAGGCGAATGTACCATTGATTAGCAACTGGTTTGTTTTCCTAACGTATTTTTTTTTTTTATTTTACATTTTTATAGCTGTTATTTAAACATGTCTTCTTCTGGGAGCCTCCCTTCAATTCGACAGCGATTGGAGGTAATTATTATCAACCGATTAACTGTGTAATCGGAGATGAAATATAACAACTTTTTTTAACACGCTCCCTGAAGAAGTTCTCACGAAACGTACGTTAGAAGCGTGGGGTGGGACAGAGGTATTGTACGCTACTTATAAGCTGTTTACTCTTACTGTCATTGTGCTAAGATTTAGAACTTGTTTCACTTGCTCTATTCAGCGGTCTCCAGCCTTTTCTATGCGATGTTTGCACATTTCAATACTTATATTCTCCTTTATGGTTGCGCTTTGGTTTACTCTTATTTCACTTGAATCATACATGTAGTAAATATTTGAGCTCCCCATGCTGGTTTGTTGCTGCTAGAGCCTGCAATTTGCACTTTATCCTCTTTTTATTGGGATAGAACAGCCCTGTATATTTATCCAGGCTACTTAATGGGCACTATGCACTTTCATATGTATTTATAAACTCTTGGATATATTTATTGGACTTTTTCTATCCTAATTTATTGTATATCCTCCTCTGTCCTCCCTTTATATCTGTTGGCACCTTGTAACCCTATGTTTTTTAATGTGATTATAAATTGTTCAATAAAATTGTTAATTTTTGTGGCCTTATACTTCATGTCTTTGTTGTATTTTTTAACTTGCATATAGGAAGAGGAAGAGGAAGCTGTAGCACAGGGGAACCCAGAAGAAGGCGAACGGGGTGGCGAGATTGAAGCGACCGGTGGTAGGGCCGCGGGTGTGTGTGTATGCTCTGTTCCAACAAAATCCCCATACTCAGATTTTACCGGTAGTAACATTTCTTTACTAGGAAACATATCTATAACACAATCAACCGAACTATCTGCGCACATGTGTATAGTGAAGTCCCCGGATCTTCACTCCTTCCGGGTACGCAGCAAGAAGAGACGAGAAAAAAAAAAAGAAAAAGAAAAGAGAAAAACAACAAAGAAATGGCGGCAACTTTCCCTAACTTTCCCTACAATCACGTACCAGTCTGTCCCAGAAGAAGATGCCGCTCCCACGTCGCAGGCCTGGAGTCTCACGATGATGGGTCCCGGTGCAGCGCTGAAGGGATGCAGCTCCTCGGTCTTTTCCTTTGATCTTCTCCCGCTGGTAACGGATTCTAGTCAGTCTTTTAGTCCCGGGGCACACCGAGCAGAAGAAGGGAGGTCACGGCCCCTGCACTTGCACTCCGGGTGCGATGCTCTGCAGTCAAGTTGTCACAGCCCCTGGATATGCACTCCGGGCACGATGCTCTGCAGTCCGGTTAGATCCTTGGTGGAAATAAAGTCCTGCAGACCGGGGATGGCAGAAATCACTTCCACAAGGTGATTCCTCCAAGAATCCGGTGGCAAAAGAGCCCTCTGTTCAGGGAGACCACACGCAGCTCTCTCCTGGCTGAGCTCCGGGGCTCAACAACCTTCCCGCACTTTCTCTTCCTGGTTAGAACACACAAGCTGCAGCAGGGGATTTCCCACCTCTGTATTTGTGATTGCACAGTCTGACACTGCCCCCTTGTGGGCAAGTGCTGGAGCAATATTCAAATCCATTTCTACATTAATGATGCAGTCTGAATTGTTGATCCCATAACATACCCAACAAAGGTTGGCAGTCCCTGTCAACTACCGTCGGTTCCCAGGCAGCGATGACTGCAGATGTCACAGGGGTTGGTTGTGAAGTGGGCCATACATACTGGTCCCTGTAAGACCGCCCGGGCGGGATCCCAGCAGTTGTGCGGTCAGTGCGTCTCAAAGGTTGGTTGTTCCCCTCCCCGTCACTGTCTTTACGTCCCACTTCAGTCAGCACTCCGGGGGAAGAACTGGGTTGTGTAGGTGGGTCAACGGTCTCAGAGTCGACGTGATCACTATGCTGGGAAACGTCCGTGACGTCAGTCGTGTTGGCAGCGTCACCCCCTCCGGGTACTGTGGTAGGGGAGTCAGGCTGGGATCGGCAGGGATGCAACATATTTTGGTGCACAGTGCGAATGTTGCGACTGTCTTCACCCTCCACTCGGTATACATGCCCGTTGGGGTAGGGGCGTTCGATTACCCGTTAGACTTCAGTCTCCCACTTGGCTCGAAGTTTCCCTTGTGGCTTCTTGATACGGAGCAGGACTAGCTGTCCTAACTTCAAGGGTTGCTCTTGCACGGGGAGTGGGTCAGCATGTATCTGGCCCCGGATTTGTTGGCTCACCAGCCGGTGTACAGTCTCCATCTTCTGTCGGTGAGCATTTAGCCAGGAGGGGTAGTTATGGCAGACATCTTCTCCAGGGCGGAATAGGTTCAGGTCATGGACCCCTTTTCCGGGGCGGCCAAAGAGAAGGGTGTGTGGGGTGTAACCAGTCACGGAGTGGACCTGGTTGTTGTAGGCCCATACTAGATCGGGAAGGAATTGGGGCCATTGGTCTTTCTTATCATCGGCCAAGGTGCGGATCAGCTGGAGTAGGGTCCGGTTGAAGCGTTCACATGCACCGTTCCCTTGTGGGTGGTAAGGAGTGGTCCTCGACTTCTGGATCCCATACATCCGATGCAGCTCTTCGATGACTCGGCCTTCGAAACAAGCCCCCTGGTCGGAGTGCAACCTCTCCGGACACCCGTATACGTGGATGAACTGTCGACAGATGGCCCGTGCAGCCGATTCAGCCATCTGGTCTTTGGTAGCAACAGCGACAGCGAATTTTGTGAAGTGATCCACCATGACTAGGCAGTACTGATAGCCACTGCTCGCCGTCCCAATCAGCAGATAGTCCACCATCAACAGCTCAAGGGGCCTGGATGTTTTAATTGTCTGGACAGGTGCACGCTGCTCAGGGGACTTGTGTAGTTCACAGGTGCGACAGGTCTGGCAGATGTCTTCAACCAGCTTGCGGAGCCCCGGACAATAGATGGACTGTTGAATCCACCGAAAGGTCTTGTCTATTCCGAAGTGTCCATTCCTTTTGTGGGCTTGGGCCACCAACTCACGGGCCAATTGATCAGGCACCACAACTTGTGTGCATTCCTCCAGCATGTGCGACAAGAGAACCTTCCGGTATAGCACTCCTTCTCTCAGAATCAGCCGGTCCCACTGACTGAGCAGGGTCAAGGTCCCGGTAGACAGTCGTGCCCGTATATCGGCGGGAGGCTTCTGCTGCCGCTTCACCCATTGTTTGAGTAGAGCCCATTCAGGGTTCAGGTCCTGGAGCCTGCACCACTCCTGGGGTGGCAAGGCGACCCCCACTGGAGTTCCAGCTTCGCCCACAACGAACTGGCGGTAATCCACCATCTGTTGGGCGAGCTTTGCAAAGTCAGGCGTCTCGTCCCCTTCTAATTCTTCATCCCGGTCTCGGTTGAGTAAGGGGTATAACACTCTAGACAGGCTGTCCGCATTTTGATTCTCAGCTCCAGCCCTATATTTGATCTTGTAATTGAACTTGGAGAGCCGAGCCATCCAACGCTGCTCCATGACTCCGAGCTTCGCATTTTCTAAGTGGGCCAACGGGTTGTTATCGGTCAGGACTAGTACTTCAGCCCCCGTGAGGTATCCTGCAAATTTCTCCGCCATAGCCCACGTTAGGGCCAACAGCTCCAGCCGGAACGAGCTATAATTGGTGGGGTTCTTCTCGCCCTCATGTAGGGACCGACTGGCATAGGCTATGACCCGTTCCTTGTCTTCTTGGACCTGTGAAAGTACTGCCCCTAGACCCTGTAGACTGGCATCGGTGTGTAGTTGGAAGGGCAGGTTGTAGTCCGCATATGCCAGGATGGGGGGAGACGTTAAGGCACCCTTTAGGGCTTGGAAGGACTCTTCCTGGCTGGGTCCCCAGCTGATGGGTCGTCCTCTGGGGCTGTTGGTGGTCCCTCGAAGCAGGTCATGCAAGGGTGCAGCAAGCCGGGCGAAGTTTTTAACGAACCGGCGGTAGTAGCCGGCCAACCCCAGGAAAGCCCTGACCTCCTTGACGTTTGTGGGCTGCGGCCAATCCCGTACGGCGGCTATCTTCTCTGAAGATGGCTGGACACCTTCGGCTGAGATCCGGTGGCCCAGGTAATTGATCTCGGGCTGCAGAAGACGGCACTTGCTGGGTTTCAACTTCAGGCCATGTTCTCTCAACCTACTGAACACACGGCCCAGCTACTGCAGGTGTTCTTCAAATGTGGCCGAATAGACTACAATGTCGTCCAGGTAGATGAGGGTGAAGTCGAAGTTGAAGTCTCCCAAGCAGCGCTCCATCAGCCGCTGGAAAGTCCCCGGCGTGTTGTTCAGACCAAAGGGCATCCGGTCGAACTCGTACAGGCCAATGGGTAAGATGAAAGCAGTCTTCTCTCTATCTTTCTCATGCATAGGTACCTGCCAATATCCGCTGGCCAGATCCAACGAAGAGAAGTATTTGGCTTTCTTCAGGGCTGTCAGGGATTCTTCGATCCTTGGCAAAGGGTATGAGTCCCGGATGGTGCAAGCATTCAAACGGCGGTAGTCCACACAGAATCTCAGGGACCCGTCCTTCTTCTTGACTAACACCACCGGTGCAGCCCAGGGGCTCTGACTTTCTCGTACCACTCCAGCGTGTAACATGGAATTCAGGAGATTTTTCACTTCTTGGTATTGCTGGGGAGGTATTTGGCGGTACCTTTCACGGATAGGAGCAGTGTCACCTTTGGGGATTTCGTGCTTGATACTGGTGGTGCACCCAAAGTCGGTGTCATGCCGGGCAAAGGACACCTGATGCTCTTGAAGTAGCTCTTCCACCTGGGACACCTCCCGTTTGGAGTATTGGGATACGTCCAACTGACACTTCTCTCGTATTTCTCGCCCCGCGTTGGTGTCACCCGCGACAGCGGCCATGGCAGAGACCGTCACTGTCCAATCTCCCTCTGTAGACGGTACAAACTGGAGGGGGCTCATAGGGTTCACCTCTTCGGTTAGAGTGTAGACTCGGGCGAGCTGTGTCCCGGCTTCTAGGTCAACGCTCACGTTAGCCGTGTTGCCCAGCCTGATAGGAATTCTTCCCTTTCTCACTACTGCTAGAGTTCGAGCGACTAGTGGATTCAGCTTCCCTTCCTTCGGGGTGCGCGGCTCAATCAGCACCTCCACGCCTTCAAGCTGTCTCGTGGTGCTAAGGGGTAGTGAGATAACTGTCTCTTTCCCAGCCGGTAAGGTGATCCTAGTATGGTGGGGTACGGTGATCATGGCCAGCGGCAGTTGTTCTTCTGTCATTCGCTGGAGGTTGCAGGTCCGGACCACTTGCTGAAAGGCACGACGGGTGGCCCTATGTGCGGTCACTTCTTGCCAGTACTTGGGCCCCTTCTTGGTAAACAACACCAGATTCAGGTCTTTCAAGATGTTCATCCCAATAATCATGGGCGACTGATCCAAAGCCTTCCCTGACCACGATTATCCCTCTCTTCCCGAGATCTTGACCACAAATTTCGGTGTTCATCCAGGCAACTCCCGTCACCGGAATGGGTAAATTATTGGCTACTTTGATCTTGATGGTGGTATCAGGGTCATAGGTATCCCGCGGCTTTAGACACTCTTCGTAGAACTGCTCGGAGATGGTGGATACCTGAGACCCAGTATCCATTAACCCTTGTACGGCGATCCCTTCCAGTAATACTTCCAGGGTGGGGCTATTTGATGCAAGTTTGTTCCGTGGCTGGCTCTGTTTACCTACACCCCTCTCTTTGGCGTCCCCTGCCGAGTGAGCCTCTTTGGCAGGGGCGTCTAGTTTAAAGGCGGCCGCTGTTGTGGGACATGACTTGCTGGTTCTGGTAGATCGGACTGTGGATGAACTTGAAAGTTCTGGGGGCAACGGTTGGCTCTATAGCGGGGATCGCCGCATGTCCAGCATCTTCCCATCGGCCGGCTGGGTTGTTGTCTCGCTTGCCAGCCCACCTGTTGGTCTAGGGTGAGCTGTAACACCTGTTTCTGCAACTTTGCCACCATCTGCTTCAGTTCTTCCGTGTTGCTGTTCGGAGTCCCGATACCAGATATGGACCGGCAAGCCGCGGTATATGTCTGTGTCTCCACGACAGGTCCCCTTGAACGTTCTATAGCTTCTTGTTTGACCTCAGCGAACATAAAGGCCGGATTTATCCGGAGTAGATCTTGCAATGAGCGGTTAAGGTACGGGTCTCTCAATCCGGTCACGAACTGATCTCTTAACACCAGGTCACGGGTACCCGTACTAGCTATCTGTTCTTCGTTTCTACCGGCTTGTTCTAGTAGCACTTGAAGGGCATTGGCATATTGTGGAATGTCCTCCGACTCGAGCTGAGTACGCCGGAAGAACATATAGCGCAATGTTCCCGCATATGTGGTCGGCCCATAGGTGTTCTCCAGCACCCGCACCAAGTCATCCAACGTACGCTGGCCCCTAACCGTCTCCAGCCTGACTGTCGTCCACGCTTCCCCCTCTAATGTTAGCATGGCCATTTCTGCTAAGGTCTTAGGATCAGTGTTATACATTTCCCCCACTATCTTAAGTTGTTCAGTCCATTCAGTTACAGGATAGTTCCGTCCGTCAAACTTTCTCACCTGATTGACAATAGACGGCGGGGGAGCTGTCCGGTTATAAGTTACTACCGGGGGATGATTTTATTGGTCACACATCCTGCCGACTACGCCACATGAAGCGACCGGTGGTAGGGCCGCGGGTGTGTGTGTATGCTCTATTCCAACAAAATCCCCATACTCAAATTTTACCGGTAGTAACATTTCTTTACTAGGAAACATATCTATAACACAATCAACCGAACTATCTGCGCACATGTGTATAGTGAAGTCCCCGGATCTTCACTCCTTCCGGGTACGCAGCAAGAAGAGACGAGAAAAAAAAGAAAAGAGAAAAACAACAAAGAAATGGCGGCAACTTTCCCTAACTTTCCCTACAATCACGTACCAGTCTGTCCCAGAAGAAGATGCCGCTCCCACGTCGCAGGCCTGGAGTCTCACGATGATGGGTCCCGGTGCAGCGCTGAAGGGATGCAGCTCCTCGGTCTTTTCCTTTGATCTTCTCCCGCTGGTAACGGATTCTAGTCAGTCTTTTAGTCCCGGGGCACACCGAGCAGAAGAAGGGAAGTCACGGCCCCTGCACTTGCACTCCGGGTGCGATGCTCTGCAGTCAAGTTGTCACAGCCCCTGGATATGCACTCCGGGCACAATGCTCTGCAGTACGGTTAGATCCTTGGTGGAAATAAAGTCCTGCAGACTGGGGATGGCAGAAATCACTTCCACAAGGTGATTCCTCCAAGAATCCGGTGGCAAAAGAGCCCTCTGTTCAGGGAGACCACACGCAGCTCTCTCCTGGCTGAGCTCCGGGGCTGAACAACCTTCCCGCACTTTCTCTTCCTGGTTAGAACACACAAGCTGCAGCAGGGGATTTCCCACCTCTGTGTTTGTGATTGCACAGTCTGACACTGCCCCCTTGTGGGCAAGTACTGGAGCAATATTCAAATCCATTTCTACATTAATGATGCAGTCTGAATTGTTGATCCCATAACAAGATGTCTGGTGAAGGCTCGCAACATGTAAGTATATTCATATAACTTATATCACAAACATTACACCACAAAATAGTTTTCCATTTTTTGGGGTAAGTAGACAACATACATCACAGCACATACCTTCCTTCAAAACAGAAAAAAAAATTATCTAAATAACTATCATCTGTTGTTGGTGCTAATGTTTTAATTCTATTTTTAGGTGCAGGGTGGTGCCCTTCCTAGAGAACCTCCCAGCGACGCCCGGGGTCATGCACGAGGCGGTGGTCGACAGCGTGTGAGTTTGTTTTTTTCAATAATTTTGTTATTATGAGTTCTTACATTTTTTTCTGAAATGAATGTTAATGACTTCTGAAAATGTTTTGAAAATGTATCACATTCATGGTTTTAATGTTAAATATGGTTCTAATTACACAGGGTTCACAGCGACGGCAGGACGGGGAATCAGATGAGGAGGAATCGGGACTTGATGTCGACCTCCTCATTGACCTCGTCCATGAAAGGCAGCCATTGTGGGCCATGCAAGACCACCGCAATGCTGATGTAGTAGTCACCCGACCGCTCTGGGACCAAATTGCTGTAATCATGATTGATGGATGGAAGGCACTCGACAAAAGGGCCCAAAACAAAGCACGTAAGTATAGCTAATTCATTGAATGTACTTGTTGGCTTTACACTGTAATTCGCTGAACCTTGTGTATTATCTATTTTCAGGTGCAAGGTGATCGATTCAGGAGGGAGTACAATCTGGAAATGCAGGCTCCTAGTGGTTCAGCAAGACGCAAGGGCTCCAGATACAAGTATGCCGGAGCCCTTGCGTTCCTGCGATCGATCATGATTGCTAGAAGGTAATTGCACTGACTTTGAGTTCATTTGTACATTATTTATGCTTGATCTTTTTTGACAACAGAATGCTGCTTAAAATTTAAAAATAATTTTAATTTAGTTTTTTTGTTTACTCCCATAGAACATACAGTAGCACGATGGAGCCTGCAGCAGTCCTGCCCCCTCCTGGAACGATGACAGAAGAGACCGTCACCGGTGCCCCCTCCAACAGACCCTGTGATCCCTCCCTCCCTTCCACCTCTACTTCTGATCCCCCCATCCCTTCCACCTCGACTTCTGATGCCACCCAACCTTCCACCTTGACTTCTTCTACATTTTTACTTCCCATCCCATCTTTCCCAGCAGCATACTGGCAGACCTCAGTACATGCAGCTGCTGCTCAGCAGTGAGTAGGTGTTCCCTTAACCAAACCCTTGGACGCTTCTGACACTGGAACACCTTTAAGTTCGGTGCGACAGCGCCCAAGGGGACAAGATAGGGGCAGCTCCGAAATCTTGAATCTGAACGCATCCATCTATAGCTTAATGAAGGTTTTATCAGAGCAAATGATTGCTGGCTTCAACCTGATAAATTATGGCTTACAGGAGTTGTCCAGCAAGATGTATCTGATGCGTTCAGAGTCAAGACCCACTCAACATTATTTCCAATCCATAGTCGGACAGCTGGAAAGCCTAACCTCTAAGCATCAATTGTATGTGATGCAGGCCTGCCAGGAAGCTCTTTCCAAAGTGTGTTCCCTTTCCTCTGTTAATTTCCCCACTACTCTACCACCTCAGCCTGCAGCCCCTACTCTACCATCTCAACCAGCAGCCCCTACTGTACCACCTCAACCAGCAGCCCCTCCGCCACCACCTCACCCAGCAGCCACTACTCAGCCATCAGCCCCTCCTCACCAAACACCTGCACAGTTTCAGTCCTCTGCACATTACCTTTCACCTGTCCAGTACCAGTCAGCAATCCCAAACCCTACTGCAATGCCTGCCCATCATCCACACTCTATACAAACTTATGTTCCTTCTCCATCTCCACTTTCTAGCCCACATATGTCAGCCCCAACTCCACGCCCATCCTCAATGTCCGCTCCACCAACACCACATTTCCCGTACCATCATTCTGTGTCTGCCACTTTATTACTACAAAATCCATATTATCCCAGCCCTCAGCCTTCTCCCAGCCCTCAGCCTTCTCCCAGCCCTCATCAATATTCTCTCTCTCAAAACCCTTTTCTTCCAAACACTTCTATTACCTTTGCCACACCTTCCCATTCTGTATTACCCTCTGCCCAACCTTCCCCTTCCCCGTCCTCTCTTCATATCCCATCTGTTGTTGGGGGCAGCCCTGCGAGCCTCTCCAGCGTTATCTCCACCCCACAGACTTATGAGAATTTATAACCTTTTTTTAATAAAATGTTGTTATTTTTAAAATAAATCATGTGTTATTTAAATTTACTTTTGTGTCTGTTTTTTTTATGTAAAATAACATAGTTTTCAAATAATCATTTTTATTTAAATTTTAAAAGTGTTTTCCAAAATCAAGTGTAAGAAAAAATAAGAATAATATTACATTACAAACACATCAAAACAAACACTTATCAATATTACTCAATATTACAGTGATTTCACAAAAATGATGTAAACATTATAAAACATTAACTGTGAAAGAAGGTAGAAATAATATAAATTCAAATTAAAAAATATCACACCATTTGATCCTGCCAGTCCAGTCTGTCAACTGGCGAAACAAAGTAAGTGGCGAACTGTTCACGGACTTGCAAAACATCTTGACTGCTTCGAAAGGTGATGTCTGTGTACTCTGGCAATGGATTTGTAGAAAGTTGTTCCTCAGTAGCAATTTCACCGTTTGATAAAAGAAAATTATGGAAAACCACACACGCTTTCACTGCATGGTCAACATTGTCAACTTTCAAATTTATTGCACTTGTCAAAACTCGCCATTTAGCAGTTAGTATGCCAAAAGCGCATTCAACCATGCGGCGAGCTCGACTTAACCGATAATTGAATATTTTCCTGGTGTGTGTTAGAGCACGTCTGGAAAACGGTTTCATCAAATGTTTGTCTAGTTGGAATGCCTCATCTCCCACACAAACTAATGGCATCGGTGGTCCATCAGTATTTGGAAGCGGTGTTGCTGCAGGGAAGGAGAAACTGTCTCCGTACAAATTGCGTCCCATTGCTGATAGTTTGAAAACCTGAGAGTCATTAGTTTTGCCATATGCTCCTATATCAACAGCTATAAACTTATACTCTGCATCAGCTATAGCCATCAACACAATGGAAAAGTATTTTTTGTAATTAAAGTATTCGGAGCCAGTGAGAGCCGGCTTGATGATCCAAATATGCTTTCCGTCTACAGCCCCGCAACAGTTTGGGAACTGACATAATTCCTGAAATTTGGATGCAATTGCCAACCAATCTTGTTCTGTGGGATGTGGTATATAATCGGAATGCAGACTATCCCACAATGCTTGGCATGTCGTTATCACAATTCCAGCAATTGTTGATTTTCCAACATGGAATTGGAAGTGCAGAGATGCAAAAGACTCCCCTGTTGCCAAAAAGCTGTAAAAAAAAAAAAGAAAATAATCAACAATCACCAACAAGACAGGCAATAAATTACATTACAGTATGGGTAGAACAGAAGCTACTATAAAATTGGCTTACCGGAGTGTTATCATTAGCCGCTCTGCAGAAGGGATTGCCATGCAGCAAAATGTATCCATGCATCGTATCAATGGGTCCACCTTCTCAACCAAAACGTCAAACATTTGGCCAGACATCCGTACGTAGCTGGAATTTTTCAGGGTGGCTTCTCAGCTCCAAATACAGGCTATTAAAAACCCCAAGGGACATCCTCACTGAATTGATCGGGTGGATTCAAAATCACCGACGCAAACGCCGCCGTTTATGCTGCTCCTCTGCAACCCTATATGCCAACATGTTGGCTTGATAAGAGTATTCCATAAAAGCCAACCTAATTTTAGAAGTAACTGCATCCATCTTGATACTTCTTCTCCAACCTGTAAAGATGAGCTGTGCAAACACATTTATATACATCTCAAAAAGTTCAACCACTCCCATTGGGTTGTACAAAAAGAAGAAGAAAAAAAAAAGACGGATTACGATGGATCCGTTGAAAACGGATGCTTAACGGACGCATAACGGATTGTACCGATGCGACGCATGCATTCTTTTACAGGAATCCGCTAACGGATTCCTGTGAAAAAAATACTAAAATTGCGACCGTTAAAATAAAAAATGATGGATCCGTCGTTTTGACGCAGCGACGGACCCGACGCAACAACAAGGACGGAAGTGTGAACCTAGCCTTAGATGGCAAAAACCTGGTGACAGATTCTCTTTGATGATTTGTCCTCACCCTACAGATTTATCACTTTTACAAGCTTTTATTATATATATATTTTGTCCTTTTTTTGGGGTTTTTGTGTTTATTTGGTTATTGACATAAATTAAAAATCTTTTCATAAAGCTGTTTTTATAGTGCAAACACGGGGTTAATTTGACCATTCATGCCATATGCAGCTCTACAGCTATAACAATAAAACTGTTAGCTGCCTCAAGGGAAAAACCAATTGAGTCTTCCGTGCCCTGCGGTATTTTCATAGTTGGATGATTTAATTTCCAGAATTGTTATTAATATATGACAGAGGCTATAATGGCTCTAACCTCTTCTAGTGCAGATAATGACAAGATTTCCATTTACTTATCATCTTTCTTTCCTCAACTACGCAGCGTTACATTAACAGAAAAACAGGACATACTTATATTATAATGAAATAGAATTTAATTCTCAGACATATTTCTTTTAGATGAGTTGAGGTGGCCATACACATCAATAGCTGATAGATAGAGATGAGCGAGTACTAAAAAGCTCGGGTGCTCGAAGCTCGGGCCGAGCCTCCCAAGATACTCGTGTACTCGGCCCGAGCAACGAGCCCAATGTTATCCTATGGGAGACCCGAGTATTTTTGTGAAATGACCTCCCGGCAGCATGGAGAAACCCTAAAAATGTCACAAAAGTCTCAGAAGAGTGCTCAAATGACATGGCAACAGCATGGGGAAGACCCCTTGAAGCATTTATCACTCAAAAGTCACAGCTGTGAACAATTTTGTCCGCGTTTTACGCCATTTTTACGGACTCACCAGAAAACCTTCCAAAATGACCCCAAAATGATTTTTCATGGCGGAAATGTTAAGGGCACATACCCAATAGTGAGATAGAGCTGGTGTATGTTACTTTTTGAGATCAATACATGAAAGATTTTACGTGAAAACATTGTGTGGCACTCCGATGTCCCTGAGAAGAGACGTACATGAAGGCCTCTTGAGTCTAATGTGCCCATTTTGAGGAAGTGAGTCTTTGTAGTATTTTCCTTTGCCAGGGCAGTCCTAAATTGTGAGGTTCACCAATGCCCCTGCATACAGACGTGCATGAGGGCCTCAAAACATTAAGTGTCCATTGTCAGGAAGTGGGTGTATTATAGTATAGCCCTTAGGCAGGGCAGCCAAAAATTGGGAGGCTCCACATTGTCCCTGGGTAGAGACGTGCATGATGGCCTTTAAACCTGAAGTGCCCATTGTAAGGAAGTGGGTCTATTTCAGTATAGCCCTTTGCCAGGGCAGCCAAAAATTGGGAGGCTCCACATTGTCCCTGGGTAGAGACGTGCATGAGGGCCTCAAAACATTAAGTGTCCATTTTAAGGAAGTGGGTGTATTTCAGTATAGCCCTTAGGCAGGGCAGCCAAAAATTGGGAGGCTCCACATTGTCCCTGGATAGAGACGTGCATGATGGCCTTTAAACCTGAAGTGCCCATTGTAAGGAAGTGGGTCTATTTCAGTATAGCCCTTTGCCAGGGCAGCCAAAAATTGGGAGGCTCCACATTGTCCCTGGGTAGAGACGTGCATGAGGGCCTCAAAACATTAAGTGTCCATTTTAAGGAAGTGGGTGTATTATAGTATAGCCCTTAGGCAGGGCAGCCAAAAATTGGGAGGCTACACGTTGTCCCTGGGTAGAGACGTGCATGAGGGCCTCAAAACATTGTTCCCATTGCAAAGGAGCGGGTCTCCTGTCGTTGTAATGTCCATTCTGCAAAGAATGGGCGAAAAAATTTACCACTGGGGGTATACCTGAAACAAAGACCTAACTATTGTAACGGTCATCATGATGGCGCATGAGGAGAAGGAGGAGCAGTCCAGCGATTATCCAAAGTCGAGAAGTGTACCCATGGGTGAGTGGAGGTACATGGCAAACTTTAAATTCCGCTCTCATTTGCTGGTGGTGTGGTGAAGTCTGGCCCAATCCAACCCTTGTTCATCTTTATCAGAGTCAGCCTGTCAGCATTTTCAGTTGACAGGCGGGTGCGTTTATCTGTAATGATTCCACCTGCGGCACTAAAAACACGCTCTGACAAAACGCTAGCAGCAGGGCAGGCCAGGACTTCCAAGGCGTAGAGAGCCAATTCATGCCACGTGTCCAGCTTGGATACCCAATAATTGTAAGGCACAGAGGAATGTCGGAGTACAGTTGTTCGATCTGCAAGGTACTCCTTCAGCATCTGGGCAAACTTAGGATTTCTTGTGGCACTACCCCGCACCTCAGGGGCTGTGGTACGTGAGGGGCTGAGAAAACTGTCCCACATCTTAAAGACTGTTCCCCTACCTCTGGCGGATTGGACTTGTGCCTCTCTCGGCTGTACGCCTCGGTTGTCCACTGATTCCTGACCTATGCCGCTAGCGTTTTGTGAGGGGAATGCTTTGCCTACTTCCGTGAGTATGGCCTTCCGAAACTGCTGCATTTTGGTTGACCTCTCATCCACGGGAATAAGAGACAAAAAGTTCTCCTTGTAGCGTGGGTCTAACAGTGTTACCAACCAGTAATGATTGTCGGCCAAGATGTTCTTAACGCGAGGGTCACGAGACAGGCAGCTTACCATAAAGTCAGCCATGTGCGCCAGACTCTTAACAGCCAGGACTTCAGTAGCCTGACCAACAAGATGACTGAACATGCTGTCCTCCTCCTCCTCCTCCTCCTCCTCCTCATCTACCCTGTCCTCTGGCCAGCCACGCTGAATCGAGGATATGACTGGTGTGCATGTCATATCCTCAATTTGGCCGGAGAGTTGCTCCATGTCTTCATCCTCCTCCTCGTCATAGTCCTCCACTGCACGTTGTGATGAGACGAGGCTGGGCTGTGTGTTATCACCCACACCCACTACTGTTTCTTGCTGCAACTCATCGCGCTCCGCCTGCAATGCATCATGTTTGTTTTTCAGCAGGGACCGTTTTAGAAGGCAGAGTAGCGGTATGGTGACGCTAATAATGGCGTCATCACCACTCACCATCTTGGTGGAGTCCTCAAAGTTTTGGAGGATGGTACATAGGTCTGACATCCATCTCCACTCCTCAGGTGTTATGTGTGGAGTTTGACCCATTTCCCGACGGCTTAGGTGATGCAGGTACTCAACAACTGCCCTCTTCTGCTCACATATCCTGACCAACATGTGCAGAGTTGAATTCCAACGCGTGGGGACATCACACACCAGTCTGTGAGCCGGAAGATGCAAACGGCGCTGAAAGCCGGCAAGGCCGGCTGAAGCAGTAGGTGACTTTCGAAAATGTGCAGACAGGCGGCGAACTTTTACCAGCAGATCAGACAGCTCTGGGTATGACTTTATAAACCGCTGAACCACGAGGTTGAGCACATGGGCCACGCATGGAACATGTGTCAGCTGGCCTCGCCTCAAAGCCGCCACCAGGTTCCGGCCATTGTCACAAACGACCTTTCCTGGCTTTAGGTTCAGAGGTGTGAGCCAGTGATCTGCCTGCTGTTTCAGAGCTGTCCACAGCTCTTCTGCATTGTGGGGTTTGTCACCTATGCAGATTAGCTTCAGCACAGCCTGTTGCCGCTTCGCCGAGGCAGTGCTGCAGTGCTTCCAGCTTGTGACTGGTGTGGAGGGCACAGTGGATGAGGATGCGCAGGAGGAGGAGGAGGCTGAAGAGCATGACATTCCGGAGCTGTAGAGTGTGGGTGAAACACTGACTGAGGTAGGGCCTGCAAACCTTGGTGTGGGAAGGACGTGTTCCGTCCCTCGCTCAGACTGGGTCCCAGCTTCCACAATATTAACCCAGTGTGCCGTCAACGAGATGTAGCGGCCTTGCCCACAAGCACTTGTCCACGTGTCTGTGGTTAGGTGGACTTTGGGTGAAACAGCGTTGTTCAGGGCACGTGTGATGTTTTGTGACACGTGGTTATGCAACGCGGGGACGGCACACCGGGAGAAATAGTGGCGGCTGGGGACCGAGTAACGTGGGACAGCTGCCGCCATCAGGTCACGGAATGCTTCTGTCTCCACCAGCCTAAAAGGCAACATTTCCAGCGCAAGCAGTCACGAAATGTTAGCATTTAGAACTGTGGCATGTGGGGTGTTGGCAGTGTATTTGCGCCTGCGTTCAAAGGTTTGCTGAATGGATAACTGAACGCTGCGCTGGGACAAGGACGTGCTTGATGATGGTGTTCTTTCTGCGTAGGCAACTGCAGGTGCAGGAGTGGAGGAGGCTTGTTCGCAGGCAGCATGGACAGAGGATTGGCTCGCATGCACAACCAGCGAAGACGTAGCAGTGACATCAGCAAGCACTGCTCCTCGACTCTGTTGTACTTCCCACAAAGTCGGGTGCTTGGCTGACATGTGCCTGATCATGCTGGTGGTGGTCAGGCTGCTAGTTTTGGTACCCCTGCTGATGCTGGCACGGCAGGTGTTGCAAATGGCCTTTTTTGAATCATCTGGATCCAACTTAAAAAACTGCCAGACTCGTGAAGACCTAACATTTGTACAGGCACCTTGTGTCGTCGTGTTGTTACGGGGAACGGTTGCCTGACTTCTGCCTGGGGCCACCACCCTGCTTCTTACTGCCTGTTGTGATGCTACGCCTCCCTCCCCCTGTGCACTGCTGTCCTCGCTCTGCATATCCTCCTGCCAGGTTGGGTCAGTTACTGGATCATCCACCACGTCGTCTTCCTCTTCCGCACCCTGCTCCTCCTCCTGACTTGCTGACAATTGTGTCTCATCATCGTCCACCACTTGTTGAGACACGTTGCCAACTTCGTGAGAACGTGGCTGCTCAAATATTTGGCTATCTGTACAGACGATCTCCTCATGACCCACTTCAATATGAGCTGGCGAGAGGCCAGAATGTGTGAATGGAAACGTGAACAGCTCTTCCGAGTGTCCAAGTGTGGGATCATTAATGTCCGAGGAGGACGTGTACTCAGCCTGGTGGTAGGAAGGAGGATCAGGTTCAGAAATGTGCGGTGCAGTATCACGGCTACTGACACTTGACCGTGTGGAAGACAGAGTGTTTGTGGTGGTGCCAATCTGACTGGAAGCATTATCCGCTATCCAACTAACAACCTGTTGACACTGGTCTTGGTTCAAGAGCGGTGTACTGCTGCGGTCCCCAAGAATTTGGGACAGGACGTGCGAGCGACTAGATGTGGCCCTTTGTTGTGGCGAAATTAGAGCTTGCCCACGACCTCGGCCTCTGCCTGCACCACCATCACGTCCACTTCCTTGTTCCTTGCCAATGCCCTTGCGCATTTTGCAATGCTGTGCACTGCTGACGTGTATATTCACTACTTGTGCGTTATATCAAAGTTTCTGGAAATTGCACACAAGTGCACCTGTACGCTGCCACCAACAGGCACACACGTGCGGTTTTAAAAACCAAGCACGGACGCAATAATAACCTAACACAGGTTTTAGGAGCAAAAATTAAGAACTCTGACACTATCAGCCACTGCTGACTGACGTGTATTATACACTACACTTGTGCGTTATATAATAGTTTGGTAAACGCACACCAGTGCACCTGTACGCTGCCACCAACAGGCACACACGTGCGGTTTTTAAAACCAAGCACGGACGCAATAATAACCTAACACAGGTTTTAGGAGCAAAAATTAAGAACTCTGACACTATCAGCCACTGCTGACTGACGTGTATTATACACTACACTTGTGCGTTATATAATAGTTTGGTAAACGCACACCAGTGCACCTGTACGCTGCCACCAACAGGCACACACGTGCGGTTTTAAAAACCAAGCACGGACGCAATAATAACCTAACACAGGTTTTAGGAGCAAAAATTAAGAACTCTGACACTATCAGCCACTGCTGACTGACGTGTATTATACACTACACTTGTGCGTTATATAATAGTTTGGTAAACGCACACCAGTGCACCTGTACGCTGCCACCAACAGGCACACACGTGCGGTTTTAAAAACCAAGCACGGACGCAATAATAACCTAACACAGGTTTTAGGAGCAAAAATTAAGAACTCTGACACTATCAGCCACTGCTGACTGACGTGTATTATACACTACACTTGTGCGTTATATAATAGTTTGGTAAACGCACACCAGTGCACCTGTACGCTGCCACCAACAGGCACACACGTGCGGTTTTAAAAACCAAGCACGGACGCAATAATAACCTACTAACAGGTTTTTTTGGGGAGCGACAATTACAGTACAGACAAGTCAGACACTATCTGGACTGTTTTACACTGTGTACACCAGCCCCAGATATGAAGGCTGGTATACGGTCACCACTACCCTGCCTGCCTGCCTGCCTGTATACTGCTACAATAGTCCTGACAAGGACTCTTTTGGTCACTAGCCTGTATTCAGACCTGGCTATACCCTGCCTGTATATAGCAACAATAGTCCTGAGAAGGACTCTGCTACTGTACTCCGACCTGGCTATACCCTGCCTGCCTGTATACAACTAGAATAGTCCTGAGAAGGACTTTTGGTCACACTGTTTGCAGCCCTGCAACTGAAAAAGCTATAAAGGGCCGCAAAGCTTTCCCTGAATCAGCGACACTCTCCCTACACTCACTGTCAGAATAGCTGTGAGCAGAGCACAGCGCGCCGGCCGATATAAAGGCTCGGTGACGCTGTGCAGGCCGGCCAATCACTGCAATTCCACAACTAACAGGGCTGTGGCATTGCAGTGGTCTGCCAGCCAATCCCTGCATGAGGGCTGGCTCTCAAAAGAGCGCCAACATGCAGAAATGAAGACCACGAGTAAAGCACGAGTATCGCGAGATTACTCGGTCCCCGCCGAGCAGCCCGAGTACAGTGATACTCGTGCGAGTACCGAGTAGTGACAAGCATGCTCGCTCATCACTACTGATAGATGAACACTTGGCCAACAGAAATTCTTCCAGCTTCCCCATACATATCCACACATGCATGTCACCTGAATAGTCAGAGTAAAATAAACCAGACGGCCTTATGTCTCTTTACAGAAAAGGATCAGGCATGTTGAAATTCAACATGCCTGATCCTTCATTTCATGCAGGTTCAACCTTGGTTAGTCACTGCATCAGTTATGCTGGCTTTCTACTATCCTTTATGTTAACTAAGCGACATCGCTAGCGACATCGCTGCTGAGTCACGGTTTTTGTGACGCAACAGCGATCGTGCTAGCGATGTCACTGTGTGGGACATCCAGCAATTACCTGGCCCCTGCGGTGAGGTCGCCGGTCGTTGCTGAATGTCCTGGACCATTTTTTGGTCGTTGCTCTCCCGCTGTGAAGCACACATCGCTCTGTTTACAGCGAGAGAGCAAATATCTGAATGTTCAGGGAGCAGGGAGCCGGCTTCTGCGGACGCTGGTAACCAAGGTACACATCGGGTAACCAAGCAAAGGCTTTGCTTAGTTACCCGATATTTACCTTGGTTACTAGCGTCTGCAGCTTCTAGAAGCCTGCTCCCTGCACACGTAGCCAATGTACACTTCGGGTAACTATAAGCAAAGTGCTTTGCTTAGTAACCCGATGTATACCATGGTTACGAAGCACAGCATCGTTACACAGGTCGCTGGTGGCTGGTGGCTGATCTCTGATCGCTGTGGAGATCTGCCTGTTTGACAGCTCACCAGCGACCATGTAGCGACGCTCCAGCGATCCCTGCCAAGTCAGATCGCTGGTGGGATCGCTGGAGCGTCGCTAAGTGTGATGCTACCTTTAGTGTTCTCCTCTGTAACAAAAGCCTTAAGGCCGCTTTACACGCTGCAACATCGCTAGCGATTGCTAGCGATGTTGCGAGCGATAGCACCCGCCCCCGTCGATGCGATATGCGGTGATCGCTGCCGTAGCGAACATTATCGCTACGGCAGCGTCACACGCACATACCTGTGCAGCGACGTTGCTGTGACCGCCGGATAATCATTCCCTCAAGGGAGAAGTGTGTTCGGCGTCATTGCAAAGTCACTGCGGCGTCACTAAGCGGCGGGCTAATAGAGGGGTGGAGATGAGTGGGACGTAACATGCCGCCCATCTTCTTCCTTCCTTATTGCCGGTGGATGCAGGTAAGGAGATGTTTGTCGTTCCTGCGGTGTCACACATAGCGATGTTTGATGTCGCAGGAACGACGGACAACATCGTACCTGCAATAGCAACGATATTAAGGAAATGAACGACGTGTCAACGAGCAACGATTTTTCACGTTTTTGTGCTCGTTGATCGTCGCTCATTTGTGTCACACGCTGCAATGTCACTACCGGTGCCGGATGTACGTCACTAACAACGTGACCCCGACGATATATCGGTAGCGATGTCGCAGTGTGTAAAGCACCCTTTAATCTAGATGTGTTACTTTATAATGGAAAAGTAAACCACAAACAAATTCACAGAATAACACACAATTCTAGACTTTACAGGGGGCCACATGGGTATTATAGCTTCTTTCTTAGTTTTGGAACTTAGATTCTCATGTACCTGCACATCGAACTAGATAAAATTGGAAATGCAATGGCACATGGCTAATAAATGTGAAATGATAAAAAATTATAATTATTGCTCATGTTTACTGGTCTGCACTAATTAGAAGCACACCTGTTGTTTCAAGGGACCTTTCAGAACAAGCTGTCTTGCCTGCATAATGATTAATATTGTTTCTGCCCATTATATGACTTGTATCCTGCATTTTTCACTAGTTCAGCATATACAGCACACAGAGAAAAGATACTACTTGTTTTCCCTGTAGGACATCCTTAGAAGTAACAGTAGCATGGAGGACGTTATACAGTTATACCAAGCAGTGTATTTGTGCATCCAGCCCTGAAGTGAGATGGAATATTAGAAAACAGCAGCATTATCTTTGTCATTCTCTGTTGCTGTTTCCTCCTCTTCACTTCTTTTCTCATGTCTTCAGCAATAGACTTTCATGAGCATTTTTTTAAAGAGATGCCGCAGTATGCTAAAAATATATCTCATCTTTCATGATGGATTTTAGTAATTATTTGTCTTTCAAGTGAATGATCAGTGCAGGAGGCAGAACCGTATTTATAAATAGGCACTGGAGGGCCAGTGCCTAAGGCGGCATTCTGCAGGGGAAGGAACTCGCTGGTAGTATAAAAAAAATAATTACAATGGGCAACATTTTTAATAATTCCTCCTGCCAGACATTAGTGTGCAATCCAATGTCAGAGGTGGAGAATCTACATGTCTCTCACAAAGAAGTCACCAGTCAGCTGCTACCACATCAGCAGAGACACCAGGAATGTAGGATAAAAATGGAGTGGAGAAAGTAGGTAGGTGCTGAGGAACATACTGAGAGGTGTGAGTGACAATTGGTGGCAAACTGTCTTTTCAGCTGTTGGAAGGTACTGCTGACGCTCTACTTGCACAATGATGAAAGCTGCAGACATGTAAAGTTTCCAGAAGCTTTGGCAGAGTGCTGAACAGAGAGAAGTAGGAGCCCATCCACATGTTATGCATGGTCAGAGGCATTAGAAGGATGCATCTCACCTCTGAGGAGCTAGGTGCTCAACTGAGTAATATACATGTTGGAAAATGTCCTTAATTCACTGTATTAGGGACTGATACTGAATATGGGAGGAGGCTTGCAGTGTATGAGGGGTTAATACTGAATTTGAGTTAAGAGGTGCAATGTATAAAGGGTCTAATACTAAATGTGTGGGAAGGGGTGCATTATATGAGGCTGATACTGAATGTGGGAGGATGAGTGCAATGTATGATGGGCTCAAACTGAATGTGGGCAATAAGTTGATTATTTGAGGGGCTGATAGTGAATATTTGGGGGAGGAGGAACATTGCATTAAAGGCTGATACTAAAAGTGTGTCATATGAGTACAGTGAAGGAAAGCCTGATACTGAATTTGGAAGGAGGGATGGCATGTATGAAGGGGTGGTATTCAATGTTAGGAAGGAGTGCAATGTACAAGAGACTGATACTCAGTGTGGGGAAGGTGTACAGTGTATGAAAGGTTGACATTGTGTTTGGGCATACGTATAGTGTATAGCGGCTGATACAGTGGCTGGGCACTGATTGGTTGCGGGGTTCGGAAACAATAGTGTTTTTAAGTAGGTTTGGTGTTACCACTTATGTTTGGTTCCTTTAAGTGATCTTTATTAAAGGTAATGTTTTAATAATCACATTGGTGCTATTTCTGCTCTGAAGGCCAACCAGCAGGTCTCCAGACCTGAGCTAATTGTGTTATAAGCATATACAGTAATGAAGCAGATCACACAGTCTGTGTCTCATGGATGTGTGAAACCTGTCTTAGGTGTAGTATTAATCTATGTAAACAGATTGTAGAATAGTTTGCTCTGTATTTGTATTGGTACAAGTCTATTGTACTGCCCCTGTGTCAGCGGCCGAGCCGCTCAGGTACGGAACCGCAGTGGCTCGAGGGGTCTCCGGACCCGGGGGTTCGTGAGGACACTCGAATTTGAAAAGGGAAGTATGTGCAGGGGAGTTAGAAGTTCGTGACACCACCCACGCTGCGTGGTAAGATGGAGTACCACCGCTGCTGTTGGGGGGAGCCCGGTGGCGGTGGTATGGCAGCAAGGTGTCTAACCCCTCCGTGGGTAGGGGGTTGTGCCCCAGGGCCCGGTGGTGGCAGTTAAGGGGTGCCGTTGGGAAAGGAAAGGATTTCTGCGTACTCACTCAGTCCAAGAATACTGATACCGACAGCTTGTAAACCAGAATTCTGAGCACCGCTGCAGCAAGGAGGGAGCACGCTTGGATCCGTGCCCTTGGTGTTGCTTGTTATCCTGTGACCTTTTCCGTGGCACCTTCTTATCTTTTGGAGCCTATAGTGTGGAACTAATCGGGTCCCGCTTACCCGTATGGCTAACGGAGTGAGCTTGCTCTCAGGGTTCACACTTGGGTTTTGATGGACTGTGTTTTGGGAAAAGTCCTATCCCCTGATTGCTCTAGTACCCCGATTTTGGAGCGGGATGAATCTTGAAGACTTTACCCCAGTCGGGAAAATTACCAGGACACCTGAAGCTACTTCCCAGCCTAGGGTCTGCGTACCCCATCGTGCCCTGGCCCCTGCCTGGAGATGGTTCAAGGCCGCTGGCTGCCCTCCTCGGCAGATCCGTGCCCCTTGACACGATCCCCCGCGACTGGGGTTCCAGCTCCTACCAGGCCCAGACCAACGTCTGCCACCTAGTAGTCTTCAGGAGCCCTGCTCCAAACCGGTGACCTCTCCTTCCGAGAGTCACCACTCCACACTCCTACTCCTTCTACTCCTTTTTCTCTTCTCCTGTCACTTTTTCACTTTCCCCTACCAACCCACAAATGGGCGTCCCTATTCCCTTCAGGCCCCCCAATGATGTGTCTGGTGGGTGTGGTGCAAAGTGTTCCTAGGGTTTTGACTGGCTCTGATCTTAGCAACACCAAAGAACAGGGATCCGTAACCAAGGAGGATGCGGATACTGTGCAGAAGGGCAGATGGCACAATACCCTGTGACGACCTGATAGGCCAGGGCGTCACACTATAGTTCTGAGTCTTGCCATGCACCCCACCAAACACTAGAACCTGACAGTGCACCAGGCAGCCAAGACTTGTTTACATGTCACTGAGTGTCATTTACATTTCTCAGGTAGGGTCTAAGGCAGGGGTCTCAAACTCGGCTGGGTGTATGGGCCGCACAGAGGAAAAAAAATAATTTGGGGGGCCGCATTCTTTGCAGGACAAGGTGACATTTTTATTGGTACCAAATATAATATATTTTATTTTTTTTACACACCTTAGGATCACTGATTTTGAACATTTTCACTTGTTCATTATAGCAAACGTGCACATTCTTTGTTTAAATATAAACTTTTTTTTTTACATTTTATTCCTTTCTTGTAACTAATAGTCTTACAATTAGCACTATATAGAAATTTTGACCAACATCTTTTAGTAATGTTCCCCATATTGTTGTAACGTGCCCATCCTTGTCCCCTTGTAGTATTGTGCCCCATCCCACAGTAATGTGCTCATTCTTGTCCCCTTGTAGTATTGTACCCCATCCTAGTCCCCATCCCACAGTAATGTGCTCATCCTTGTCCCCTTGTAGTATTGTACCCCATCCTAGTCCTTATCCCACAGTAATGTGCTCATCCTTGTCCCCTTGTAGTATTGTACCCCATCCTGGTCCCAATCCCACAGTAATGTGCACATCCTTGTCCCCATCCTAAAGTAATGTTCTCCATCCTTATCCCCATATTGTAGTAATGTGTTCATCCTTGTCCCCATCCTATAGTAATGTCCCCATTCTATAGTAATGTGTCCATCCTTGTCCCCCATCGTATAGTAATGTTCCCCATCCTTGTCACCTTGTAGCAATGTCCCCATCCTATAGTACTGTCCCCATTCTATAGTAATGTGCCCATCTTTTAGTAATGTGCCAACCTTGTTCCCACCCTATAGTAATGTCCCCAGCATTATCCCTATTCTATAGTAATGTTTCCCATCCTTGTCCCCTTGTAGCAATGTCCCCATCCTATAGTACTGTCCCCATTCTATAGTAATGTGCCCATCTTTTAGTAATGTGCCAACCTTGTTCCCACCCTATAGTAATGTCCCCAGCATTATCCCTATTCTATAGTAATGTTTCCCATCCTTGTCTACTTGTAGTAATGTCCCTATCCTACAGTAATGTGCCCACCTTGTCCCCATCCTGTAGTAATGTCCCCATCCTAAAGTACTGTGCCCATCCTAGTCTCCATCCTATAGTACTGTGCCCACCTTGTTCCCATCCTATAGTAATGTCCCCAGCCTTGTCCCCATTCTATAGTCATGTGCCCATCCTAGTCCCTATCCTATAGTAATGTCCCCATACTATAGTAATAATGTCCCCATCCAATAGTATTGTGCCCATCCTTGTAATGTCCCCAGCCTTATCCCCATCTCATAGTAATGTGCGCACTTTGTCCCCATCCTGTAGTAATGGGTCAGCAGCTCCCCTCACCAGGCTTCCACAGACGCCGGAGTGAAGCAGAGGGAAGTGGTCTGCGGCCCCAGATCCACAGTGATTGGACAGATCGGTCACAAGGCCGGTCTCTCCAATCAGAGCTGGGGGCTGGTGAAACACAGGTCACCCAGCTCTGGCCAATGATCGGTGCTACAGCTGCACTGATCTTGGCTGGATTTCAATGTTTCAGCGATTTTCAATAGCTGAAACATTAGTGGCTGTGATTGGCTGAGCGGTTTTCGTCAGCCAATCACAGCCTCCGTAGGTCCGGGGAGGACACACCACCCCTCCTGAGGTCCCCTCCTCCTCGAATCTAATGCAGCGATCATAGCCACCGGGGCTGCGATTTCGCCATGACATACTGGGTACGTCATGGGTCCTTAAGTACCAGGGAGCCATAACGTACCCAGTACGTCATAGGTCGCTAAGGGGTTAACGTCCAACACACACACACACACACACACACACCATTCTTCTCACCTGTCCCGCACTCCCTCCACTGCCTCATCTCTGCTTCGCGCGGCCCCCAGGCCCGTGTCTCTGATCACTATCGCGGCAGCTGCAGTGTCACTGTCAGTGATTTATGTAAGATGATCGTATTGCTGGCGCGAGAGCGGAGCACCAGCAACACATTCATCTGACATAAAGTGTAGACAGTGGCTGCGGCCCCTGCACCTGCCGCGATAGTGAACAGAGGCACGGGCCTGGGGGCTGCACGAAGCAGCCTGAGGGGCCGCATGCGGCCCGTGTGTTTGAGACCCCTGGTCTAAGGGATAAATCCTAAGTCATATGGCAATACTCGTTAAAATGTCACTTTTGACTTTTAGGATTGCTACTTCCAATAGGTGGCACTAGAGTTCGTCTCTTTCCTCCTTGAAGAGACAATTTACATTTCTCAGTCATGTCACAATAGAAATTTATAACTTAAAAATTAATGGTCAATATAAATAATAGTTTTGTCATTGATAAAACTTCCTTCATTAATACTGGCCACTTATAGTTATGAAATACATGATGTATGATGATAAAAGGATGCAGCAAATAGGCCTTTAAAAAGTTTTCAAAACATCATAATGTGGTCTGTTTTTTGTACATAGCTTAATTTGTTGATTCAGATTCTCATATTCAGGACAAAATTCCTTCCCGATTCCACATACGGCAATCAGACGAGATCCCTGGATCAACACCCAAGCACAGAATCAAGTGCACATACTTGGACCCAATGGATGGCCACCTAGGGGTGGAACCGATCCAGTCCACTAGATAACAACCAGGGAGGAGGGGTCAGACAGTCAGTATGTGGAAGTGAAAGGAGACGGACATAACAGTACTGACGGGAGAGTGTAACAGTGTCAGGCTCAGGCGTGTGGTTGCCGAAGGAATACGGTGGAGTACATTCGGAACCATAGCACCGACAGGGTGCAGAGCCCTAGGTCAGGAAAAGGCTCCAGGCAGACGTGATAAAATCTTCACGGTGAGGGGACCATCCAGGACCTCACCGACCTTAAAGTTCGGGGCCCAGCAGTAATGGGAGAACCGGGAACAGAGAACCGACCCAGCAGGAATCAAACTTCCTGCCGTACAGACTAAGACTGAAAGTCAACCAGGAGGAGACCCCCAGACGCTCCAAGCCACGGGGACCCAAAAACCAGAGATGGGTGCAGGGGAAGTAAGCCATCAGGTCACCACACCGTCACTGAAACTAAGGGGACCAGTAATGAGGACCAGCCTCCATCGGGTTGCAAGCATCACCATCGTGAGTAAAGAACCAGTTACCCTGCAATCCCTTGTGTGGTCTACCTTCTTTCCGCGCCCAGTATTGTGAACAGACTTAAACATCAAATACCATCATTTACCCCCTGGGGCCTAGCCCTACTTGCAGAGGGCCACAATATCCAGGCTGCCATTAACACCAGCCCCAGCAGTGAGAGACTGTACAGCGGTGGCTCCATCCATATAGCCACAAGCCGCAAGTGGCATCACGACAAAAACTTTATTATAATCCCTGTAAATAGCTCCCTTTTAAAAGTGCCCCCCCCCCCCACACAGGGTCACAGAACTGGGCACTGGCCATTACACCCGTGACACTTCCCAGTGAAACCAGGCCCGGGCCCGAGTACCCCATAGCCCTGGGGCGCGTCAGGCTTTTCCTGGCGTCACGAACAGGATTGGACTGGACCCGTTAACAACGGGTGACGTGCGTCTTATGGACTGTTTTGGTGATTTGTGAAACTGCCGCTATATTTGTGTGAAAAACTGATTGTACCATGGCAGTGGTAAAAAAAAAGGCTCAAAAGGGGATCTCGCCCACGACTTCAGCAAGCGCGGGTGGAAGGGGGCAGTAACCTGACCCAAAAGCTCCCGAAGTGCTCCAGTCCCGCAAGAGAGGGGTGAGAAAAAACAAACGGACGGGATAAATGGAGGCACGAGGCGACGGGGATGCAGCGGGGCCTGGTCCTGCTGTGGAAGCGGCAGCGCCCTGAGCGGTGGCACTGATCATGCCGATCATTCTGCCGTATGTCCCAGGAGCGGCGTGGCTGCCCCAGTAATGATGGCAAACCGTAGGCCTTAATCGGGTTAAAAAAATAAATATGCACCGTATTGGACATGTATGCAATGACTGGCAAGCAAAGAGCGTTTGTGGTACTGGGACAGTTAACGAGTGCAGCAGAGCTTGGAAGTAGAGACCTGGTCAGATGTAGACCGGAAATCGGTGAACACCATCTTTCAAAAGTTGAAAATTGCTTTTGAAACCCATACAGAGGCAGAGCTGAGAATGGGATTTTACAATTGCAGACAGAAGCCACAGGACAGTATCAGAGACTATGCTCTACCATTACAAGCAGCACTGCGGACCTTAAAACATGTAGACCCCATCAGTGCTCCAGAAGGGAACAAGATGATGATTGAACAGTTCCTGCAGGGGTTACAATCAGTGGAGGACCGTAAGTAGCTGCGCCTGTGGGCCCTGGAACACCAGGATGTGGACTTTGTTGTTTTAAAGGACCACAGACTCTGCCCCTCGGTCCTGGCAAGTCAGTACCTCACCTTTGAGAGTGGAGCCCTCCTCCTTAACTGTGGTAGAGGCTAATGGACACGCTGCACCCCCTGGTGCTCCAAATGACTTGTGTTCCCAAGTGCCATAGCTGAGCAAGGATGTGGCCATGATCCTAAAAGTGATGCAGCTCAAGCCAGAACCCAAGTCGGCGGAGTATATCTAGTTGGCCAACTGCCCTGAGGACATCCCATGGATGCAAGGAAGGAGCATCTCATCCTCCAGAGGAAGGAGCAGTAATCGCTACGACTCATCTGGACAACCCCTCTGCCATCGTTGCAACATTTTGCACGAGTGTGTCCTTTAAACCGGGAACCCCTGGTGCAAAGGGCCAACCCCCCCAGAAATAAGATGACAAGGCCCATCTGACTGGCGCAACAAGTATGTGGGAGGACGACCAGATCTGTCCATCTGTCCCACATCTGCATTGTTGGACACCGGCTCGCAGGTAACAACCATCCCGTATGTACTCTACAAGAGATTCTGGTCTGATACTGAGCTCACCCGTCCAGACTCGAGCCTCACTATTTATTCTGTTAATGGATTACCAGTGACTCAGATTGGGTTTAAGGAGGTGACCATAAAAGTGGGGAGGGTAGAGTTAAAAGGTCAATGATTGATTGTAGTCGAAACTGATGCCAATGATAAGAATCCACAGATGATTTTGGGTACAAATGTGATTGAAAATTATCTGGTGGAAGTGTTGTTCTTAGGGCGGCGTTACACGGTATGATATATCGTGCGATATGTCGTCGGGGTCACGGAATTCGTGACGCACATCCGGCATCATTAGAGATGTCGTACCATGTGACACTTCCGAACGACTGTTAACGAGCAAAAATACTCACCTTATCGTTGCTCGTTGAAACGTCGTTCATTTCCATAATGTTGTTCCCCCTTCTGCGCGCCAGTTGTTCGTCGTTCCCGTGGCAGCACACATCGCTACGTGTGACACCCCAGGAACGACGAACAACAACTTACCTGCGTCCCGCCGGCAATGAGGAAGGAGGTGGGTGGGATGTTACATCCCGCTCATCTCCGCCCATCCGCTTCTATTGGGCAGCCGCTGTGTGACGTTGCTGTGACGCCGAACGTCCCTCCCCCTTCAGGAAGTGGATGTTCGCCGCCCACAGCGATGTCGTTAGGGTGGTAAATACGTGTGACAGGGGTTTAATGACTTTGTGAATGAATTGCCCGTGATGCACAAACGACGGGGGCGGGTGCGATCACTCATGCGATCGCACGATATATCGTCTCGTGTAACGCCGCCCTTACTCCAACAGATTGCAGCAACTGCCGATGCTGGGCAGCAGAGGGTCCTGCAAAGAGTAATCAGAGCCCTCCTGCTGAAACAACAGGTAAACCTGTCTGGTGGGGAAATTGGTAATGTACGGGTAATAGACTCCGGTCCTATTGTGATACCCCCCACGAAGTGAAATGATGATATGGTGTCGGGCGGCAATAGGCCTCAAAGGGCAAGATTACTAGGCAATGGTGGAGCCCATATACTCGGTGAATTGGTCTACAGTCTTGACAGCCAGGGGAGTGGTTGATGTTCGCAAGGGAAGAGTACCCGTGCAAGTGTTAAATTGTGGGGAGGAGGAAACTAAATTGCCCAGGTACGCTACCATTGCCAAATTGTTCTCTATTACAGATGATTCTATCCAGGCAGTAGAGTCCCTGACTCCATCAGAACAGGCAGAAGATAACCGTCCCCAAGAACCGTTAGAGGGTCGGTGTCAGGAACTGCATGTAGGTACTGATTCCACCCCTTCACACCAGAAACACGGAGTTTACCGGGTAGTGCAGGAATATGAACAAGTTTTCAATAAGCATCCATTAGACTTCGGGAGGATAAAACGGGTACATCATCATATACCCACAGGAGATCATCCCCATATCAAAGAAAGATACAGACCTATACCACCAACTCACTATCAGTATGCCAAGGAGATGTTGAGGAACATGAAGGAGGCTGGGATTATTAGAGATAGTTGTAGTCCCTGGGCAGCTCCACTGGTTCTAGTCAAAAACAAGGATGGCACCATGAGGATGTGTGTGGACTATAGGCAAATCAATCGAATAACACATAAGAATGCTTATCCACTACCCCGCATAGAAGAATCACTAGCTGCACTGAAGGCTGCTAACTACTTTTTCACCCTAGATCTCACCAGTGGCTATTGGCAGGTCTCTGTGGTAAAAGAGGACTGGGAGAAGACTGCATTCACAACACCAATGGGCCTGTGTGAGTTCAATAGCAAGCCGTTTGGACTCTATAATGTACCTGGAACATTCAAAAGATTGATGGAATGCTGCCTGGGACACCGCAACTTCGAGACAGTACTGCTCTACCTAGATGATGTTATCATGTGCTCGAAAACCTACGAACTCCTGGTAGGTCAGGCAAAGAAGGGCAAGACTTCTGATCCTCCATTTGAATGGGGTGAAGGAAACGAGAACTCCATCAGACAAATGAAGTGGGCCCTGACTGGTGACGAGATTCTGGTGTATCCTGACAACAACTTACCCTTTGTGCTGTATACTGATACCAGCAATGTGGGATTGGGAGCCATGCTATCTCAAGTCCAGAACGGCAAAGAACGAACGAGTGATTGTCTACGCAAGCAGGAAGCACCGTCCTACTGAGAGGAACCCTGAGAACTACAGCTCATTCAAGTTAGAGTTCCTGACCTTGGTCTGGGCTGTCACCGAACGGTTTAAACAAATGGCGGCTGCGAAGTTCACTGTCTTCACAGACAATAACCCTCTACCCAACGTGGATACGGCAAAGGTAGGTACATTGGAGCAATGTTGGGTGGCCCGGCTAACGAGCTATGATTTCACCATCAAGTATCGGGCTGGTCGCAAGAACGCCAACGCGGATGCGTTATCCAGGATGCCTCACCTATCAGAGGAGGGAGAAGATGTGGATGAGCTAGAAGAGTTCTAGTTACCAGCTTTCCACTGCCACAGTGCATCCCAGAATCAACAATCTTGTAGCAAGCGCCAGGAGGCTGCATTAAACCCGCTACCTCATCACGGATGGAAGGAAGCACAAGATGCTGACCCTGCGGTTAGACTGGTCAAAGAACTGATAACCAACCAGGTCCGTGCCTAGTTCCTGATGCTCCACTTGAAGCCCAACATCTAAGGAAGGAGAGGAGCAGGCTGTGTATCCATCGAGGCAAACTGTGCAGAAGCATTACTAACCCTAAAACCCATGAGAAGGTATGTCAAGTGGTAGTACTTAAGGAAAATGTCCAGATTGTGCTTGAAGCCTACCACGATCGAGCAGGACACTTCGGATGGAAGAAGTTGGAAATGTTGTTGCATGACCGGTTCTACTGGGTTGGAATGAAAACCACTATAGAAAGATGGTGCAGAAACTGTGGTCCCTGCGCACTGAGAAGGAAAGACCGCGAAAGCCAAAGAGCACTGCTGTGGCCCATTGTCACCAAGCAGCCATTGGGAATTGTAGCACTGGACCATGTGAAATTAACACCTCGTCGGACAGGCTATACATATGCTCTCACTATGGTGGATCATTACTCCAGATTTTTGGTGGTCGTTCCAGTGAAGGACTTGACATCAAGGACTGCAGCAAAAACCTTTCAGGCTTACTTTTGTAGACCTCATGGATACCCAGAACAGGTATTAACAGATCATGGTTCTGCATTTGAAGCTGAAATATTCCAAGAGTTCTGCAACTTATATGGCTGTAAAAAAATCCGCACTATGCCATACCATTCACAGACTAAAGGGTGCTTTACAAGCTGCGACATTGCTAACGATATATCTTCGGGGTCACGTCGTTTGTGACGCACATCCGGCGCCGTTAGCGACAACACATCGTGTGACACCAAGGAGCGACGATCAACGAGCGTACAAACGTGAAAAATTGTTGCTCGTTGACACGTCGCTCCTTTTCTAAATATCATTGCTGCTCCACGTACAATGTTGTTCGTCATTCCTGCGGCAGCACACATCGCTATGTGTGACACCGCAGGAACGAAGAACATCTCCTTACCTGCGCCCACCGGCAACGAGGAAGGAAGAGGGTGGGCGGCATGTTCCGGCCGCTCATCTCCGCCCCTCCTCTGCTATTGGATGGCTGCCGTGTGACAGGGAAGGTAAGTCCGTGTGACGGGTGTTAGCGATGTTGTGTGCCACGGGCAGCGATTTGCCCGTGACGCACAACCGACGGGGACGGGTACGCTTGCTAGCGATATCAGTACCAATATCGCAGCTTGTAAAGTACCCTTAACGGTATGTGTGAGAAAATGAACCAGGTAGTCATTGACCTGTTGAAGACTTTACCACTAGAAGAAAGAAACATGTGGCCAGAAAAGCTACCTGTTATGATCCGGTAACCGTGTAAGATTACAAAAAACTACCATTAGTGAAAAAACATCAAGAACAACAAGAGTTGTTGGAACCTGGGCTGACCGCAATCCCCTAACTATCAGACCACACTAGAAGTAGCCGTGGAGCATTCCTAAACACCTAGATGCCTCATCACAGCCTGAGAAATTAGCTATGCCTCACAGATAGCAATGAGGAAATCTACCTTGCCTCAGAGAAGTCCGCAAAGGAGTAGACAGCCCTTGACATATAAAGATTATGGTGATTTAGGAAAACACAATACACAGATAGGAAAAATAGATTAAGCAAACGTGAGGCCCAACTAACTTGATACAAAGGAAAGGAAAGGAAACTGTTTGTGGTCAGTACAAAAATCCCTGCAGAAAAATACCAATCTCCTGATAGTAAAAATGGCCCTGGAAGTCACACGACCTCATCCCCATTATATCAGGTACCCATGTAAATAATGGGAGAGACATAATACCGAAAAGAACACAAAAATACAAAAGTGCAAATAATCAAGTTAGATAGCGAGAAACTCCCTTTTCAAGCAGATGAGCTAGGAAAGGGGGAACCCCCATGCTCACTACACTGGAGAAACAAAACTTCGCCTGCAAGAAAACAGTTACAAAAACAAAACCAAGAAAAACAAACACCCTAAGGTGTAAACCAGGAAGCAAGGAAAAAACAAGCAACTTATCCGCAGATGTCTTGTACAGGGAAACAGGGAAGGACAGAACTCCAAGTCAGGTACAGAAACTGAGGAACATTCAATTATAACCGACAACAGCAAGGCAAAAAGTGCTCTCCTATATATACCAGGCTTGTCTGCAATAGGACTTCCTTAATTCCCAATTAACACCGACACCTGTCTGAGTCACAGGCTCAGACTCAGCTCCACTAGGATTCCTGGCCACCAAAACAGCACCCACACAGACAACATTCACAACAGCTACCTGACTTAGTGGACATGTACAACAACATTCCTGTGAGTTCCACAAACTGTACACCAGCATATCTAATGAGAGCAGGAAATGGAAGATTGCCAGTTGATCTTGAGATGGCAGTTGATGTTCCAGAAATCGATTTGTAAGATACTGATTAGGACTCTAACCGACAAACGCAATACAGGAGAATGCAAGAATGTGTCGAAAAAAGCTTAAATCAGAGTTGAGAAAAACAAGAGAAGGATTACAACAAGAACGCACAAGCTGTTTCCTTAACACCTGGAGAAATGGTTCTAAAAAGAAAAGTCCATAAACTTGATGATCAGTGGGAAGCAGAACCCTACACTGTGCTACCTTCCAATTCTGATAAGAAAACTTGCTTATTCAGCAGAGATGAAGGAAAAACATCATTAAGAGTCTCAAGAGATCATTTGAAGAAATGCCCAGAACAATTGAAACCCAAAGAAAAAATTCCCTGTACACCTCAAGTACCAGAGAAGAAAGAGAAGGTAATACATACAATACTTGGAGACTTTCCTGAGAGTTGGCCTCAGTACAATGGAGCCATAATAGTGCCAGTGATTACTTTCCCACAACCAGTGGAAAAAACAGTTCAAGCTCCAGAAGAACCACCTGCTGTACCAGAACCAGAAGAGTCTACAAACAGTGAATCCGTCAGTTTAGTAAGAAGACTGAAAATTCGCAGACAACTACCTAGTCTACCTAGAAACATTGGTGGGACATTTGATCAGACACCAGAACACAAAAGGGACCAGCTGAGACATTATAGTTACATAGATCTAGTTGTAGCAACCTTGGTCAGCCTCCGCTCAGGTACAGAGAATAGGTGCCAAAAGAAAAAAATGTGTAAAATGGTGTCCTTATGTAAATAGAAGTATAACCATAGAAAGTAAGAATGGTTGTAAACTGTAAATGTTGATATAGTGTGTGAAAAATGTTGATTTTGCCTTAACTTGGTTTTGCATAATTTTGATATAAAAATGAACCCAAACTACTGGACTGGTAGTAACAAAACCTTGACATTGTACATAGTTGCACCAGTTGTGCACACTAGCAGAGTAATACTGCAGCAAAGTCTTTCGAAGAGGACCTGTGTTCTGCAGCAAAGTCTTTCGAAGAAGACCCTTATTTTGCAAGAAAGGTTTGGGGAGAGGACAGGTCGCAGGAAGGGTCTGCAGCAGAGGTGGTCGTCATAGTGACCGGAGACATACCTCCCAGGGACACCATGTTATGGGTGGAAAGAGAGATGTCTTCTGTTTTTATGTTATGGTTGATGAAACAATTAAGAAAAGTGCCTCCCTTGTATGGGAAGGAAGGGTTTTTTTTTTGTTTTTTTTTTATAAACCATCTTTATTGAAAATAAATCGTCATATATGTACAGTGTGTGAAATCAAATACAATTTCAGATATATCAAGTACAACTTCAATTATGCAGATTATAAGGCCCTGTGCGCACTAGAAAATGGAATTTTCTTAAGAAAATTCCGCAGGCTCTGAAAGATTTCTGCACCCGCGGAAAAAAACACAAAAAAATGCACCGAAATCCGCATGCGGTTAGTTGCGGTTTTGGTGCGGTTCTGGTGCGGTTTTTCCACGGGTTGGTACATGTGTTTTAATGCATTCAATGCAATAAAGCACATTGAAAAGAAAAAAAAAAAAAGTCATTTCCTTCTGAGATAGATAGATAGACAGATAGATGGATGGATAGATAGATAGAAGGATAGATAATCAATAGATAGAGGACAGATCAATCAATAGATAGAGTCCCTGTGAGGACACTGTAGTTCTCACGAGCAGTAGTGTGTTCACATTACCGACCGTGAGAAATGACCTGTGGTTACCTCTCTGCAGGCTCGTTACGAGGCTGCTTTCAGTACAGTGTGTCAGTCGCGGCAGGATGCAAGCGTCGTGGGACCTCGGATTACGCTGGAGCTGTGTGTTGGGAGGGGTTAATAAAGGGGTGAAAGAGGGGCTTTTTAGTGTTTTATTTAAAATAAAGGATTTTTTGGTGTGTGTGTTTATTCACTTTACTTACGGGTTAATCATGAAAAGTGTCTCATAGACGCTGCCATGATTAAGCCTGGACTTAAATGGCAGCGATTTGCTGCCATTTAACTCCTTATTACCTGGATTACCACCACTTCACAGCAATCTGAAAGAGCCGGGGACACTCCGGGACTGTCGCATAATGGATGCGACAGTCCCGGGGCAGCTGCGGGCTGATATTCTCAGCTTTGAGAGGGGGGGGCATTAACCCTGGCCCTCCCAAGCCTGAGAATACCCAGCCACCGCTGTGTGTTTACCTCGTTTGGACGGTAAAAATACGGCGGAGCCCACATTTTTTTTTTTGTTTTTTTATTTCTATATGTACGTTTGATTTATATGTGTATTCTATATGTCCGTGTCTGTGTGTGAGTGCGATATGCGTGTTTACTCTCTGCTCCGCTTCAACATCCTGTCATAATGACATCACTTCCCTGCAAAACGCAGGCAGTGATGAACATTATGTCCCGAAAAACGCGAAATACAGCAGGGAATAATGCAGGAAAACGAATGAACCGCACAGAATTTGCTACCTGCGTTATTCCCTGCGGGATTTCACGATTACATTACAGTCAATGGAGTGAAATCCTGCAGCTACCTGCGGAAAAGAAGTGACATGTAATTGTTTTTGCTGCGGGAATCCCGCAGCAAAACATGCAGCTGTCAAAATCCGCCTAGTGCGCACTGCATTTTTTTTCCCATAGGATTTGCTGGTGAATCACTGCAGAGATGTTATGAACATTTGCTGCAGCGAAACATGCAGCAAATCCTCGGGAAATGCACGGGAAAATTCGGCAAGTGCCCACAGGGCCTAAGATGATGTTTTCTTAACTAACCTAACAAATCTATAACTCCCACAATCCCTTCGGTTATGCCCTGTAGGTCCCATGGGGTGCTACACCATCACCTTAGCGGCTAAAGAGTGCTTTACATGCTGCGACATCGCTAGCGATCTCGTTAGCGATGTGACGCGCCATATCGCAGATAAGATTTGCCGAGATCGCACATAGGTCATTTTGAAGCGCCGGTCACATGTGCGATCTCAGAAAATCGTATGTGCGATCTGACGTGTTACATCGCTAACGAGATCGCTAGCGATGTTGCAGTGTGTAAAGCACCCTTAAGTTTTGTATCCTGAACTTCTTTGGACGAGGAGAACTACCGTGCCTCCACTCTTTTGACTGCTCCTTGTTTTCAGGGTCATACAAATAAATCCAGGTTTCATCTATAGTGATCAGTCGATTCAGGAAGTTCTTATCAGTCCGGAAATGCTGACAAATGGATCAGGAAGTTTTTACTCGCATGCTTCTCTGATCTGTTGTCAAACATTTGGGGATCCACTTTTCAGATAACTTTCTCACATACAAATGTTCATGGTTAATGACAGAAACACGTTTACGGGAAATCCCCATGATGTCTGCTATTGCTTTAGCTGAAATTCATTGATTCTCCAGTATGAGGTTGTGCACAGCATCGACAATCTCTGGATCAATAACCACTCTCAGTCATCCAGGACGTTCTTCATCATTGGTGCTGAAGTGGCCCATTTTAAATTTGGCAACCGAGTTCTTCACTATGGAATATAAAGGGCATTGATCCCCCAATGTCTGTGACATATCACCAGGAATATTGTTCGCGGACTTTCCTTGCAGAAGCAAGAATTTTATCACTCCTCTGTTTTCAGTTGCTGTGAAAATCACATTACATTCCGCCGTTTTGTTTTCCCGCGTGTATAGACTACTGTTGCCATAAGCAACAAACACAAAATTTTGAAAACATATATTAGACATGAAGCGATGAACAGAGGGCTTTCTGCTCTGCAGAGAAAGTCACAGGATCAGAAGGATTAACAGGTAAACCAAGGTGAAGATTTATTTATAAGATCTAACAAACGTAAGCTGCAGAGCAGTGGGAGAGGGAACAAAGGGGAACAGGCGGGAAAAACAACTCAAGATACAACAGTATATACTTTAGCTGAGGCGAACAGCTCAGGTCAACCCAACTAGTACAGCAAACAATATAAGTTTAATAGCAATACAGCGATATGCACATATTCAGCATTAATCAACCCTGCTCTGTCCACTATCCTACCTGGTCTGCTCTAAAGGGACCATGAAGATACCGCACTCTGACTATGGAGGCCTAATATGGTTCCCTCACCGGTGTATCCGGGCACTCATGGCTCTGTCCACAGGACCGGTCCACTCTGGGGCTTATAGGTATAGAGGTGCCCTCTTCACTATGGGGGGCGATGCAGGGCTTCTCTTCCACGGTTGCCTGGACAGCTGGACTCATCAGGCGAGCAACTCTTGCAGGCCAGATGCTGAATCTCCTATCTGCATACTTCTCTGTCTCCTGGAGCTCTCTGAACCAGCTACTTCCTACTTCTCTCTCCACTATCTCAGGGTAGACCACAGCAGCAGGGGAGTTCAGGACATTCCATTTTGCTCTGCAGGGGAGTCAGTCTTCTAAAGCCACAATGTAACACAGTCTTAAAGCCACAGTATCACAACATCCTTAGTAGAGGCTGCACTCCTCTACATGCCTCCCTCCTTAACGATGGTCATCCTCGGCCATGACGATGTTAGGGCATGGACCAGTAAAGAAAGCTTGCTTCTTCAGGTTCTTTGTCCCTAGGGCCTTACAATGAAGGGTAGCCGCCTCTCTCATCAACTCATCATCTCCGGCGGACCCAAAGTACAAGACAGGAGCGTGTAATGCATAGGGAACACCAGTGGAGGAAGACAACAGCATCGGCAATACTAACAATACAAACTGGTCCACATATCTAACTGGTGGAACCTCTGCTGTAGACCTCTGGGATCTCTGGACTTCTTGACTCTAGCTGGACTCTTGTCTCTCTTCTAGGGTAGCGTACACCACAGGGTCCTCGGGAGGATTCAATGGTTCTTCTTCTAGCCAGGACGGCAATGGTGCAGCTGTGCTAGTGTTTTCAGATAGGGGATGCTTTGTTGCGTTTAGAATGGACCACCAGTCTTCATCGTCTACCCAGACTGGGGAATCAGTTGCAGGAGTAGGAGCTGGCTCTTCGACGTGTGGCAGAACTGGGGGGGTTTCAAAGCAACATGGAGGCAGCATATTTCTGTGTAGGACATGGGGCCCAGCCATCCCGCCTTCAATCAGAACTTTATAGACGGGACCATCGGTGTACACTCATTCCAGCACTGTAAGGCTGAACGTCCCAGCTTTCATTCAGCTTGCATTTAGGGTGCTTCTCTCGCACCAGCACTCCATCTCCAGGCTGAAGTGGGACCTCTTGTACCAGACTGTGACCACTGTGCACCTTCTTCTGCAGTTGCTGCCCCACTAGCTGTCATTTTGTCTGTAGCTGTTGGCAGTGCTCTTTCACCCAAGAGGTGACTGCTCATTCGCATAGGTCTTCGGGTTGATCTAGGCTCACTTCAAAGTCCTCCTGTCCAGTTCTTCCGAATAGCAGCAGATAGGGGCTATACCCCATTGCAGAATGAACCCGGTTGTTATAGGCCCACACCAAGTCCGACAAGTACTCTGGCCAGTGTAACTTCTTATCTTCCTCTAAGGTTCTCAGCATTTGAAGAAGTGTCCAATTAAACCACTCACATGCCCCGTTGCCATGGGGATGAGAGGGGGTGGTCCTAGACCGCTCAATGCCATTCATTCTTTCATTACTTTGCCTTGAAAACATGCACCCTGATCAGAATGAATCAATTTCAGACACCCATATACCCATACCCATGGTCTGGATGGGTGCCTTTTGTTTGGTACTCTTTACGAGATTACACACTCGGCATCGCTGACAACCTTCTGTTAATGCAGATTCTAGCCTGGGGTAATACACATACCGCTGCAGCTACTGGTAGGTCTTGGCCGCACCGAAGTGGGCTCCAAACTCAGGAGCCCCTTTGATGACTTTGGGCACCAAGTCTTTTGGGAGGACCGCCTGCCACCTCACCTCAATCTCCTTAGGTTGTTGCTTCCTGTGCTAGAGTACAGCATCCCGAAGCTCCAATCTGTCCCACTGGTGGAGTATGCTGTTCATGTCGGCATCAAGTCCATTCCTCTCCTCTTTGTTTATGATCTGCTGCCGGGCTACCCATTTCTTCATCTGTCTCAAACCTTTATCTTGAGCAAGCCCCCACTCTTCTTTAGATCACCCCAATGATTTAGTGGGCACACACACCTCTCCGCCTGTCAAGGCCGCCATTGCCAGGGGCAGGAATTTCTGGAAGTCAGGAGTCTCTTCTTCTTCAAAATCTTCATCATGATCCCCTAAGAGGACATCAATGGCTACTCTCGGCAGTGCATCCGCATTGGCATTCTCTACAGCAGCCTGATACCGGATACTAAAATCGAACTTCACTTTCACTTTCGTTTTCCAGGTGTGTTAGCGGGTTATTATCGGTTCGGACCTGAATTTTAGTCCCTCTCAAGAAAACCGCAAATTTCTCAGTCATGGCCCACACTAACGCCAACAGTTTGAGATGGAAGGATTATAATTATGGGTGTTTCTCTCTTTGTCCCATAGGGACCGGCGGTCCAATAAGCGATTACTCTCTTCCAACCTGGGACAGGACAGCCCCCAAGCCATGAAGACTGTCATCCGTATAGAGTAAAAAGGGCTTGTTGAAATCCACATAGGCCAGTATCTATCGGTGCCGTGGTCGGGGCATCTTTCAAGGCCTGGAAGGCCTCTTCCTGTTTCTGGGACCAAGAGATTGCCCGATTCTTTAGCATTCCTGCTGTCCTCCGTTGCAGCTAATTCAGGGGGCCCACTTGGCAAAGTCTTTCACAAAACGCCGGTAATATCCTGCCAGTCCTAGGAAAGCTTTCAGTTTTCGCAAGATCCAGGGGGTCGGTCACTGTCGAATAGCCGCCACTTTTTCTTGGGACGGTAATACTCCATACCGCGACACCGTATGGCCCAAATACTCGAGCTCTGTCTTGAAGAGTTGGCATTTCTTTGGTTTTACTTTCAGGTTGTGAGCCCAAACAGCCGAGTACCTGTTACAGCCGGTCGAGGTGTTCTTTGAACGAGTTGGAGTAGACGATGATGTCATCCAAATATATGAGGGTGGCTTCGAAATTCAGATCCCCCAGACACTTCTCCATCAGCCTTTGGAAAGTAACTGGGGCATTGGAGAGACCAAATGGCATACAAGTGAACTCATACAGTACCGCTGGGAGCACAAAAGCGGTCTACTCTTTATCTTTAGCTGCCTCCGGTACCTGCCAGTACCCACTCACCAGGTCAAGCATTGAGAAGTACTTAGCTCTTCCCAGGGCGGACAATGACTCCTCAATTCGGGGCAAGAGGTAGAAGTCATGGACTGTACAGGCATTGAGCTTTCTATAGCCTGTGCAGAATCTCACTGACCCAACCTTCTTTTTGACAAGAACCACTGGAGCTGCCCTGGGGCTCTGACTTGCTTGCACCACTCCCAACTCTAACATCTGTCCCAGCAATGCCTTCATCTCTTAATATAGTCTGGGAGGAATCTGCCGGTATCGTTCACGGATCGGGCATGTGTCCCCCGTGGGTATTTTGTGTGCAATGGCCTCTGTACAGCCAAAATCTTTGGTGTGGCGGGCGAATGCAGCCTGATACTTCCACTGCATCTCTTCTATTGCTTGTACATTCTTAGGAACCAAGGGATTTCTTATCCACTCCCATCTGATCTAGAATCACTCGCGCATTCCACTACGGAGATGGCTGCTCATCAGCGTCTTCTGAGACTTCCAGAGTCACGAAGACGATGTGCTCTGTCAACTATCCTAGCTGGTCTCCTCTAAATGGGCAGTACGGATATCGCACTCTGAGTATGGAGGCCTAATATGGTTCCCTAACCTGCGTACCCAGGCACTCACTCATGGCTCTGTCCGCAGGACTGGTCCGCTCTGGGGCTTGTAGGTACAGAGGTGCACTCTTCATTATGGGGGTGATGCAGGGCTTCTCTTCCACAGTTCCCCGGTCAGCTTGGCTTATCAGGAGAGGAACTCTGGCAGGCCAGATGCCGACTCTCTTATCTGCGTACTTCTGTGTCTCCTGGAGCGCTCTGAACCAGCTACTTCCTTCTTCTCTCTCTACTTTCTCAGGGCAGACCACACAGGCCCACAACAGCAGCAGGGGAGATCAGTTCATTCCATTGTGCTCTGCAAGGGAGACAGTCTCATAAACCACAGTGCAACACAGTCTGAAAGGCACAATAACACAACATGCTTAGAAGGGGCTGCACTTCCCTACAGACACATAAGGCTTTCATATGATGTAACATTTGTTACCACAGAAACAAAAAAAAAATCACAAAGTCAAAGACTTATCAGCAGCCCCTCATATTTGTCAAATAGTGGTCACAGTCGCTACATTCAAAACTATCAATGGCCACCTTATTTACAGAAATAAAAATTGCCAATGTCAAGATCTATTTTCCTCTATCAGAAAGCACATTGAAGGTCAGAGTGAGCGGCTTGAAGCTCGAAGAAGAAGCAGTGTGCTCTTGGGTAATGGAATTTTATAAAAGAAGAATAGGATCACCCATTCATCTATGTGAGAAGCTGGATGCACAAAAGAGCAAAATTAGATTAACAAAAATTACACAAAAGTATGTTTTAGGTCAATAAGGCCAAATGGCAGAATAAGGAGAGGGAGTGAGAGAGAATGTTTTAAGGCAGTTTTATTATTTTTTGCAAAGTCACAAGTTTACATACATTTCATTAGTATTTGGTACTTTTGCCCTTAAACTGTATGACTTGGGTGAAACATTTTTGATGTCCTTCCACAACCTTCTCACAATAGTTGGTAAGAATTTGGGCCCATTCCTCCTGCCAGAACTGGTGTACCTGAGCCGTGCTTGTAGGTCGCCTTGCTCGCACCTGCCTTTTCAGCTTTACCCATAAATTTTCAAAAAGATAGAGATCAGGTCTTTGTGATGGCCACTCCAAAACATTGACTTTATTATCCTTAAGCCACTTTGGAACCAATTTTTCAATATTCAGGACATTGTCAATTTGGAAGATCCATTTCCGCCCAAGCTTTAAGTTCCTGGCTGATGTCTTGAGATGTTGCTTCAGTATTGCCTCATAATCGTCTTTCCTCATGATGCCATCTATTTTGTGAAGTGTACCAGTCCCTCCTTCAGCAAAAGAACCCCACAACATGATGCTGCCACCCACATGTTTCACAGTTGGGATGGTGTGCTTAGGCTTCAAAGCTTTCTCCCTTTTCCCACCAAACATAAAGATGGTAATTATGGCCAAACAGTTCAATTATAGTTTCGTCAGAACACAGGACATGTCTCCAAAAATTAAACTTTAATCTAGCTTTTTGATGTTTCTTTTGGAGTAATGGATTCTTCCTGGCAGAGTGGCCTTTCAGCCCATGTAGATACAGCACTCGTTTCACTGTGGATACTGACACAATCTTACCAGCTTCTGCTAGCATCTTCACAAGGTCTTTTGCTTTTGTTCTTGGGTTGATATGCACATGTCTGACCAAAGTACGGTCATCTCTGGTACACAGAACCCATTTCCTTCCTGGTTGGTATGATGGCTGAACATTTCCTTTTTTGTTTGTAGTTGCATATAATTGTTTGTACAGATGAACAAGGCACCTTCAGATATCTGGAAATTGCACCAAAGGATGAGCCAGACTTGTGTAAGTCCACAAATCTCTTCCTGAGATCTAGGCTAATTTCGTATGACTTTCCCATGATGCTACACAAAGAAGCAGTGTGTTTCAGGTGTGCATTAAAATAAGTCCACAGGTGTATTTCTAATTAACTCAGATGTTGCCAATAAACCTATCAGAAGCTTCCAAGGACATGACATCAACATATGGGCTGTACAATATTGTTTAAAGGCATAGTACTCAGTGTATGTAACCTTTTGATTTTGCAGAAATTAATAAAAATGCCTTAAACCATTCTCATTATTCTGGCATTGGGCAAATATAATTAATTTTGGTAATCCTAATTGACCTAAAACGGGAAAGGTTTATTCTGATTTCATGTTAGATAGTGAGAAAACATGCATATGTGTCTTTTTAGATAGTATATGTAAACTTCTGGTGTTCAACTACGTGTATATATATATATATATATATATATACATATGCACACAACATTCCCTAGGGATGACCCTCCAGGCTTTGTTTACCTTTCAGGAGCGATTGGAACGAGTGCTCCTGGTCGATCAAGGGCAGTGCAGTCTCTCTTACAGTCCACATAGCTGTGCTCTGGAGTGTTTCCAGCATAGAGTTTCCACTGTAAAGGATGATGTCATGGAAAGGGGTGGAACCTTCTTCATTATAATGCATAGAGCTCATTCCAGGAAGCAACAGTGTGCCTCCATACTCGTAACTAAGAGGAGCAGTATACTTTTATGATGGACTATATACAGGGAGATAAGAGGAGAAATATACTACAGGGGAGGGCTCTATATACAGTGGGCTGAGAAAAAGAGATACTGTAGACTACACAAGTGAAGAGTGGAAGAGAATTCCAGTGGCCCCTGTGAAACTCTAGTGAACTCTCCGGCCAAAAGAGTTAGGGCAGTGCTTGAAAATAATGGTGGCCACACAAAATATTTAAACTTTGGGCACAATTTGGCCATTTTTACTTAGGCGTGTACTCACTTTTGTTGCGAGCAGTTTAGACATTAAGTGTGTAGAGTTTTTAGAGTGCACACCAAATTTACACTATTATACAAGTTGAAAATATATAATAAAAAAATTGTAAGAATGTGAGGGATATACTCACTTTTGTGATATAATGTACACTGTAGGATGTGGCACTATAAACAGGAGGCTGAAATCAGTGATATATTGCACAATGGGCTCTTCATACAGGGGACAGAAGGAAGAAAAGAACATATGCAGAGTGGGGCTGTATACATGGCCTGACAAGAGTTAAAGAAGTTGTCCGACAAAAGTGCCAACATTTTGTTAAGCTAATCTGTGCTGTATTGTCATCTAAAACATTTTTTTTTGTTTCTGACTTTGGTTCGTCTTGAATTATCCCTTTAGTCTCTGCAGATACTTTATTTACCTGCAGCTCAACCAAACATCACATTTTTCCTTTGCTTGTTTGCCAAACCTCACAGTCAGAGCTGGCCCCACTCGGCCTCACTGTCCAGCCTGAAAAAATAGAGAAGACCCTGCGTCACTGATTAGGTGCTCCGGAGAAAAAAACTAAAATTGTAGAAAGAGTGAACTCCGGCACACTATATGTACCCAAAAAAATGAAGACAAAAGGAATGCTATACTCTCATTTCTTTTAATTGGTTAAAAAAATGTTCAGTAAATAGTGCTGCACAATGTCATGTCCATCACACATGACGTTTCGGCCTGTTGGCCTTTGTAAAATCGGACTAAAGAATGAAGCACCAGGTATAATGTATTGTATAATGTTGAAGTAAAAAGGAATGATAAATTTCCAATGTGAATATCTGGGGTACAATGAATGTTAACCTGAGAAGATGGTATAACCAACAGGTCCTTATCATGTATCAACACTGGATGTAAAGGTAAGGGATCTGTCATAGAAATAAAAGTCCCACTAAGACGGACCACTCTAGTTTTCTGATACAATCATAGATCAGGTATAAGGAATATACTGGAATATATATTATATATATATATATACACTGGAATAAGGCATATACTGGCATATACACAGCAAAATAACTGTTTCAGGACAAGTACCCAATCAATGGTAATAAACCTCTGTCCTCTGTATTAATATACAAAACAGGAACCTAAATATAGAAAAATTTGATTGCAACATCAGGTATGTAGATTGGATATAGGGGTCAGGAGCTAGGGTCATAAGAAAGTCCGAAAAAATAGAGAAGACCCTGTGTATTAGGTGCTCAGGAGAAAAAAACAAAAATTGTAGAAACAGTGAACTCCAGTCCCTGTTTTGTATATTAATGGACAGAGGTTTATTACCATTTATTACGATTGATTGGTACCTGTCCTAAAACAGTTATTTTTCTGCGACACAAGCAAAATGGATGTGATTGCATAAAAAGACGCTGCTGAACTCAGCGGTTTTGATGCTTTGGTTTTTCTCTAGAGGTTTCTATATGGAGCTTAAAAAAAACGCAGGAAAAAACTTCTCTGTACAATAAAAACACTTAAAAACGCAGATTCACATCTGAACTAAAAATGCATTCAAAAATGGAGAAAAGGCATAAAAAATGCATCAAAAATGGATTGTGTAATTTGGTCCAGACAGTGGCAGAAACAAAGAGAAACAGAATTTATGCAACATGTGGACACGGCTTTATAGGCACAAATAAGCATATGTCATATAGTGACGCTTATATAAATATAAGAAAATTGTGGCTGTTATGACTATGAATGAACAGTCCGGGGCATCTGCTGAATGACCCTTACTGACAAATGGGTGTGGCTAGGGGTATGGCTAGGGGCGTGGTCAAATTTTGTCGCTCTTTCCTTTCTTCAAAAGTTGGGAGGTTTTGCAATTGCCTCAAAACTGTACCTTAGCAACCTCCTGTGAAACTCTGCTCAGAATCTACTGCATCTAATTTGCCTGTGCCCCATCAGGACTTCACAAATATGTTCTTCAAGTAGTAGTCTCGGACAGTCTACTGCCCCATCGGCCATATAATTGCGCCATTATTCTTCTTTCAGGCATAAAACCACTCAGAGGGAGAGTTTATCCTCTATCTCTCCCACAGATTGAGTCAAATGCTAACCTACATGAAAGAGAGCCTTATGAAGGGATTCATTTATAAATCTTCATCCCCAGCTGGTGTTGGTTTATCTGAGTTAGAAAAAAAAAAGATGGCTCTCTGCAACGGAATAAACTATCAAGGTTTAAAAAAAATCACTCTGAAAAATTCATTCATTCTCTGAGTTATTTAGGCTAGGCACGCACTTTGCTTTTTACCTGCTTTTTTGCTGCTTTTTCAACTGCAGCATTTAATGCCAAAATGGATGTGTTCTGCTTTTCAAGCAAAGTCTATGGCAAAAACAATTGACATGTCAGTTGTTTTTGCCATTTGGGTTTTGCACTGCAAGGCTGAGTTTTTGACCAAATTTCTGCCACAAAAAGGCACCTTTTTTGAACTGCATAGTGCGTGTTAGAAAACCAAATTCCCATAGACTTTGCCTGAAAAGCAGAACACATCCATTTTGGCATTAAACGCTGCAGTTGAAAAAGCAGCAAAAAAGCAGGTAAAAAGCAGGTAAAAAGCAAAGTGCGTGCCTAGCCTTAACAGGATTAAAGGTGCTACTGTTTTAACGAAGTTAGACCTGCATGTCGCTTATAACTTAATCCACATCAAAGAGGGCAATGAATAGAAGACATCGTTCAACACCCATGATGGTCACTATGAATAACCAATGACGCCTTTCAGATTGTGACATGCACTGGCTGTGTTCCAGCATTATGTGAGCAAAATCTTTTATTATATCCTGTATTAGTATGTCTAAAGGGTGCTTTACACGCTGCGACATCGCAAGCGATATATCGTCGGGGTCACGTCGTGAGTGACGCACATCCGGCGCCGTTAGGGACATTGCAGCGTGTGACACCAATGAGCGACGATCAACGAGCGCAAAAATGTGAAAAATCGTTGCTCGTTGACACATCGTTCATTTCCTTAACATCGTTGCTGCTGCAGGTACGATGTTGTTCATCATTCCTGCCGCAGCACACATCGCTATGTTTGACACCGCGGGAACGACAAACATCTTACCTGCATCCACCGGCAATGCGGAAGAGGGTGGGCGGGATGTTACGTCCCGCTCATCTCCGCCCCTCCACTTCTATTGGATGGCTGCCGTGTGACGTCGCTGTGACACCGCACGAACCGCCCCCTTAGAAAGGAGGCGGTTCGGCAGCCAGAGCGACGTTGCAGGGAAGGTAAAGCGGGCTTTAGACGCTGCGACATCGCTAGCCGATGCTAGCGATGTCGAGCGCGATAGCACCCGCCCCTATCGTTATGCCGATATTTGGTGATCGCTGCCGCAGTGAAAATTATCGCTACGGCAGCGTCACACGCACTTACCTGGTCGGCGGCGTCGCTGTGTCTGCCGAACAATCCCTCCCTCAAGGGGGAGGGACGTTTGGCATCACAGCAACGTCACCGCGACGTCACTAAGCGGTCGGCCAATCAAAGCAGAGGGGCGGAGATGAGCGGGACGAACATCCCGCCCACCTACTTCCTTCCTCATTGCTGGCATGTGGCAGGTAAGGAGAGGTTCCTCGTTCCTGCGGCGTCACACGTAGCTGTTACACGTCGTGGCTCTCCTGTTGCAAGGAATGAGTTGGTCCCCCATTCCTTGTCTGCCACGAGCCCTCCTGCTCAGCAGCGCCAAAGGTCTAGGAGACTGCGCAGTCTGCAGGAGTTGCCTCCTCAGAGACATAGCAGAAGGGTGACACCTAGTGGTTCTCCCCTTGCAAGGAATGGAGCGGTCTCCCATCCCTTGCCTGCCACAAGCTCTCCTGCTCAGCATCACAGATGCTCTGGGAGGTTGCGCAGTGTGCAAAGAATAGATGCTCAGGGAAGCAGCAAGACTTCCCATGTCTCTGCACATTGTGAAACCGAGGATCCCACCTTTATGACCCAGAGGCAGGAAGATGAGCATGTGCTCCACGTGACGTCTTCTGATTCGCTCACTGATATCACACGGCCCCATGACGAGGCTGGTGATGTGCTGAATCCTGACTGGCTGGGCCAGGACGTCACGAACTCTGATTGGGTCACGCCCGTCTCGCGCCCGCCCTTGGCTGGAGCTACACCTCCTTAAAAGCTCCCCCTGCCATCATGGCGGTGCGCAACCGTCCTTCTATGTTTGGATGTCTGGCAGCGTGCTGCCACGCCACTGCTCAGGCACTATTGTCTTTTGTGGGCTTTGCCCTTGCTGCTCAGGCAGCACCTAGTTTGCAGGTCTTGCCCCTGCCTTGCTGCTCCGGCAGTATTCCGTTTAGCAGGCTGTGTTCCTGTCCCAGGTGAGCTCCTCGAGTCTCTGTCGGACTCACTTGGTTTCTGAAGCACACGTGCTTGGGCACCTCTGTGCTACCCCCGTGCCATATTCCTGTGACTCCCGCTGGCACACATGTGTAGGCACCTCTGTGCGTCCCCGTGCAACAGGTACACCGTACGAGAAGCCCCGAGCCATACAACCCTCACGGGTTAGGGCGGACCGGTGTACATAGATCGTCTGTGACGTTCCAGACGATCACTAGCAGCAACCCGCTCACTCTTTCCTGACCATAGCTGCGGTCCCTTACACCGCACAGTGGACCTTGACCGGCGGAAGCTGTCCATTTCCCATCTTGGCACGCTTTCCCGGGTCCCCCTCGTAACACGTAGCGATGTGTGCTGCCGCAGGGACGAGGATCAGCTTCGCCCACGCGACAGCAGTGATATTTGAGAATGGACCCCAAAGTCAATGAGGAGCGATTTTGGACATTTTTGCAACGATCCAAAATTGCTCCTAGTAGTCACACACAACGAGATTGCTACAGCGGCCAGATGTGCGTCACAAAATCCGTGACCCCAACGAGATCGCTGTAGAGATCTCGTAGTGTGTAAAGCCCGCTTTAGTCCGTGTGACGGGTGTAAGCGATGCTGCGCGCCACGGGCAGCGATGTACTCGTCTCGCACAACCGACGGGGGCGGGTATGCTCGCTAGCGATATCGGTACCGATATCGCAGCGTGTAAAATACCCTTTAGTCTACAGTCCCTGACAGAGGTTCTGTCGCTTATCCATGTTATGTAAATAAAAGCTTATAACCTGACTTTAAATTCATCCATTGGTTTCATAAGTTACTGTTTTGAAAGCTAAAACCCTCCCAAATTTGGTTTAGGTTATGAAAATAAAGTTGCTGCAAAGCTGAAATATTGATCATTTAATGAACACAAAAAAGGTCAGATTTTGGCAGGACAAAAGTTTTGTCGCCCACAGAAAGGAATGTGAAATTCAAACAAATAATTAACTTCTAATACAAAGATATGTTGCATAACATTGGTGAATGAAGTTGTGGTGCTATTATAGCAATATTTAGTGCTTTGTGTGACTTCCATGAGCTTGAAGGGCTGCATCTATGCGGTTCAACAATGATTCATACAATTTATTGATAAAGTTATAAGGAATAGCAAAGAATGCAGTCTTACATGCCTCCCAGAGTTCATCTAGATTCTTTGGTTTTGTCTTCCAAACTTCCTCTTTCATCTTACCCCAAACATGCTCAATGATGTTCATGTCTGGTGACTGGGCTGGCCAGTTCTTGAGCACCTTGATCTTCTTTGCCAGGAGGAACTTTGTTGTAGAGATGGATGGATGAGATGGAGCATCATCCTGCTGCAGAATTTGACCCCTTTTATGATTGGAAATGTAAGAGTTAGCTAATACTTCTTGATATTTTAGGCTATTGATATTGCCTTCCACCTTGCAAATGTTTTGCACACCCACATACTGAATGTAACCGCAGACCACGATCTTTCCACCACCAAACTTAACTGTTTCTGGATCCATACGGGCTTTAGTAGGTCTTCTGCAGTATTTGTGGCGGCTGTGGTGTTATTCAACTAAAGATTCATCAGAGAAATCCATCTTCTGCCACTTTTCCAGCGTCCAACTGTTTAGCAGGCTGTGGGACTTGACAAATGCCACACAGTTTTTTAATTGCCTTTTGTTTATTGCTGGTTTCTGGGCACTGATTCGACCATGGAGGCCATTTCAAGACAGAATCCTAAAAACTGTTCTAGTTGACACAGGGACTTGAGGTGACCAAGCCTTTTGGAGCTATGCTGCAGTGGAAGAGAGGCTGGCTTTAGATTTTCTAACCAACAAACGTTCCTCCTGAGTAGTTGTCTTGCAGGGTCTGCTGTACTTGGGCTTGTCAAAAACATCTCCAGTCTCTTCAAATCTTTTTTTTAATTCTTTGTACTTGACGCTGAGACACATTAAAGGTGCCAGCCACCTCTGCAGTGGATCTGGTCTTCAGCCTCTTGATAATCAAGGCTTTGGTCGCAGGGTGGATTTTTGGCATGTTGTCAGAGGTCAAGTTGCAGTTCAACTGAAAGTCTGGGGTGCTGGGTTTCTTTTTATACACGCCCACTAATTAACCGATCATTTAGTGAGCACAGGTGAGGATGTAAACTAGGATTGGGTGCATTATATGACAAGGCGACAAAAGTTTTGTCTTGCTAAAATCTGCCTTTCTGTGTTCATTAAATGATCAATATTTCAGCTTTGCAGCAACTTTATTTTCATAACCTAAGCCAAATTTGGGAGGGTTTCAGCTTTCAAAATATTAATTTATGAAACCAATGGATGAATTTAAAGTCAGGTTATAAGCTTTTATTTACATAACATGGATAAGCGACAGAACTTCTGTCAGGGAGTGCATCTGGCTGACATCTTAATCTTCTCCAGAAAGTTGGACTCTCATTGCCTTCATGTCCACTGCATTATAATGAAACTGCGAAAAAAATCACCTCTATGCCAAGTTGGAGAAATGTCTGTTTGAGCAACAAGAATTTCCATTCCTCGGCTACATCATTACTTTTGGTGGTCCAAAGTTTCCACTAAATTGGGCTTGCCACAGCCAGTCAGTCTCAAGGCTCGCCAAAGATTTCTTGGCTTTGCTAATTATTATCACCATTATATTAAAAACTACTTTCAAGTGGTTACCCCACTGACGACCCAAATTCGAAAAGCGCTAATTCCCAGAACTTGTCAACCTGCTGTGCAAGCCTTTAAATAACTCAAGTCTTGTTTTTCTGCTGTGCAAGACCTTCACAATCTTAATATAAACAGACCATTGTTCCTTAAAGTGGATTCCTCTGCTATTGGTGTAGAAGTCCTTTCTCTGTGGCTTTTAGTACGTCTGCTATAAGTCTACTGTCAGCCTGTGGCTTCCAGAACCTCTACAACCGGTCTCCTGTCTGCTTGAGGCTTCCAGTGTGCCTGCTTCCTGGTCATCTCTCCTGCGGCCTTCAGTATCTCTGCTACCTGTTTCCCGCGTGACTCACCTACCTGTTGCACAGAAGCCTGTGGCCTATGTGCCTACCCGAACCTTGAGTATAGAGGATTCACCTCATTAGGAGGGCCTAAATAAAAAAAGGCAGTTTTAGTTTTTGCACTTTTAGTGAAAAGCATAGAAATAAACGCCACAAAAAAGGTTTACATTTAAGACAAATTTTATTTTTTTTAGAAGAGGATGGACTGGTGCTTTCAGTGAATCATTGCATAGGAAGCAGACACAGAGCAATATCATTCAGGATGTAGGATAACATACTGCGTATCCAGATTTGGCACATTTGCACATCGAGATCACACTTAATAGGCAAAGGCTGCACAACGTTTGGGTGGGGGGTGTTATTGACTATAACTCTCTAAATAGGAGTGATTTCACCTTCAGAGTATTTTGCTGCATATAAATTTTATCCAATAATTTTTGGGCCAAAATACTCATGAAAATGAGTGCCATATTAAACGTACAGATAGAATAGTAACACCACTGCTTTCTGGACACTTTGTTGCTTGCCTAATTCTGATCTTATGTAAGACGCATTGTCAGGTTACTATTTTCACTCCTCTTCTCCTAAATTATTACATTCTTTTTCCATATATTGTAAATGTTTCACCAGCAATAATTAATACAGTGTATTCAGAAAATGTACAGCATTACATTCTTAACAGCTTAAAACTCCTGATCTCTAATAATGCAAGGCAAGTACAGTGTTAACATTGTGCCAAAAGGAATACAATGAGGTATGCCCACGAATGCAGCCGCAACATCTATAGCCAACTCCAAGTTATGCATAAAGCAGTGCAGTCATGTCATTGAGCTGCTTGATTGACTAAATGCTTTCATTGGCCTCACATAGCGCAGTCATAGACTAACCCAGGCCTTACAGTGGGACATCAGTCTCATATATATATATACAGTGTATATACAGTATATATATATATATATATACATACATGCAGTGTATATAGACAGGTGCATCTCAATGAATTAGAATATCATCAAAAAGTTAATTTATTTCAGTAATTTAATACAAAAAGGAAAACACATATTATATAGAGTCATTACACACAGAGTTATCTATTTCAAGTGTTTATTTCTGTTAATGTTGATGATTATGGCTTACAGCCAATGAAAACACAAAATTCTTTATCTCAGAAAATTAGATTATTATATGAGACCAACTGAAAAAATGATTTTAAACTCAGAAATGTTGGTGCCTGCTTAAGTCTGTACAGTAAATGCACTCAATACTTGGGGCTCCTTTTGCATGAATTACTGTATCAATGCGGTGTGGTATGGAGGCGATCAGCCTGTGACACTGCTGAGGTGTTATGGAAGCCCAGGTTGCTTTGATAGAAGGCTTCAGCTCGTCTGCATTGTTGGGTCTGGTGTCTCTCATCTTCCTCTTGATAATACCCCATAGATTCTTTTTAGGGCAGGCGAGTTTTCTGGCCAATCAAGCACAATGATACTGGGGTTATTAAACCAGGTATTGGTACTTTTGACAGTGTAAAGAGGTACCAAGTCTTGTTGGAAGATTAAATTTCCATCTCCAAAAAGCTTGTCGGCAGAGGGAAGCATGAAGTGCTCTAAAATTTCCTGGTACACGGTTTCACTGACTTTGGTCTTGATAAAACACAATGGACCTACACCAGCAGATGACATGGCTCCCCAAACCATCACTGGTTGAGGTAGTGTGAAGTTTGCACAAAGAGCTTGGATTGTGGCCTCTCCACTCTTCCTCCAAACTCTGGGACCTTGGATTTCCAAATGAAATGCAAAATTTACTTTCAGTTGAATCTCCCCCAAATTTTTGAATGGCCTATTCTTAACAATACTATCAGTCCTGCGGTTATCCCGGTTGCTTGTGCACCTTTTTGTGCCACACTTTTTCCTTCCACTCAACTTTCCATTAACATGCTTCGTTACAGCACTCTGTGAACAGCCATCTTCTCTAGCAATGACTTTTTCTGGCTTACTCTCTATGTGGAGTGTGTCAATGACTGCCTTCTGGACATCCGTCAAGTCAGCAGTCTTCCCCATGATTGTGTAGCCTACATTACCAGATTAAGGGATCATTTTAAACGCTTAGGAAGGCTTTGCAGGTGTTTTGTGGTAATTATTCTAATTTTCTGAGATAATTACTTTTGGGTTTTCATAAGCCATAGCCATAATCATCAACATTAACACAAATAAACACTTGAAATAGATCACTCTGTAATGACTCTATATAATATATACGTTTCCCTTTTTGTATTGAATTACTGAAATAGCTTTTTGATGATATTCTAATTTACTGAGATGCACACACACACATATTATATATATATATATATATATATATATATATATATATATATATATATATATAAAAACCATGCTTTACCATTGCCTTTAGAGTAATGTAGAATGACGCAACTAAAGCTTTAAGATATAGTGGATTAGGACCAAAATGACAGCACTTTGTAGTAACGTCACTTACCTGTTGTTATTCTAGATTTGTAGGCTTTTCATATTAAGCAGCCACAAATGTGTGCAAAAGGACAAGAATATTCACAATATATTGTTTAGATTGTAATATTTTTCTGATAATGTCCTATGAATCGTGAATATGTTACTTCTCTGCTAGAGCACATCGTTCTTTACACAGCAGGTGGCGATATGGTTCCTATGTTTGCCTTTTCTCGCTCTAGGCATGGAAATGGTTCTTATAGAGCAACCTTTTGCAGAAAACAACTATAATTTTCAAGTCAAGCGACAGATGCAGAGCTTTCAGTTTGGGGTTACAGTTCCCTTTATATTTATGGAGCAATGTTTTACAGTAAATTCTAAATGAGATATCATCTAGTGCATAAGAAAGTTTACATGATTACTAAGAATTAAGCAAAAGCTTCAACTGTTACATAAGACCTTAAATAGGTCGTCGACTTTATTTTTATTTTTTTCCCAATATGTTGGGGACATAATTTAGCGATGGTGACCTATAAAGTATTGAAAGGTTCTCACACTGCACAGAGCTCCTATTTTCAAAAAGGCTGATGTTGGAAAATGGATACTGACCAGTCGATCAGCCTCTCTCAATTGAAAAACAGCTTGCCCATGTAGAGGAGGCTGCTGCACTGCAGTAAGCTTATGAGAAGAATGTTCTGGAGACAGATTTTAGTTTAAGGGGTTACCTAGCATTGTTGAGGGCCGCTCACTTTTGCATTGCATTACGACCCCACACACTTGCTAATACGCCTTTCACGTGTCCTTTTCTAATGAACGGGACATGCACACGATATCTGCCTGCGTCACAGCAGGTCTGTGGGGTTGTAAAGTCATCAGCCCTGCTCACTTTCAGTGCGGAAGTGAGCGGCACTGAGAGCCCCAGATAACTATGTTAAGACATTTATCATATAATTTAAAATTATTTAAAAGGGTTGTCCAGGCTTGGAATTCTTATTTGCAGTCAACCCTATGTGACTACTGACTTTTAGATCCTCACAGCGTGCGCAATGCTCGTTGTCATGATTCTTCAGTGCTGGTGTCGGCAGTCATGTGACTGCAAGTATGCAATTTGTATACTTCCGGCTAGACATTTTTGGCCTCACTCAATTTACTTGTAGTGAGCGAGGCTGCGCATATCTACTCAGCACGTGACTGCATGTATGTATATCACATATTTACAGTCACGCGCATGCAACCCCAGGCGCAGGCACTGGAGAATCCTGACAGCGCACACTGTGCACACTGTGAGGATTCACAAGCCTCCAGTCACTCTATTTGGCTTGAACTTAAACCTTGAGCAACCCCTTTAAATTCCTCTCTATTGCTTAAAAAACAATGAAAATTATTTCACTGAGCAAGTCAGTTGAATGACAGAGTGTCTTACTACAACATTCTATATAACGTAACAATCTAAAATATGAAATTGTTAGTTCTTTTCATTCACACACATTTTCCAATCTTTTAAAAAGTGGTAAAAAATATCCAGATGTCAAGAATATAAAACATTGAAGTCAACTATCCTGGGAACAAAGGATTGGCTTTCTGGGTCCAAGAATACTTTCTCCGAGATGCTCACAAAATTCTTCTCAAGCGCCAAGTGTGCAAATTGTATAGTTGCAGTTCCAGTCTTGGAGGCACAATTTGATTATAGTAGTAGCCATATTGAATGAGTAAAATGCACCTTAAAATGTTAATGGCTTGGCTTCCTGTAGATAACGCTAACACAGCTCAAAGTCGTGACGTGGGCACTCGATCAAGTTCTGAGCGGGCCAAACTGGTAGTGGGTGGGTGGTTCATGGATATTAGTTAATGCATGTGGTAACAAGGAACGGCTACATGTGCTGACAATCATGACAAAGAGTACACATGATATAATGAATATATAATTGTATTGCTGACCCCAAATCTTGTGATAGGTAATAATGCCCCTGAGTGCAAATGTCAAAACATTTTGAAAGGAGAAAGAAAAACAAAACAAGAACAACATTAAAAGATTTCTTCATGACACTAAAAGAAGAAAGTACATAAGTCCATGTTACCAATCAGTGGCCCCTCGTTTATCGTGGGCTGCTTCCGGTTTCAAAATAATTAACATAATTATCAAATCACATTTAGATACATAATAGATGTCTCAAGATACAAAATGGGTTCCCAGTCTTTAAATAAACGGAACTTCCAGTGAAAAATAAGATCTTTATATTTAGATCCTCATGTACAGTACCTTTGTGAAGTCTTTACCCTATTTTCTAATACAACGCACATATCAATGCAGCAAGATATCCAGATGCAGAAAAATATCATTTGACACCTAACTGGGGATGTAAATACCTTTCTGCATTGTGGAATCTTTCTACATTATGGTATTTGGTATTCCTATTTCAGGACATTATCATCATAGCCAACAATTTTACTGACTTTGTGTTTGTACAGACCAGTCACTGGCCACTTTGACTACAAACTTACTTATATTACATGTTTCACTGCTCACGCTACAAAGAGAGCATGTAACAATGCAGAGGCTGCTGTAATCACAGGACTTTTATAACTTTTGGACTTTTTTGAACTAGCGTCTAACATCGGCAAGCCTACTCTGTTCAATTTTGAAACGAACAGAGTCTAAAGCCTGCAAGTGCATTCACACAGAGCATGGGGTGATAAGAAAGGGGTAAAATAATTTTTGGCATGGATTGCATGCAAAAGTCATGTAAATGCACTCAGTTAGGGGAGTTGTGTGATGAGGCACAACTTTGTGTTATGGTGCTTGGGAACTGCAGCCAGCTGATCCTCACCGATCCTCTTCCATAACATATTACTGGTTGAAAATTTGGATCTAATAGTGACACCACTCTCCTAAGACCCACTAAATCTAATTAATCTACTACTGTTTTACAATTATCAACATTGGGCAACATCTAAACTATAAGCTTAAAGGTAATCAGCTTGTAATTTTGACCCCCATAACCTGCTAATAATAAATAGGTAATAATGTACCAATCAAGGAAATGTCAATCAAAACTGGAGGGTAAGGGTTTGAAGGGTATGTTGATAACACAGGTCCCTTCACAAACGAAGACTGGCCCAGCAGATAATTGGTGATTAATTAGCATATGATGTTTGAGTAAATAAAGCTTAGTTTTCTCAGGTATGTTTGAACTTGTTTCATCAATACCTATTTAGCATAGTTAATAGTATGGTGGGTCTAAACTGTTGGCGAATGTATATTTCATTTTATCCAATCAGATGCACAATCTAAGAGGTTTCTTGTGAAGTGGATCACTGGATGTACAAGTTAATAATTCTCAATTTCTTGTCTTTCACAAATTTTTTAGTTGTTATTAGTATATGAAAAATATCTGGTGTACATCCAGAGGCTGATTCCCATTGTCTGGTTCACTACATCCACTTTACCATAGCGTCTTTGAGCAAAATATATCAGCAAACAGAAATGAGCAAAGCATTGAACGTTCCTTGTATTTCCCTCACTTAAAGGGTTATTCTCAAGTTGTCTCTTGAGCATCTCAGAGCTCTGCAGTCTCCTTACTTCCTGGTTTCAGGGTGGGTACCCATCTTTAAGTGAAAGTTCGGATGAGTTGTAGTACTAGTAGAACTATAAAAGCTGATCACAAGTTCTGCTATAACACATTCAGAGATCAGTGTTTTGTTCTGAGTCTACACTATCACTGTATTTGCAAATAGAGATAACAGTGCATTTGAACAAGCATATGGCTCAGGACAGTAAGAGTCCTAATTATGAGAACTGCTTTGAAAACTGCTTATACTGGTGCCAGGCGATTGTGATTTTACAGGACTGATAGAAGCAGTTTGTCAGGAGGTAAGAGTGAGGGGAAGGGAGGTGAGCAGCTAATTGCTGTACAGATTAATAAACTGGATAGAGGTGATTGATATGTTAAGGGTTAACTCCTCTTATGGAATGTAACTCCTGGCACATTTGTCCAGGGTCTGCACAGACACTAATAAGCCAAGTTCCATGGAAACCAGCTGTACACTATGTAAGATATAAGCTTTCCAAGCAGGAGAATAACAGCAGATAGAAAAAGCAAGTCAAATGCAAACCTGGTTATTTTCATGCTGTCTAAGAAATTAAAACAATTTGAGAAGAAACTGAATGTTTCTTCAAGAAAACAAAGATTCATTTTCTATTCCCATTTCTATTCTTATAATGTGTGATTTGCAAAAACTTGTTAATCTCTAAAAAGCATCCCAAATCTCTGCACTGGCCCAATAGTTTGTAAGCATGTATCAGTGTATGTAAAATGTATGCTGTTGACCTTGCAGAGGATTGCCCAGACTGGATAAACTTTTCAGATGTAAGCAGAGCTAGGTCTGTGTAGGTCACCTGTGTAAAAGTGTGGGCTAAAAAAAATACAGAAAATACAGTTTCCAAAGAAAAACCAAAGTGAATGTGTGAAGCAAATATTTTTCTGAAGAAATAAAAGTGAAAGCTGTGAAAGTGTCTTTTACTTTTAGATTAGCATATGGTATATTGACCCATGCATCATGCTTTGTGTTTAAGAAGCATCTAAACAAAAGATATTCAATGTGTGGAAACGGTTACATACAAATGTGTTCACCCTTAAAGGGAACCAATCACCAGGATTTTCATATATAAGGTAAAGCCAGTGCTGTACTGGCGCTATCAGGCTGATTCTATACATACCTGTAGTGGTCAGCTCGGATGTTTAGGTTTTGAAATCCAAGAAAGTAAGGTTTGTAAAATTAGCTGCTTGTTGAGTGACAGCAGCAAAGGAGCAGATAATATCTCGGGGGTATGCATAGTTATCTCCTCCCCCTGTTAGAATTAGCATAAGTATTATACAAGCGATTCACTTTGTCTCGCAGGACCTGTGAGGTCATACCCATATGACCAGAAGGGGCGGGGCCTCAGCCAACAAAACTGGATACCGGGTCACATGGGTATGACCTCACACAGGTCCTGCAAGAGACAAAGTGAATCATTTGTATAATACTAATGCTAATTCTAAAAGAGGGAGGTGATAGCGATGAATCCCCCCCAGATATTATCTGCTCATCAGCTGCTGTCACTCAACAAGCAGCTAATTTTATAAACTTTACTTTCTGGAATTTCAAAACCTATACATCCGAGCTGACCACTACAGATATGTATAGAATCAGCCTGATAGTGCCAGTATAGCACTGGCTTTAGGTTATATACGAAAATCCTGGTGATTGGTTTCTTTTAAAGGGATTGTCCACTACTCAGACACCCCCTTCTAAATCAGCATGCTTGCCCTTGGTAAAATAATAACACTTATATTCACCACCAGTGCTGGTGCTATTCCAACGTTGTCGGCACTCGCTCTCCCAAAGCTTGTGTCACATTGTTACATCACATAAGGTCTGCGGCCAATATATAGGAAGAATCAAACCTCAAATGGAATTGTGGGCTGCGGCTGGCCGCTCACTTCCTCCTGTTTGATTCCGTCCGAAGACGGGGAGAGTGCGGCCACTGTTATTATTTTACTGGCGCAAACATGCACATTGAGAAGAGGTTGTCTTAGTGGTGGACAACTCCTTTAACTTTTTTCGATGTGTTAAGTTTTACAATTTGCCGATCTAGTGACATTCATGAAATAAAAATATGTACATTAGATGCATACTTTTTGAACTAAGAGTGATGGCTAGCTGGCATCCATTAAAGACATCTGTCACAGCTATTGAGTAAAAAATGGTATCTGTAAAACACACACTTTATCTGATGGGTGACATCGGCAAAGGAGTCACTCTTCATCTTTGTTTAACATCTCCTATCATTTACCTGGGGATATCGCAGGTTTCAAGACAAGTTAAAGGGAACCTGTGAGTTCTTTTTCTGTGCCAAACAGCTATTGCCGTATAGCGGTATACATGCAGGTTTGTGTATCCTGATAAGGTGTTTAATATTGTACAGTAAAAATGAACATTTTGTTCTGCAGTATTGCATAGGTCAATAAGGCAGGACTAGTCAAGTAAGGCGTGTTTTCCAGACTAGTCCTGCCGCAGATCCTCTAATTAATGTCGTCCTAGCTGTGACTGATAGCCTCCATACAATCTACAATATGGTATGATGGAAGAAAATCTCACGAATGCATGTAACTGGTGGCAGTCCTAAAATAACAGTCATTTTATGAAGGCTATCAACCACAACATTTGGGAGGGATTATTGGAACAAATGCAGGAATAGTCCAGGAAAGAGACACCACACTGGAGTAGTCCTGCTTTGGTGGCACATGTGATCCTGCAGAATAAAAGTTAATTTTTACAATATGTTATGTTAATGTGTAACAAAACACTATCAGAATCTAAAAATCAACATCCATGCTGCTGGACTAGCGGTTTGGGACTGTCAGGGGACCTGATGGATTCCCATTAAGGAAGGACAAATCTATAATACAAAACACATCTTTGTGCATGTACAGTATTATGTGCAGTGACATTACCTTCTGGACAACAAACATGATAAGCACTGGCAATCCAAGATGCCAAACATATCAAAACCTGAATAACCCACGCATTTCACGGACTACTTAAAGTAAAATATCCATGTGTCATCCATCTGATACCAAATTCAGTGGTGATTAATTTAATATCATATAGGGACCACAACTTTTTTTTTAATATAGCATCAACACTAGGGGGCGCACTGAAGATAGCTAAAAACAGACTTCTATGGGTAGAATTCAAATTAATGGGAGCTGGGTAACGATGTATGAAGTAAATGCCTTTATACCTAATAAGTTGTGACATAATTGAGAATTTTAAGTCTGTTGCAATTACAAAATATGGTGTTCAAGGATGGATTTTTACTGAGAACCAAAGTGCTCCAGAAAGATCTAAATAAAACCTAAATCGACAGTTACCACGATGTCTGCTCATTCATAGGACGCTCTTCTACAGAACTAAACCTCGTGCATGTTCATCACAGAAACGCGGCCGCAGCCCGTCATAACACATTATGTAGTGATCGCTTCATAAAAACTGTACACAAAAGTAACAAATGTCAGTAGACTGAATAACAGGCACAAACATAATCAAACGTTCTGATAGACACGTCGCCTCAGAAGTGTAAAGTATGATACTCTTTGGGAAACATTCATTTTCAAGTATTACGATCTTGATGGATCCTACCGACAAGTGATATCGCATGGCTTCTCGCTGATCGGCGATTTCCAGTAACAGCTTTAAATGAAGACATATGAAAGCAAATCAGAATCACTTCCCTTTTTTCAAATTCTGTCTATAATGACAAGGTGTTTGCATACGGAAATCAAAGAGACTTTTTTTTTAATATCTCAGATGTCATTTTGCTTTTTCTCAATTATAACCGTAGATACAGACTCCTCCAGTCATCGAGGATCCATGCTGGAAAAAGCCTCCCTACCGTCGGAGTCTAAGAAGCATGCACTCTAGTGTGCGGTCCTCCTCTGGAGCATGCATCCTTTTTGGTTTTGAGAGAACGAGGTACGCTGCATGGCGGAGCAGCTTTGTCTGTTATTGCTTACTTCCTGCCTTTGTTTTGTTGTTTGGGCTACAGCTAACATCCTTTAGCATGAGTTCCCAGTCAGTTAGTACATGAGCCGGCACGTATTTCCTCATTTGCTCCACCATCTTTTGATAAGCTGATTTTTCTTGTTCCAAAGATCGGATAACATTTTTCGTTTTGTTTTCTCTGGATGCGATGTTTTCAATATTGGCTTCCAGACTCTGAATCTTAGTGTGAGCTACCTGTTATTGAAGGGAAGAACGGCATCAGTAAGGGAATGTAATATAAAACATTAAGCGACAAAACCACCTTTAGTCACGTTATTAGTCACATAAGCACCGACAAGGAGGGGACAAGTAAAGGTGGTGTCACACACAGCGACAACGACAACGACGTCGCTGCTACGTCACCATTTTCTGTGACGTTGCAGCGACGTCCCGTCGCTGTCGCTGTGTGTGACATCCAGCAACGAGCTGGCTCCTGCTGTGAGGTCGCCGCTTGTTGCTGAATGTCCAGCTTCATTTTTTGGTCGTCGCTCTCCCGCTGTGATGCACAGATCGCTGTGTGTGACAGCGAGAGAGCGACAAAATGAAGCGAGCAGGGAGCAGGAGCCGGCATCTGGCAGCTGCGGTAAGCTGTAACCAAGGTAAACATCGGGTAACCAAGGTGGTTACCCAATATTTACCTTCGTTACCAGCCTCCGCCGCTCTCACGCTGCCAGCGCCGGCTCCTGCTCTCTGCACATGTAGCTGCAGTACGCATCGTGTAATTAACCCGATGTGTACTGTAGCTAGGAGAGCAAGGAGCCAGCGCTAAGCAGTGTGCGCGGCTCCCTGCTCTCTGCACATGTAGCTGCAGTACACATCGTGTAATTAACCCAATGTGTACTGTAGCTAGGAGAGCAGGGAGCCAGCGCTCAGTGTGCGCGGCTCCCTGCTCTCTGCACATGTTGCAGCACAGCGACGCGTGTCGTTATGATCGCTGCTTCGGCTGCTGTGTTTGACATCTAGGCAGCGATCATAACAGCGGCTTACAAGGTCTCTGCTACATCACAGAAAATGGTGACGTAACAGCGACGTCGTTGTCGCTGTCGTTTAGTGTGACCCCAGCTTAAGTCTAAGTTCTGATTACTCACAGGTGAGCCTGATTGTGTGCTTTGAAAGTGGTTTATTGTGCCCTAGCATTGATTCCAAGGTTATATTTTTATTTTCTTCTAAGCTTTTTTTTCATTGTGTTTTTCTATATCGAACATTAGTTTCACTAAACCTTTTATTTTGGCAGATATTGTACATGTAATGACCATTCACAGGTGCCAATAATGTTCACAATAACTGTATTATAGTTATAGGAAACGGCTATGAAATAACAGCAATGAGGTGTGCATTTTATCATTGGGTTCTTGACAATACCGCAACAGTCCAAAAATCCCTTCAATTGAACACACTGATTGAACCCTAGACTATACCATCAATATGTGACCACTGAGAATCAAAGTGCTCATTGGAGAATTGCAGCCCTGATCAAATATCCCCTCCCCCAGGGGGGCTGGGACAGGAGTATGACTAAACCAACAGGGGAAAACAAAACTCTGTCACACAGCATGCATACACAGATGTATAAGATAAAAGGTATGGAGGAAAACAAGAACAGGGTGGAAACAATAAGACGACAAGTAAACTCCACAACAACACCAAGAACAGGGAACTCTCTCTCCAGCAAATCTGGGACACCACGGCGCACAGACCAACACAGCAGAAACTGTGTTTGCCGTGAGTAGAAGATCTCCTCAAACCTAAGTATGACGGAAGCATATGTGATTGGCTTCCTCACAACATGTGACCCCAGGTTAACTCTTGCTAGCCTGTATGAATGACCATACAGCTGGTTGACACCTGCGTCTGTCTCTGTAGCTCAGAAACACCAGAGAAACCATCGGGCTGATTGTCAGAATCTGCCATGTGAACGTCTGATGCCAACATGACAGTCGATGAGTTTTGTGTAAAACTCTGTGTGACAGTGTTATTCTTTATTACGACATCCTTAAAAATTCCTTCTTGCTACTCTTTAGTGATTATCAATTTACCTGTAACTTTTCCAGGAGGTCCATGTTCTGCCTCTTAAGCTGGTTGTTCGCCTTCTCAAGTTTTTGGAAAGCCTCTGTGTCATCGGATGGATTGCCCGTTTCCAGCATTTCGTCATTAATTACATGATATTCAACCTCATAAGCGTGGAGCTGCTTAGAGATATCCATGTCAAAAACCTGCATGAAAAAAGTAATGACACGACGGATCTTTTAAGAAAACCAAATACAACAAATACACAAAGAAAGACCGAAATAAAGAGGTTTACAGATACATAGGATAACTATTTTTTAACCATATATATTTCAATCTTTATAGACTACTTATAAAAATCCAAAAATTTAAATAGATCCTTTTTCAATGCCTGGTGTTTCGTTGTGTGGAACCAACTACTTTTGGATTATCACAGATTTTCTATAATGCCATGGTATGATGAAAGAGATTATTACTATCAGTGCTTTTTTTTGTGGCGGTACGTGTCGGTACGGCATACCGGAAAATCTGAAGAGCGCTGAGGGACAGCACCTCTGGCTCTGTCCACATGGATAATTTGTAAACTATACAAATTAGCCATGTGTGGAGCAGAGGCACAAGGAGAGCAGCTACTGGAGCTGCAGGACCTGCGATTAAGTCACGTACATGTGACTCGGGTGGGCGGAGCCATGGAGTTTGCTGGAGAAGATGGAGGAGTGCAGGGTATGTGAGAGAGGGGTGCAGAGGGCGGCAGGCTGTGCAGGGGGAAGAAGGATGCAGGGGGGATAGAGTGAGATCAGGGGTATAGAGAACTGAGAGACGAGGGGGATGAAGGATGGAGAGATCAGGGTGATCGAGGATGGAAGGAGCAGCGGGATGGAGGATGGAGAGACCAAGGGGATGGAGATTGGAGGGAGCAGGGGGATGGAGGATGGAGGGAACAGTGTTCATTGAGTTTTGTTTCATCAAACTTGTCTTAGATGGATAAAATAACGCACTATTTCTCGGTCGGTGCAGCTCCGGCACGCAAAAGACTCCGAACAGACGTGGAGACAGAAACAAATCAGATGATAGACCAGAACGTGGCCACCGGTTCTTCAACTATCGAACCTGCATCAGCTAGTGTTAATGATCCTGATGAATTTGGTTGAAATTTGACGTTTCTTATAGAATACAGCCTAGATAAGTCGAAAACCATATTTTGCAAGTGAAAAAAAACGATTATACAGTATTAGTCATTTTTTATTTTTCTTTTGAAATCTAAATTACAAAGTTTTTGATTGAAATTAGTGTACAGAATACAAACTTGAATAATGAGAAACAGGGCCGCACCGTCCATTGGACAAGTTGAGCAGTATGCTCAGGCGGCACTATATTCAGGGGGGCGGCAATGCGGCCGGGGGGGGGCGGAGCTGTATGGGGACTGCTGTTTTCCGCCGCCCAGTGCCTCAACAGGTAAACCGTGCACAGAATCTCCAGGCCGCTCGACAGCACCCCCTCCCGCTCCTCGATCTCGACCGCCAGCGCCTGACAGCACCCCCCCGCTCCTCGCCTCAGAGATGCGTAACGGCAAATATTTTTTTCCAAAAAAGCGCTGATTACAATACTAAGTTAAAGTCCAAACTGGTAGTAAAATGTAAAGAAAATATGTAAAATAAAATAGTAAAAATAAATAATAATAATAATAATAATAATAATAATAAAAGAGTCTTTCCCCACAAAAAAAAACAAGTTATCAATAATTCTGGATAACACACATGCATTCAGCATGGGCATCAGGCTCTTGTACAGCAATGGATGACCGTCACACCATACACAATACAAAAGCTTTTACTTACACCTCATTTGCTTTTTCTAAAAAACAAAATTAGCACATTGAAATGAAAAGCGAAATTAGATTAAAAAAACTGGGGATAATTGCTTCCAGGACTTTATATATATTAAAAGTATATATAATGAACAATCTAATTACCTGGGTTATAATCTTGTCCATAGTGTCTTTTGTCATATCAGGAATATTGATCTTCAGAAAATCGACTATATTCTCAAAACTGTCGCATGCCATAATGCATTCTTTATTATTACTGAGAAGACTAAGTGCCACTTTGAAAATAACTTCAGTCCCTTGTACAAAAATAATATCTGTAAAGAAAGAAAGATGCCATCATATACACAATGCAACCTCCTACACATTTAATAGAGAACAGATTACAATAATTAAATACAGTCAAGAAAAGAAGAAAAGGTTCTGGGGGAAAAAATGAACAATGAGAACATGGACAAAGGTAAAAAATGCAAAAGAGCTACATGTATAGGTGTTGATTAAGAGATGAGCGAACCAGTGTAAGTTCAGTTTGGAGGGTGCAGCCCAAATCCCTATAGAGATAGATAAAAAACAATTTTGCCTCAGTGTCAAAATGGGTGTTAAATGGCCCCTGGGCATCCTAGGGGCACATTCATATGATAACTATTCTCCTGCATTATTTGCAGGTGTATTAAACATATTATAGTGGTTATGTATGGTTATTATTTCATTTTGCACCTCGGTCTAGTCATTGGTTTACATTGGCTTAGTTCTCCCTTTGTGAGACTCCTATACTTTGGAGCCATTATTCACATACACCCTGTTTACTTTCTTTTTTCTTCATATAAATGTTTACCTATTCACCCTATGCATCACAGTACAAGCCATTATTTTCATGTGAGTATACTTTTCCAACTTATATTTACAACAAATGTGGTGGTTTGATTAAGACAACAATGTTTTATATTGTGGCATGGGTCCAGGTTTTTTTTTGCATCCTACACATTCCCTTATTTTCTCTTTTTCAATGGTTATAATATGTATATCCCTTTGAATTGATGTACCAATAAAGGATATTTACATTAATCATTGGAGGAGACTCTTTTTTTCTGGCGGATCTATAGAAATAGATATTAGACAGATATAGACAGAGTGACAGAGCAACAATTCTAGTACTTTTCACACTTTCCTTGGTTCACCAGTTTATTTAAATGAAGAAAAAAAAAAATTGCAGGTCTAACAAAATGCTGTCCCTCATTCACCGATGAAGCAAAATTTCCAAGTCCGACGTAGTCACACGGTTCCCATGACGTTCCTCAATTACATAGATCAAAGGCTATGCAGCATCAAAAGGAAGCACCATAGACTTTGAGCAGAAGCCAGTCCTGGCTCATGCTGCGCTCTGTGAGACCCGTTTATCACAGTCACTGGGTCTCGCGGAGCACTGCGTGAGCATCGACTAGCTGCTGCTCAAAGTCTATGGAGGCTCCTTATGAGGCTCTATAGCCTTTGATCTACGTAATTGAGGAACATCATCGGAAATTCTGTATTAAGTGGGTCTTGGGAACTTTGCTTTCTAATAAATTGGTGAACAAGGGATAGTATTTTGTTTTTATTACTCTCTTTATGTCTTTCGGTTTTCCATTTGTGGACTACGTCGGATACACTGGATTACATCGGACCTGCATATTTTTTTTTATCTTTTTTTTATAAAATCATGAACCAGGGAAAGTGTGATGGATTGTTTTTTTAACTGAAGTATTGTGTGTGTTTTTTCTTTTTATTTACTGAGTTAGTAATGGGTGCGTCTGATAGACAAGTCTCAATTACTAACACCAGGGCTTGATGCTAGCTGACACTACACAGCTGACATCAACCCAAGAATACATTACCCTGATTGCCAACGCACCAGGGCAAATCGGGAAGATCTAAGCAATACGCCATAATTGTCATATCTAATGTGATGTGCCACTTGTGGGATGGCTGCGGGCTGAAATTTTTGGGCTAGGAAGGGCCAAATTACCATGGACCTTCCAGGCTGATACTATCCTTTGCTGGTTATCAAGGATAGGGGGCCCATGTTGTTGTTGTTTTTTTTTCCAGTTATTTATTCATTTATTTCATCATAAACAGCTGTCCAATAAGCTACACAGGGTGAAAATTTAATTTACACTACTCACAAAACATAAGGTTTATTGGTTTTCCAATTAAATGTATGGAAAACGTAATAAGTTCACGCTACGGTGAAATATTATCATGAAACTAGGGCATTTAAGTAGAACCATGCAATGGTGATTTACACATCACAAGCAATTTATTGAAACAAAAGCCAACAACAGTGGTGGGTATAACCCGCCAAAATGTCAATGTCTCAAAAGCTTCTCATGTGGCCTTGAGCATCAATTACAGCTTCACAACGACATCTCATGCTGTTCCAAATACTCAACGTGTGCACAAACACTTAGACTGTAACTTACCAAAAACTCTGGCTACAAATCCGAGAGGGAATTGTGAGGCAAATAGCGTAAGAAACCAGGGCGCAGCATAGAGACTAGGGCTGATCTCATTCTCTTCCAGATGGTTATAAAGATCTCGGTGATAATCATGCAACAGCCGAGAAAGCTGGTACATTTGTATCTAAGAACAAGATAATACAATGGAACTCGTCAAATAATTGTTTAGGGTACAGATCTTGTGATGTCAGTGATTTCAATCTATGCATTTTTTATTTGTAACCCTAAAGAATAACATCTAAAAACAATATATTTTTTTTCTAAGCAGCTAAGAAACAGAATAAAACAGATTCTAGGAATACTACAATAAGCTGCATAGATATTTAATGGGAACCTATTATCTGGATTCATGCTGCCCAAACCACAGGTAGCATGAATCAGTCTGACTACATAATTGCTGTCCGGTATTTTTTATGAAAAACTGGCCAGGGACCATAGGAATAGAGACTAGTCTGGTGCTGCCCCATCTAGTTTTTCTCATGGTGATTGATAGGTCCCTCTCAATCAACTACAGCAATGCCAGACTACTCTCATCTCATCTCTGGCTAGAGATCCCAACCAAATCTTTAAAATACAATGGTGCAGTCAGGTTCTGATTCATGCTGCCCATGGTTTGGGCAGCATAAATAAGCTGACAGGTTTCCTTTAAATACAATTAAGAATGGCAAAGTTCATTAATACTGCTGCTGCAGGGCAGATCAAAGTGCATATAGGCAGGAGCGCAATGGAGGCCTCTGTGTGGATGACGTAGGACGCATCATCCACATAGGGCTGAGAAGGAGGACTGCGATAGCACAAGATAGAGGAGGCACCGGACGGAGAGCAGCAACGAACATTGGACCAGATCACCTCCTAGGTGAGTATTATAAAGGTGTTTTTTTTACGTTCTACAGAGAGGCATGGGCTCTTATATACAGTATTCTAGAATGCTGTATATAAGGGCTCACTGGTGGTGGCCACAGCTCATAAGGGAAAAACCTGGTGACAGGTTCCCTTTAAAAGAAATTCAGTTGGATGACAGACAGCAGATTACCTGAAGAGACATCATATCTGGACGATACTGTTTCCGAAATGCAAGGTCATACATAAGAAATTTCAGCATCTCGAAGGCTTGCTGTTCACTCATATGTAGCAGAAGTACTCCGGCCACAAAACTAATTCCCTGGCAATAGCCAACTTCCTTGTCAAGTAGCGAATATGCCTTAAGAAGGTTGTACAGCGAAAGCTGCCCTGCCCCTAGCTGGGCAGAGAAGTAGGGGTGAGTAGGGAAAGTCCTTCCTGTAAAATAAATATATATATTCCTTAATCTCTAAATTCATATACAATAATGTCAATCATGTATATACTGCGCACAATACAGAACGGGTTATAATGCTGACTGAATGTGACTTAAAATAAATGCTTGTCTTGAAGGTTATAGATATAGTAACAGCTGTGGGATAAAATATTTATAGGAGGCAGAGCGGAATGAAATATGCAAAGATCTTCCATGGAGAAACGTTAACCACCTACCGAGATCAACAAGGATGGCGTGCTGCTGGGCTGTGAGCTGCTTCAGAAGCTCGCTGTACGTCATATCTGGAGGCTGCTGTTTGCTTGGAAGCCGGTGTCTCAGACGATACTGCACAGAAAGAAATTGCCATATTTCCCCGCGTTTGCATTTTGGGACTCCTAAAAAGCAGGAGAATAAATATGAGGAAATGTATATTGGGTTATATATGTCGTTATCGAGCATAATATAGAAATAAGTTTTATTATGCAGAGTATATGATGGAACCAATTTGTAATCTGGGTAAAGAGATGGTCTGTTTGATGTTTTACTGTATCTGTACATCAGATAATTCTAAACTGCATGGTTAATTTTTAGTAAATTCGCTAATATCTGGGCCTGAGACCTGACCAAGTACCATACTGATGTGGCTGGATCCAGAAGCTCGATACTATGACCTGCACTAATCCATTAAACACGGACAACACACTGTAAACTATGAATGTAAGAATATAGACATGCATTACTGCTAAAGGAAAACTAAGAAATGACCATTTTTGTATGCTAAATATCTCAATTTTTCTTATATTTCCTTAAAGGGAACCAATCACCAGGATTTTGCTATATAAAGTAAAGGCAGTGCCATACTGGCACTAGGATGCTGAATCCAAGCATGCCTTTTGTTGAAAGATCAGAAGCATGGTTGCTGAAATATCTGTAAGGTTGCTTTCACACTACGTTTTTTTAACATGCGTCCTGAACGTTTTTTTAACGCAAAAACGGATCCAGTGCAAATGCGTTTTCATTTCAATGCATTTGCAATGGACTCGCGTCAACATGCGTTCACATGCGTTTGCGTGCGTTATAGTGAGGATCCAGCAAGTTAAAGTTTTTTAACATTTTTCAAAAACGCTACTTGTAGCGTTTTTGAGTTGCGTCCAAATACTGCAAATTGCTGGACCCTGACTATACTGCATGCAAACGCATGTGAATTCTGATAGACAGGATCCTGCTTGCTCTACTGAGCATGCACAGAAACCAGCCTCGGGTGATCAGTCCCTCTCTCCCCTTCCCTCTCTGTCTCTCTCCCCCTCCCTGTCTGTCTCACACCCCCTCCCTCTCCTCTCTCTCTCTCTCCCCCGCCTGAGAGCTGCGGACACTCGTAACCAAGGTAAATATCGGGTAACCAAGCAAAGCGCTTCTCTTAGTTACCCGATGTTTATGTTGGTTACGTGTGCAGGGAGCAGGCTGCCCGGCTCCTAGCAGCTGCCGATGCTCGCAACCAAGGTAAATATCGGGTATCCAAGCAAGTTACCCAATGTTTACCTTGGTTACGAGCCTCGGCAGCTGTCAGAAGCCGGCTCCCAGTCTATCACGTTCAGTGCCACTGACTCCCGATCACGACTCCAATGCTCGCCCATAAACTTAAAGTGACAGGATCCTGCAAAATAACACATGCATTTGCATGCGTTTTTTTGCTGTAAAAGCAGGATCCGCTTTTACAGCAAAAAAACGTTCATGACGCATGTTAAAAAAACGTAGTGTGAAAGCCGCCTAATCAAAGTTGCAAAATTGCCCTGCACTTTGACGTGTGGTTCGGGGCGGGCCTTTGTAGGTCGGGTCCTCGGTGTATATTCCTCCTCCTCCGTCTTGTATTTTACAACAATAGCAGCAATGGCGGCGTGGTGCGATATTTAAATAAAGAAAAAGGGGCATGCAATACAAGACGCAAGAGGAGGAATATACACAGAGGACCTGACTCACAAAGGCCCGAACCATTGCACATATCAAAGTGCAGTGCATTTCTGCAATTTTGATTACAGATATTTCAGCAACCAAGCACCCAATCTTTCAACAAAGGGTATGCTTGGATACAGTATCCTAGTGCCAGTATTGTACTGCGTTTACTTCATATAGCAAAATCCTGCTGGTTGGTTCCCTTCAAGCAGTAATGTATGTCTATATTCACACATTCATAGTTTTCATGCTTTAGCATTTCAGAGTGCAACTGTCTTTTTTTGTCATTATATGTCATGTGCAGTTATACACCTGTTCACACTGCATAATAGGGAGTGCCGTCAGTCTTTTTTTTACAGGCTGTATAAGACATATGTGAATTTTACCATATTTTTCGGACTATAAGACGCACTTTTTTCCCCCCAAATGATGGGGGAAAGTGGGGGGTGCATCTTATAGTCTGAAAGTAGGGCTGCAGGGAATGAGGGTGCTGCGGTGGAGCGGGTCATCGGGGGCACGAGCAGGCTGCAGTAGCGCCTGCCGTGACCACGTGGGCCCGCTCATTACATACGTATGCACGCCCATCCTCCCGCCCATCTCTCAGCACTGAAGCCGGCGCTAACAGGTGGGCGGGGTGATCGGCGAGGGATAAACAGCCGGCCGCATGATCATCCCTGGCAACTACAGCCTGGAGTGATCATGTGCAGCTGTATTCACTGCTCCCCACGCATCATCATCAGCGCGGGGGGCAGTGAATCACTACACTCACCGTTCCCCTGCAGCATCGCAATGTCCTCCTCTCTGTGCCGGCAGCGCTGTTTGGAGCCAGCCACGATCCCTGCAGCACCGCGATGTCCTCCTGTCTGCCGGCCGCTGCTGTGTGGAGACTAGCGGTGCTCACAGCGATGACGTCATCGCTGTGCGCACGTGTCCACACACAGCCGCGCCGGCACAGATAGGAGGAGATCACGATGCTGCAGGGATCGTGGCCGGCTCCACACAGCGCTGCCGGCACAGACAGGAGGAGGACCGATGCTACGTGGAGGGAGGAAAGGGGAGTAGAAACGTTTATTTATTTTTTTTGTGCCACAGGATGCAGGACATATAGCAGGATGGGGCTATATGAGCAGGATGGAGGTATATGAGCAGGATGGAGGTATATGAGCAGGATGGGGGTATATGAGCAGGATGGGGGTATATGAGCAGGATGGGGGTATATGAGCAGGATGGGGGTATATGAGCAGGATGATGGCATATGAGCAGGATGATGGCATATGAGCAGGATGATGGCATATGAGCAGGATGATGGCATATGAGCAGGATGATGGCATATGAACAGGATGATGGCATATGAACAGGATGATGGCATATGAGCAGGATGATGGCATATGAGCAGGATGATGGCATATGAGCAGGATGATGGCATATAGCAGGATGATGGCGTATATAGCAGGATGGGGGTATATAGCAGGATGGGGGTATATAGCAGGATGGGGGTATATGAGCAAAATGGGGGTATATGAGCAAGATGATGGCATATGAGCAGGATGATGGCATATGAGGAGGATGATGGCATATGAGCAGGATGATGGCATATAGCAGGATGATGGCCTATAGCAGAATGATGGCATATAGCAGGATGATGGCGTATATAGCAGAATGGGGGTATATAGCAGGATGGGGGTATATGAGCAAAATGGGGGTATATGAGCAGGATGGGGGTATATGAGCAGGATGGGGGTATATGAGCAGGATGGGGGTATATGAGCAGGATGGGGGTATATGAACAGGATGATGGCATATGAGCAGGAAGATGGCATATGAGCAGGATGATGGCATATGAACAGGATGATGGCATATGAACAGGATGATGGCATATGAACAGGATGATGGCATATGAGCAGGATGATGTCATATAGCAGGATGATGGCATATGAGCAGGATGATGGCATATGAGCAGGATGATGGCATATGAGCAGGATGATGGCATATAGCAGGATGATGGCATATAGCAGGATGATGGCGTACATAGCAGGATTGGGGTATATAGCAGGATGGGGGTATATAGCAGGATGGGGGTATATGAGCAAAATGGGGGTATATGAGCAAGATGATGGCATATGAGCAAGATGATGGCATATGAGCAGGATGATGGCATATGAGCAGGATGATGGCATATAGCAGGATGATGGCCTATAGCAGAATGATAGCATATAGCAGGATGATGGCGTATATAGCAGAATGGGGGTATATAGCAGGATGGGGGTATATGAGCAAAATGGGGGTATATGAGCAGGATGATGACATATGAGCAGGATGATGGCATATGAGCAGGATGATGGCATATAACAGGATGATGGCATATAGCAGGATGATGGCGTATATAGCAGAATGGGGGTACATAGCAGGATGGGGGTATATAGCAGGATGGGGGTATATGAGCAGGATAGGGTTATATGAGCAGGATGATGGCATATGAGCAGGATGATGGCGTATATAGCAGGATGGGGGTATATAGCAGGATGGGGGTATATAGCAGGATGGGAGCACATACCAGGATGGGGGTATATAGCAGGATGATGGCATATAGCAGGATGATGGCGTATATAGCAGAATGGGGGTACATAGCAGGATGGGGGTATATAGCAGGATGGGGGTATATGAGCAGGATAGGGTTATATGAGCAGGATGATGGCATATGAGCAGGATGATGGCATATGAGCAGGATGATGGCGTATATAGCAGGATGGGGGTATATAGCAGGATGGGGGTATATAGCAGGATGGGAGCACATACCAGGATGGGGGTATATAGCAGGATGGAGGTATATAGCAGGATGGGAGCACATACCAGGATGGGGGTATATAGCAGGATGCGGCCATATGCCAGGATGGGGTATATAGCAGGACAGGATGCGGCCATATGCCAGGATGGGGTATATAGCATGATGCGGCCATATACCAGGATGAGGTATATAGCAGGATGTGAGCACATACCAGGATGGGAGTATATAGCAAGATGGGGCTATACCAGGATGAGGGACATATATATATATACAAGGCAGGAGGATCATTACCAGGATGGGGTACCTTAGTAAAGAATTTGGGGACATTACCCCCATAACAGTGTCAGCAGCAGATCCTCGACCCATAAGTGTGTCATGACCACATTTTTTGCTTAAAATTTTATTTTCCTATTTTCCTTCTCTAAAACCAGGGTGCGTCTTATGGTCCGGTGCGTCTTATAGTCCGAAAAATACGGTAACTTTAAGAGGTAATTCAAGGGTTAGTGAATATGACTATATATCATGCAAAAAAAGTGCTGTGGTATACCATATCTTAGAGTATTATTCTTGTTCTACCTTTAATTAGTGACTGTATATACAACATATGGACACATCCTTACAATAATGGTTTTCATACATTATTCATTACTATTTTACAGTCTCCTGTAACTCCATATCTCACTGATACTCAAATGTCTCATTGATGGAACAGCAGAGTCAACAGTAGCACAGCTCAGCAGTTCACTTTCAGGGTATGTTCACACGGATGGTCAAGCTGTTATTTTATGACAAGAACTGAAACGGTTGCAAAAACGTTGTATTTATACATTTACATAAAAATGTATTTTACAGCGAAATCACAGGACTGAAGGCAGCCTCAGTCCTGCGCTTTCTCTGCATTATGAGACGGCCTCCTATTGTCGGGGCACAGCAGAGCCAAACATTGCACAGCTGAGCTGTGCTGCATCAGGCTCATTTTCCCCATTATAAGCCAATCTCCTTTTTGAACATAGCACAGCTCATTTTCAGCCACTTTATCTCAGTAAACAGAGCGCACAAGGACTGAAAAGATAGTGTCTCTCCATGACTGTTCGACGAGAGCTCCAGAGTGGCGGACCATACATGAGTGGTATATAGACAGTAAGGCAGCAGCAAACTGGTAAAGAAGGAGGCAATTGGAAAAAGAGAATTTTGTTTACTTACCGTAAATTCTTTTTCTTATAGTTCCGACATGGGAGACCCAAACCATGGGTGTATAGCTTCTGCCTCCGGAGGACACACAAAGTACTACACTCAAACGTGTAGCTCCTCCCTCCGGGCTATATACACCCTCTGGATGACAATCTAACCAGTTCAGTGCAAAAGCTGAAGGAGGACATCCACCCATAAGTAGAGATAGAGTAAAACTCGGAAAGACCGGAACTCTGTCTACTAACAACAGCCGGTGAAACACACGGAACAAAAAACTGCCAACAGGCAACAGGGAGGGTGCTGGGTCTCCCATGTCGGAACTATAAGAAAAAGAATTTACGGTAAGTAAACAAAATTCTCTTTTTCTTCATCGTTCCTTATGGGAGACCCAAACCATGGGACGTTCCAAAGCAGTCCATGGGTGGGAAATAAACCAAACTGAGAAGTAGGCAAAACCTAACTTCACAAATGGGCGACAGCCGCCTGAAGAATGCATCTGCCCAAGCTCGCATCTGCCGAAGCATGAGCATGCACTTGGTAGTGCTTCGAAAAAGTGTGCAGACTGGACCACGTGGCAGCCTGACAAACCTGCTGAGCCGTAGCCTGGTGCCTGAAAGCCCAGGAGGCACCGACAGCTCTGGTCGAGTGCGCCTTAATCCCTGGCGGAGGAGGCACCTGAGAACACTGGTAGGCATCGGTGATAGCCGACCTGATCCAACGAGCTAGGGTCGGTTTAGAAGCAGCAAGACCCTTGCGCTGACCAGTGGTTAGCACAAAAAGTGAGGTGCACCGCCTAAAAACGGCGGTGCGTGACACATAGATTCGGAGCGCCCGCACCAAATCTAAGGAATGCAACGCCTTCTCAAAGCGATGCACAGGGGCCGGACAAAGAGAAGGCAATGAAATGTCCTGGTTAAGGTGGAAAGGAGACACCACCTTAGAGAGAAAGTCCGGAGTCGGACGAAGAACCACCTTGTCTTGGTGAAACACCAAAAAGGGGGATTCCAAAGAGAGCGCAGCCAAATCAGAAACTCTCCTGAGAGAAGTTATGGCTACTAGAAAAACAACTTTCTGTGAAAGTCTAAACAAGGGAACCTCCCTGAGAGGCTCAAAGGGGGGTTTCTGTAAGGCCGTGAGGACCAGATTAAGGTCCCAGGGATCCAAGGGCCGCCGGTAAGGAGGAATGATGTGAGATGCGCCCTGCATGAAGGTGCGCACCTGAGCCAGTCTGGCGATACGCCGCTGGAACAATACCGACAGAGCCGACACCTGTCCCTTGAGGGAATTGAGGGACAGTCCTAGCTGTAGACCGGACTGTAGAAAAGACAGAATGGTCGGCAAGGAGAACGGCCAAGGAGCATGGTCGGACGAGCGACACCAGGACAGGAATATCCTCCAAGTCCTATGGTAAATCTTGGCCGAGGAAGACTTCCGAGCCTGAGTCATAGTGGAGATGACCTCAGAGGGAATGCCTGAAGCCGTCAGGATCCAGGACTCAAGAGCCACGCCGTCAATCTGAGAGCCGCAGAATTCTGGCGGAAGAATGGACCTTGAGAGAGAAGGTCTGGGCGGTCCGGGAGGTGCCACGGCACCCCTACGGACAGACGGAGCAGGTCTGGGTACCAAGCTCGCCTGGGCCAGTCCGGAGCAATGATTATGACTCGACGGCCCTCCATTCCGATCTTGCGCAGAACCCTGGGCAAGAGAGCTAGAGGGGGAAACACATAGGCCAGACGGAACTGAGACCAATCTTGAACCAGTGCGTCCGCTGCGAAGGCCTGAGGATCGTGGGAGCGAGCCATGTAAACCGGAACCTTGTTGTTGGGCCGGGATGCCATTAGATCCACCTCCGGAGTGCCCCACTTGCGGCAGATTGATCTGAACACTGACGGATGCAGGGCCCACTCGCCGCTGTCCACGGTTTGACGGCTGAGATAATCGGCCTCCCAGTTTTCCACGCCTGGGATGTGGACTGCAGATATGGTGGACTTGGAGTCCTCCGTCCACTGGAGGATTCGTTGAACCTCCAACATCGCCAGACGGCTGTGAGTCCCGCCCTGGTGATTGATGTAGGCAACCGCTGTCGCGTTGTCCGACTGAACTCGAATGTGCCTGCCCGCCAACAGGTGGTGAAAGGCTAGGAGAGCTAGAAACACAGCTCTGATCTCCAGCACATTGATCGAGAGGGCTGATTCGGACGGAGTCCAAGTGCCCTGTGCTCGGTGATGGAGAAATACTGCTCCCCAACCGGAGAGGCTGGCATCCGTGGTGAGGATCACCCAGGACGGAGTCAGGAAGGAGCGTCCCTGAGACAGAGAGAGGGGCCGAAGCCACCACTGAAGGGAGCTCCTGGTCTGTGACGACAGAGCCACCAGCCTGTGCAAGGAAGAGATCCGCTTGTCCCAACAGCGGAGAATGTCCAGCTGCAGGGGACGCAGATGGAACTGGGCAAAGGGAACCGCTTCCATTGATGCCACCATCTGACCTAGCACCTGCATGAGGTGTCTGGTGGAATGACGGCGGTGCCTCAGCAGAGAGCGCACCGCCAGACGAAGGGACTGCTGTTTGACTAAGGGCAACTTGACAAGTGCCGGCAGAGTCTCGAATTGCATCCCTAGGTAAAGAAGAACCTGGGTCGGGGTCAGAGTGGACTTGGGCAGGTTGACAAGCCACCCGAACTGGACGAGCGTGGCGAGAGTGAGTGAGACACTCCGCTGGCAGTCTGCACTGGATGAGGCCTTGACTAGAAGGTCGTCCAGGTAAGGAATCACTGCCAACCCCTGGAGGTGCAGAACCGCAACCACTGATGCCATGACCTTGGTGAATACTCGAGGGGCCGTGGCTAAGCCGAAGGGGAGAGCCACGAATTGGAAATGTTCCTCTCCGATTGCAAAGCGTAGCCAACGCTGGTGTGAAACCGCAATAGGCACATGCAGATAGGCATCTCTGATGTCGATGGATGCCAGAAAATCTCCTTGGGTCATTGAGGCAATGACCGATCTCAGAGATTCCATGCGAAAATGCCGCACCTGAACATGCTTGTTGAGAAGCTTGAGATCCAGGATGGGCCGGAAGGAACCGTCCTTCTTGGGGACTAGAAAGAGGTTTGAGTAGAAACCGCTGAACCGTTCCCGGGCGGGAACCGGAACAATTACACCGTTGGCCTGCAGGGATGCCACGGCCTGAGAGAAGGCGGCGGCTTTGGAGCAGGGGGGGGTGGACAGAAAAAATCTGTTTGGCGGGCTGGAAGAAAATTCTATCCTGTAGCCGTGGGAGATGATATCTCGCACCCACTGATCGGAGACGTGTTGAAACCACACGTCGCCAAAGTGGGAGAGCCTGCCACCGACCAAGGACGTTGCTGGCGCAGCCAGATAGTCAAGAGGAGGCTGCCTTAGTGGCAGCGGCTCCTCCGGTCTTTTGAGGACGCGGCTTCGCGCGCCAGTTGGGCTTACGATCCTTGGCTGCGGTAGTGGACGAGGTCGAGGGCTTAGAGGATGACCAGTTAGAGGAACGAAAGGAACGAAACCTCGATTGGTTCCTGCCCTGGACAGGTTTTCTGGTTTTAGTTTGTGGCAAGGAAGTACTCTTCCCGCCAGTAGCTTCCTTAATTATTTCATCCAGTTGTTCACCAAACAGCCGGGACCCAGCAAAAGGAAGACCCGCAAGGTACTTCTTAGAGGAAGCGTCTGCTTTCCACTCTCGAAGCCACAAGCTCCTGCGGATCGCGAGGGAGTTAGCGGAGGCCACCGCCGTGCGGTGAGAAGCCTCCAGGATGGCAGACATGGCGTAGGATGAAAAAGCCGAAGCTTGAGAAGTTAAGGCATCCATCTCAGGCATAGAGTCCCTGGTGAGGGAATGTATCTCTGCCAGAGAGGCAGAGACTGCCTTAAGAGCCCACACTGCCGCAAAAGACGGGGAGAACGAGCCTCCTGTCACCTCATATACAGACTTGGCCAGAAGGTCAACCTGGCGGTCAGTGGGATCCTTAAGAGAAGTGCCATCAGCCACAGCTACGACTGTGCGGGCTGAGATTCTGGACACTGGAGGGTCTACCTTTGGAGACTGGGCCCATTCCTTAACCACCTCTGGAGGAAAAGGAAAACGGTCATCAGAAGTACGCTTCGGAAAACGTTTGTCAGGACAGACCCTGGGCTTGGTAACAGTGGTCCGAAAACTGGAGTGGTTAAAAAACATACTCTTAGCTCTCTTAGGAGAGGTAAACTGGTGTATCTCTACCAGAGAGGCTTGTTCCTCTGACTCTGGTGGATTGAGGTTCAGTACGGAGTTAATGGATGCAATCAAGTCACTAACAGCCGCATCACCCTCAGACACGTCAATGGGGTACATAGAGGCAGCGTCTGAGCCCACAGTAAACGAATCCTCCTCGCCCTGCACCTCGGCTCGTGAATCAGAGCCGTGGGACGAGGAAGGAGAAGGGTCCCTGCGTCTCCGTTTAGGGGGACGGGGTCCTAGGACCTGCTCTGAGAGCTCTGCAGAACTCGGAGCAGCAGAGGCACCCTGAGAAGAGGGCTGATGCATGGTCAGCAGTGTCCGGGACAGCTGCCCCATGGAGTCGGCAAAAGACTGGGAAATAGCTTGGGAAAAGGATGCTACCCAAGCCGGGGGTTCAGCCACCGGGGCCGGAGCAGCCGGAGGGACCCCTGAGGAGGCTCCAGGCTGAGACACAACCATGTTAGCACAGGCATCACAATGTGGGTATGTGCTTGGCTCTGGCAGAATGCGCTTACATGCAGTGCATATAGCGTACATGTTTGCAGCCTTGCTCCGGGTGACAGACATGCTGCTGAGGTGGAAGCTCTGCAGTAAGAATACACTCGTATAGAATGTCCTGAGAGTGTATAATAAAGCCCACAACCAGAGGTTGTGGCTTACCCGACCGCTCTCTGTGTGCCCTCCGGATTCCACAGCTCAGACCCCCAGTAAAGCGTCAGCCTTCCAAGAAAGCAGCAGATTCAGCAGCCAGCGCCGATCAGTGTGATAAACGCTGAGAAAATGGCGCTGGGAGGAGGAGGGGGGGCGGGGATTAGCCCAAGAGCGGGAAACCGGAGGGCTAAGGAGAGATGCAGGGGAGGGAAACATCTCCTCAGAGAGGAGTGTCCTCCCCTTTGCTGGATGGCCGGTGGGCGGCGCCACTCTATTCCCCTGCCTGCATGAATGACATGCAGAGGAAGATGAAACCGAAACTAGGCCCAAACAGAAGCCGGGGCCTAGATTTTAACATGCGGCCGACGAGCAGGCACCTTCGGCGCGGTTCTCAGGGGAAATCCCCAGAACCGGCCGGAATTTACAGTAAACATAAAAAACATACTTTCCCCCTAATAAAAGTACCCGGGACCCCTGAAAAACGTCTCAATACTTAGCTTTTTGAGACGCAGGGCCAGTCCCTGAGGGGGGGTTAAACGCTCCTTCCAGCAGGAACCAGACAGGGCTGCGGATGGAGACCGGTCTTCTGCAAGCAGAGAGGACCGTGACGGCTCCCACTTCAACCCAGAGCCTCTCAGAGGATGTGAAGGAGCGCGGCATGTGAAGGCTCCAGCCTTGTAAAGTCAACCTTAACAGCACCGCCGACACAGTGGGGTGAGAAGGGACATGCCGGGAGTCCAGACTGGACCCGCTTTTCTTCCAAATCTTTAAAATCAAAAAATAAAAATGAAAAAATCAGAGAATGCATGTGTGTGTGTGACCTCCTGAAACACAAAGCATTGAACTGGTTAGATTGTCATCCAGGGGATGTATATAGCCCGGAGGGAGGAGCTACACGTTTGAGTGTAGTACTTTGTGTGTCCTCCGGAGGCAGAAGCTATACACCCATGGTTTGGGTCTCCCATAAGGAACGATGAAGAAATGTTTGATTCGTCCTCCTCCTATGTTTATATTGTGATTGGTCAAATAAAATGCAGGGTAAATATCGCATAGGGGGCATCATTGGAGGTGATATCCTCAAAATGGAACAAATTTCAAAACAAGTTGAGTTGATACTAGAGTTGAGCGGACTTCTAATAATCCGGGTCCGGCGGATCCGTCGCGGGTTGTCAAAGAAGTCCGGATCCGATCTGGAATCCGGGCCCATGTAATGAGGAGCGGATCCGGGACACGAGATAGAGATAGATAGAGAGATAGAGAGAGATAGAGAGAGAGAGAAAAAAAAAAAACCCGGATCCGAATCGTGCAGCCAGATTCCCGCGTCCGACCCGAACGCTGAAACCGCGCGGATCCGGATTTTTACATTTCGGGTCCGCTCAACACTAGTTGACACATATGATTTCATCTGTACGTACAGAATTATGCCAAGACATAAGGTTTTAGGAATAACCAGATAAACTGGCCTTGTGAAGCTTAGGCCATGATTCCATGAATTTATTTTTTATAGTAAATAGAGAACCTGGCATTTTGTGCTTAGCCACCTCAGACTCATATTTCCGTTCTAGAGGGATCTAAGAGTGAGCTTCTTAGTGGTGCTCAGCAGCCAAAAGGAATATTAGCTAGATTACAGCATATACCTAGTAGGATATACATTAGATCCAGGGCGGTAATTCCAGCAAACTTGCTCCAGAAATGTGAGTAAAAAAACCTTTTTATTAAATAAACATTAAAATCAGTCCATGTGGGTCCCAAAAAATTGAAATGCGTCCTCTGTCTGAGCCCAATTTTTTGGGACCCACATGGACTGATTTTAATGTTTATTTAATAAAAAGTTTTATTTACTCACATTTCTGGACCAAGTTAGCTGGAATTACCGCCCTGGATCTAATGTTTCAAGTTTTGCCGACTTTATCTTCCCTGCACGGTCCTGCATGAGTGGTCCTCCTGGAATAGGTGACCTGGAAAAACTTTATTTGTTTCTTCTAGTAGGATATCCAGTATGCAATGTTCTGCCTCTAATGGCCCTGTCACACATAATCTGGCTTAGACAAAGGGGATTGTCCCCTCAAAATGACGACGTGCTGTACTGCCAACATGTATTAATAAATCTCATGCAAGTGATTAACAAAAGCATCAAAATGGCAGTACCTTCTTTTAGTGTTGCATATATCTCTTCCATATCAAACCGGATCTTAGTCCTGTAGTTTAATTTCTTATCCCATAGACTTGAGACTTCTTTTTGACACATACCAACTTCCTCATAATCCAGCTTTATTTTTCTGGACTGCAGCTCATCTCTGCTAGCTGGAAATGATAAAGATAAACCATAAAACAAGGAACAAGTAGGAAAGAGAAAGAACACTGGGAGAGTTCACAACTGGTGTATTAGGTGCTTAGAATTATAATAATTAACACATATGCATCAAACGTCATCATGTGAGTTTACCCTAAAAGTGAATTTACTATTGTTAAACCACAATATGGCTATACTGTATGTATTATCCATGTGCCATTAAGATAGAATATTAACAAGTAAGACTTATCCATCGGGTAAAAGACAGTTCAGTTAAGGGGACTTCCTTTTAGGTGCGGTAACTAAGCTATACCATCAATAGATGCCATCCAGCTAATAATGGAACCATATATTTATACAGTAAAACATCAGGAGGAGGCCAGCAATTGTCTGCAGTGATATAAAAACCTGAATATTGGAAGTGTATAAGAGTTCTAGGGGAAGCTATGGTAAAATGTAACACTTGGATGATCCACAACAAGTATAATAGCCCTCATCTGTCTGCCCCTGAAATGGTCATTCATGAAGCCAATATTTTTACTACTAGACCTCTCACAGAATTCTTACCCAAATCTCATAGATTTTGAATGTCAGTGCTACCCAGTTCATCAGAATTTTCATATATTTGGTGGTTATTTGAAATACTTAAAGGGGTATTGCCATCTCCAAGATCCTATCCTAATATGTAGTAGGTGTAATAATAAGAATATTACCAAATACCTCAAATTAGAAATGTAGTAGGTCTTCTGATTCACTGTGTCACTTACCTCATATTCAGGGCATTGCAAGACAATAGGTATCAATAGGTATGGTTACAACCACGCATATAGTGACAGTTACTGTAATTAGTTGCTTGTGGTCGTAACTACGGACACCTAGGGTCCTGCAATGCCCTGACATGAAGTAAGCAACATAGTGCACCAGAAAAACTATATTAAATTTCTAACTGGAGGTTTTTGCAATTATTATTATTATTATTACACCTACTACACATTGGGATAGGATGTTAGATAGGAATACCCCTTTAAATAATGATAAAAATTACAAAACATTTAATTTTTTTCTTACCTTCTAAAATAAAAAGAATTAGTTCATACATTCCATGAAAGCAGAAAAGAAAAACAAGCATTTTATTAATGAGCATTATTACCCTTAATTTAGAATATGTATCAGAAACCCAAAGATTTATCTCGGCAGCCTGATACGCAATGTGATTGTTTGCTCTCACGCTTCTCATTACAAGGATGACCAGCACAACTTCATATGTTTCCGCAAACCTGTTGGGCAGGGTAGTGCTCGGAACAATGTAGTATGACAACAATACATATTACCAGAGATCTGTACCGTAAGGAGATAGTATTGTGGAATCACACAATGTCCAGCACTATACAACCAAAACGAGCTCTCACAATAACTGTATGACCAGAGAAATATTACAACGGCATATTGTTCTAATGAGGAACTTGTGATCACTCTGAGTATCTACTGTATGAGACACGAATGCTGTAGAGCAATATATATGGTAAAGCATCACACTTTTAGTAGTTTCACTTTACATCACATTTAGATCTAACCTTCAAGTTTCAGGTTTTCCTTTTCCATTCTCAGTAATAAAATCTGTTGATGTATGGCTTTCCTCCATAACCTCTGGAGATCTTCAGCCGTCCGCCTTCCATCCGTACTGTCAGAAGCATTGTCGTCCTTGAGAAGGAATGATAGAGGGTCCTCTTCCATGGTTGGAGAAAGAGGAGACAATGGCAGCAAATCATTCCCATCTATATAATCTGAAATAATGGAGACAAAGAATATCTGGAATATTTTCCACCACATCAAACCTTACGAATCAAAGGTCGTAACATTTTCCAGCTGACTGGTGTCGCGTCCTTATGAAGAAAACCTACATTCTCTCATTGCCCAGACTTCCTGTTTTCTATATAAACATACTTGTACTTCTTGTTTCAGTGACAACTTTAGATCTTTTCAGCTTTTGGGTGTAATTTACACTGCAAATATCATGTAGACTCCAAGAGCATTACACAGTTCTATATGGCCATTCCTCCTCGCTCATCACTAGGCACATTATTTTTGTTTTTTAGAGATGTTAAGACTGCATGTCTGAAAGAAACTAAATTTCATTTAAATATTAAAATGACTTTTCCCTCTTTTTTTCGTTATATACATGGGACCTAATTTTAAATTACATTTTTAGGCTATGTGTGCACGTTGCGTTCTATTCCGCAGCGTGTAAGTCACTGCATGTGCGTCTCAGAACACAGCCGAAAAGCTGCGTTCTGAGACGCATTGTTACTACAGAATTCCTGCTGAATTCATGCGTTCTGGATGCTTGCTCTGCCATAGACAGAGTGGGAAAAGCATCCAGAGTGCACATTTTTGACAGTGCTGTCCCACTCGGCTCTGCAGCATCCCCATAGACTTGCAGCAGAGCCGAGTGGGACCGCACTGTCAAAAAGAGCATGGCTGGCTGCGAGACAGAGCCGCGCGATCAGAATGAACTCGGATGAACTTTACCCGACTTCATTGTGATCACGCGGCTCTGTGCGTGTGCTGCGGCTTGATTTGCGATCACAGGTGAAGGACTCACCGGTGACCGCAAATCCCCTGAGTGACTGAAGTGAGCCGCGCGATCAGCGGTGCCGTCACTCAGGTTACCTGAGTGACGTCTCGGCTGACAGTGCGACTCACTTCAGTTTCTGCGTGGAGTTGACAGGAGCGGTGGTGTTCTACAGCCGCTCCTGTCAGCTTCATGTAGCAGAGCTGGATGCTTCGTGGGACCTCGTGAGGATTACGCCGGACCTGGAGGGGTGTTTGGGGATTTTAATAAAGTGGTGAAAGAGGGTGTTTTTTGTCTTTTATTTCAAATAAAACATTTTTTTGGGTGTATGTGTTAATTTACTTTCACTTACAGGTTAATCACTGGGGGTGTCTCATAGACGCCTGCAATGATTAATGTAGGACTTAGTGGCAGCTATGGGCTGCCATTAACTCCTTATTACCCCGATTTGCCAAAGCACCAGGGCAAATCGGGAAGAGCCGGGTACAGCCCCAGAACTGTCGCATATAATGTATGCGGCAATTCTGGGCGGCTGCTGACTGATATTGTTAGGGTGGGGGGCTCCCCATAACGTGGAGCTCCCCATCCTGAGAATACCAGCCTTCAGCCGTATGGCTTTATCTGGCTGGCATTAAAATTGGGGGGGACCGCACGCTGTTTTTTTTAAATTATTTATTTATTTATTTAACTGCACTACATAGACCCGCCCACCGGCGGCTGTGATTCGTTGCAGTGAGACAGCTGTCACTCAGCATGGGGGCACGTCTGAATGCAACCAATCATAGGCGCCGCTGGGCAGGGGAAGCAGTGAATACGAGATGGAATAATGAGTGACCGATATTTTCAAAAGCTGGAGAAGCCGCCGCAGTGTGACAGCCGTGCAGCGCCGCGCCGGTGATCGGTCAGTGATCGTGAGTATGAGAGAGGGAGAGGGATAGATCGACAGAGAGAGAGAGACAGACCGATAGGAAGACAGAGAGACCGACAGACAGATAGAGAAAGAGACCAACATTGACAGACAGAGAGAGAGTGGATGGAAAATGCAACCAAAACGCACAAAAGAAGTGACATGTTGCTTTTTAGAATGCAGCGCCTTGGCAGCAGCCGAAACGCTGCGTTCTAAAACGCAACTTGCGGATAGAATTTGCACACTCTTCATAGATTGTGCTGGGGACGCAGCACGCATGCTTTTACGCTGCGGTGCAGAACGCAGCGTAAAAGCATGATAACACGCAACATGCGCACATAGCCTTATCTTAATTTTTTCCTTAAAGAAAAATTCAACATTTAAAGACATTTTTATTATTACTGATTTCCCCTGTAACTGGCACTGTTGTATTATTATGAACATAAATCACTCACACACAGGGGTAAAAGAATAGGGGAAGGTGAGGCCACACCTAACTGGTCTCTGTGCAGACTAAGAGGTACTTTGCACACTACGACATCGCAGGTGCGATGTCGGTGGGGTCAAATCTAAAGTGACGCACATCCGGCATCGCTGTCGACATCGGAGTATGTGAAACCTTTTTACTACGATTAACAAGCGCAAAAGCGTCGAAATCGTATGATCGGTGTAGGGTCGGTCATTTCCATAATTTCGGAAGGACCAATGTTACGATGTTGTTCCTCGTTCCTGCGGCAGCACACATCGCTGTGTGTGAAGCCGCAGGAGTGAGGAACATCGCCTTAGGCTAAGTTCACATTTCCGTTGATTTGTATCAGTCACATGCGTCGCTTGACGCATGTGACTGATGCGCTGTTCAACGCTGTACAACGGATGACAAAGAACAGAATTCTTTGTCGGATTCCGTTGTGTGCGGGGGGCGGAGTTCGGGGGCAGAGCCGAGCGGGGGGCGGAGTTCGGGGGCAGAGCCGAGCGGGGGGCGGGGCCAGGCGCTGAGGATGTCAGTGGAAGTGCTGCGGTCTGCATGGCTGGGGACAGGTGAGTGTATCTGTGAGTGTGTGTATGTGCATGTATGTATGTATGTATGTATGTATGTATGTATGTGTGTGCACATGCAAAGTGCGGGAGGGGGCGGAGCCGAGCGGGGGGCGGGGCCAGGCGCTGAGGATGTCAGTAGAAGTGCTGCGGTCTGCATGGCTGGGGACAGGTGAGTGTATGTGTGAGTGAGTGTGTGTATGTGCATGTATGTATGTATGTATGTGTGTGTGTGCACATGCAAAGTGCGGGAGGGGGCGGAGCCGAGCAGGGGGCGGGGCCAGACGAGGGTGTCAGTGCTTGTCTGCATGGCTGGGGACAGGTGTGTGTGTGTGTGTGTGTGTACATACATGTGCGGAGTGCGGGAGGGGGCGGGGCCGAGCGGGGAAGTGTCGGCCTCCCTGCACACGTAACCAGCCTAAATATCGGGTAACAGCAAAGCACCCGATGTTTACCTTGGTTACCCGATATTTACCTTGGTTACGGGCCTACACCGCTTAGCGCTGGCTCCTTGCACCGTAACCAGGGTAAATATCGGGTAACCAACCAAAGCTGGTGACGTGTGCAGGGAGCCAGAGAGCATGCGCAGCGAAATCCGACGGATCTCGCTGCTCAAAAAACGTTACATGCTGCGTTCCTCCCGCCCGGCGGTCAGTCGTTCCACGACTGATCAGTCGGGCGGAGGGTGCAACGCAGCATCATCAGTCACAATCCGCTGCTCATACAAGTCTATGGGAGCAGCGGAATCCGCTAAACGGATTCCGCTGTTTACAAGAGCAGCGGATTGTGACTGATAGATTTTAGCGGAAATGTGAACTTAGCCTTACCTGCGTCCCAGCTGCAATGAGGAGGGAAGGAGGTTGGCGGGATGTTTACGTCCCGCTCATCTAAGCCCCCCTGCTTCTATTGGCTGCCTGCCGTGTGACATCGCTGTGACGCCGCACGACTTGCCCCCTTAGGAAGGAGGCGGTTTGCCGGCCAGAGCGACGTCGCAGGGCAGGTAAGTGCATGTGAAGCTGCCGTAGCGATAATGTTCGCTACGGCAGCTATCACTAGATATCACAGCTGCGACGGGGGACTATCACGCTCGGCATCGCTACCATCGGCTTGCGATGTCGTAGTGTGCAAAGTACCCCTAAAAGACCCTAGCCACACAACTAACAGCACCAGCTTGGACTTGACTTCCTGAAAGGTCGACAAGTGGGAGTGAGGGGAGGGGGAGACCAGCCACCACACACTGCCTACAAGGGAACAGGAAGGTGTGCAATGACAAACAGAAATCCAGTGTACAATAAACTGAAACAAGTTCAAATAAGGTGAAGGAAGGAAAACAGACCGACTCATAGAAGACACTCAACTGGTGTTTATGTCAAACCTAAAGCCTTGAGCTGAAGTGCTGGAACTCCCAGAAACAAGTCCACACAGAGATATAGCTAGTAACATAAGGAACTGTAGTGAAAGGTAAACATATGTAACCCAAACTAGAATGACGAAACAATAACGGGAAAATAAGAAACACCTGGAGAGGAGCAAGCCAAAAAAGGAAAACAAAGACCATAAGAACCATCAGCATTTGGACAGGGAAGAAAAGGCAATAACCCAGCGGACACATGAACCCACCACGAAACCAGAGGTCACCGGATTGAATCCCCAAACCGAGCCATGACACATACTGTATTAGCCACAATTACAGGGCAAATTAAGTCTCCTGTCTCCAATGCAGGGCTTATCTGTGTTTATTAAAAGCCAGCAGCTCCTGCAACCCTGTGATCACAGAATTGCTAGGACAGGAAAAGGGATTGCTGTCAGAGCTTTGTAAACTGTATACACAGCGCTCATTCAGGGACCAATATACAGCGATCAGAAAGGCAGAGATGGTAATAAACTAACTCTTTGAATGAGAAGGTATGTCCAAACTTTTGGTCTGTACATTTTGGTATTTTAGCAGTTCATGACATGTGATTGCATAACAAACCAATGGTACCAAACACTAGTAATTGTAAGTACATAAACTACCTATTCCACACAGAAATTACCGCACATACCTATATGCTGCATATCTGAGGGGGAACTGTTCATTGGTGAAGCTACTCTCAGGAAAATCCGCTGACGCCACGAAATTCGGCGTGGTATGACTGGAGTACCAGAAGCATTTAAGGAGTCATTACTGCATGTAGAGAATGTCCTCCGTCTTCCTTCACATTCACTGCAATAAAATCCCAATTTTAATAGTTTTCAAAAATAATATACCGTATATAACAGGAAACCTTGGTGTTGATTGTAACATCCCCTCAATTACGTATTCATAAAATTAAAATAAATTACATTTGTTCTTGCAGACAGCAGTTTTCAAGCATATTGACCAGATACTATTTTTATACTAAAAGTCGTCCGCAACGTCCACAGGTTTCTTTATAATATTTTCTTTTTGTGTATTTGGTAATAGTTATTTTATGAGAATAACTTTTATTTGAATGAAAGTCAAAGGTCTGGCTTCTATAAACCCCCCCCCAGTGAATTGAAACACAGGTCTGCCAGTGCGGGGCTCTTTTATTGTGACAGAAGTGGTCCCAAGAAGGGCATAAAACAACTTCTTAATAAAAATACAGATCAAGACAGCATTCTAATCATTTCTGTGGGACACAAACTGATGCCTGAGTGAAGAATTCATTGGATCTGACAATTTTTTTTTAAGATCTGTCAACATCTGGTTTTCATTAAATACTTTAATACTTTATTCTGCGCTATATAGGCAAAAAAATGTTGGCGTGCTTCTTTAAGAATAATGTAGACATTTTTGTGTATTCCTTCTGTATACCCGATTGAGTTAATGTACCATAGCTAGTTTGTCTGTCATCTTGATTCTTTCTTCCAATCTGATGTGGGTGCCTTAACACAGACTACAATTTCTAAAATGCAAGGGTCCCATCGTATTACTTTTGCCACTATCTAATGGTTTCCAGTGATTGATCAATGACAGTGCTGCCTCCTGATGTATATGGCAGAGTCTGAGGGAATCCTATGTGCTGTATATGCCATAGTCTAAGTATATTCTATGTGATGTTTATGGCAGAGTTTGAGTATATCCTTTGTGATGTATATGACAGTCTGAGTATATCCTATATGATGTATACAGCAGTCTCAATGTATGCTATGTGATCTATACAGCACAGTCTCAGTGTATCCTATGTGATGTATACAGCAAAGTCTTAGTGCATCCTTTGTGATAAATACAGCAGAGACTTAGTGTATCCTATGTGATGTACACTGTGTACACTGCAAAGTCTCAGTGTATCCTATGTGATGTACACTGTGTACACTGCAAAGTCTCAGTGTATCCTATGTGATGTACACTGTGTACACTGCAAAGTCTCAGTGCATCCTATGTGATGTACACTGTGTACACTGCAAAGTCCTATGTGATGTACACTGTGTACACTGCAAAGTCTCAGTGTATCCTATGTGATGTACACTGTGTACACTGCAAAGTCTCAGTGTATCCTATGTGATGTACACTGTGTACACTGCAAAGTCTCAGTGTATCCTATGTGATGTACACTGTGTACACTGCAAAGTCTCAGTGTATCCTATGTGATGTACACTGTGTACACTGCAAAGTCTCAGTGCATCCTATGTGATGTACACTGTGTACACTGCAAAGTCCTATGTGATGTACACTGTGTAGACAGCAAAGTCTCAGTGTATCCTATGTGATTTACACTGTGTACACTGCAAAGTCTCAGTGTATCCTATGTGATGTACACTGTGTACACTGCAAAGTCTCAGTGTATCCTATGTGATGTACACTGTGTACACTGCAAAGTCTCAGTGCATCCTATGTGATGTACACTGTGTACACTGCAAAGTCTCAGTGTATCCTATGTGATGTACACTGTGTACACTGCAAAGTCTCAGTGTATCCTATGTGATGTACACTGTGTACACTGCAAAGTCTCAGTGCATCCTATGTGATGTACACTGTGTACACTGCAAAGTCTCAGTGTATCCTATGTGATGTACACTGTGTACACTGCAAAGTCTCAGTGTATCCTATGTGATTTATACAGCAAAGTATCACTGTATTCTATGTGGGACAGGATATCCTATGTTATGTATAGAGCAGAGTCTCAGTGTATCTTATGTGATGTATACAGCAATAGTCGGGTTCCCTACGTGGCACTGGGTATCCTATGTGATATACAGACCAGAGTCTTAGTGTATCCTATGCGATATTTACAGCAGTGTAAGTGTATCATATTTGATTTATATAACAATCTTAGTGTATTCCGTGTGAGGTATACAGCAACGTTTCAGTATACCACATGTAGGACAGGGTAAACTATGTGGTATATACAGCATAGGAGGCACTGAGACTGCTGTATACACCATATAGGACACACTATGTGATTTCTATACAGCAGAATATCAGGGTATCCTATGTGATGTATACAGCAGTCTCTGTGTATCCCATGTGATCTGCTCTCAACAGCATCACCATAGATAACACTGTATCTCTGCTAACAAACACTCTAATGAAGATTTTGCCCAACAAACCCTGAAAATCCCCAAAAAAAGGCATATTATCTGAAGTCAGATAGCAGCAGAGCGTCAAGAAACGCCGACTCATCACAAAAGGAATTTCTTACAGCTGATCCAACCAGATTGCAAGACAGATGGGAATCAATTTTCATTACTTATTCAATCTGTAACCCCCAAATCCAATTACAGTTAAATAAGCAAAAATGGATCAGTCGTCATCAGTCAGTGTGAGCTGTGATCAGTATTTCTTTTTAATGACTGGAAAAATGGGTAAAAAACAAATAAAATAAAATATAGCATACATCAGAGCCCCTCATAGAGGTGACATTACTATAGTCACAACCATCTTTCATGTCACCATAATCTTTATGTTTAGAGACTGACAATCAAGAAATATAATAAAAAAAGCTAGAAATCCAAAAACGATGGGCCCCATACACTACGACTAGTGCAGACAACAATGTGGAGCCGTTGACAACAGAAACTAGACTCAAGATTTTATTCTGTAACTAGGACTGACAATTTAATTCGTTTATATGGGTAACTGAAGACACTTTTTGTTTCACCAGTTTTTTAACCATGAAGTTCATTGCTGCAAGAAAACTAATTTATAATATTGGGACTATAATTCACACCCAGGACTGCGCCCGCCCTGTCCTCCTGCAGGGATCCCTGGTGATTAAGCTGGAAATGTCCTGCAGTCAGTACATGTGGCTGACCGCACGGACACGTCCTCTATATTACTCACACAAGGGGTATTGTCACATATGGCAGATGCTCTGTGGGGTTTTGGGATCTGTGGGAAGAAAGTACTTTGCATTTTGCAATTCTAGTGAAAGCCAAAGCAAATCTACAACAAAATCCACAGATTTGTTTCATTCCGTTATGAACAGCACACATAATAATCTACTTGTACCTTATTATAATAGTGTATTATACTTTTCCTTTTGTGTCAGCTCAAAATGTCATAAAATAACATTAAAAGTATATAGGAAACCTAAAAATCAAAAAGGCTAATGAACATATGAATACTGTCTAATTCTTGTAAATGTAGACTGCAAGATCCTAACATCGGCCAGATCGATAACGCCTCTTTCACACGTCAGTTTTTTCCATCAGTCGTAATCCGTTGCATTTTTAAAAAAATGGATCCAGCGCTGGATCCGTTTTTTTCTCATTGACTTGTATTAGCGACGGATGGCCTCACGTTACATCCGTCATATGATGGATCAGTCGAAAAATGTTTGTCTGTCGGACGGAGACGACGTCCACAGGAACATTTTTTGTTTGCGTTGAAAAAACAGACAGCGACAGATCCGGCGTTTGTTTTAATGGAAGCCTATGGGCGCAGGATCTGTCTTTTTTAACCGGCCATGCTCAGAGGTGTAAATTCCCTTCTGGTCAAAAAAAGTCTCTCTCTTCCGGGATGGGGTTTTATAGGTTTTCAATGCCAAATAACTTTTGCCATGAAAAAAGTGCTACGACGGATCCGTTTTTTTGCAGGGATCCATCGCATTACTTTTACCACAATCAGCAATGGATCCGTCGCATCAGTCACAAAATGGATTGTGACTGATGGGAAAAAAACTGATGTGTGAAAGAATATATAAGGTGAAGGGTAATTTAAAGTGAAAAATATATCTAGAAACCCTTAAAACATCATTTTATTATAAAATTTAAAAACATCCAAAATGAACACTATAGAACCTAAAGTGCACAGGTGGAGAAGGGAGGAGGGTAAAGGATAAAGTAACCCCTAAATATAAACCTCCCTCCTGTCCACTACCTCACGCGGGGGTTGGCACCCTAAAAGCACGATATGGCGCCCCCACTCACCGCCGGCTATCCTTAGCCTGCCCTAGTTATCCCTAGCGGCAGGTATGAAAGGTGCTCAAAAACTCATAAAGTGCATAAGTGCGGATAGCTAATGAGGTATAAAAAGAGGATCATGTAAATCAATTGGCCTTAGAGGTTAGGCGAGGATGCGCCAGAAAACGTGGAGGGGACCTTAATAGCTGTCTCCTAACCACTCCCTACCTCAAGCGGGGGTCGGCACCCTGAATACACGATAACATATGGCGCCCCCACACCACGAAGGCTGCCCCTAAACAGTCCCTTATTGCATCCTATCAGACAATATGCATACAAATATAAAGTGCCTGTGCTGTGGGCCTAAAGTGCATAGTGATAAATAACGATAAGGAGGCACTTATACTAGGATGCAATAATAATTTTACAGCAGCATTTTAAACCATAAAGTGCATGTGCTTATTCAAAGATGCAGGGGACTAAGAAAGGGGTGTACTCATCACTGATACATGATCCAATTGTCGCCTTTGGTTGCCTCAACGCGTTTCTCCCTCCAGGGTCATCAGGAGGCCTGATATTCAACGTGACAGACAGATGTAAAGATGAGCAGATGAGAAAAGGGGCCTGATGCCAGCAGCTCCCTTTTAAACTGAACCAGGTACCTCTGGGCCCACCCCCTCCCAGCCCCACCCCCCCATCCAATCACCCCCCATAGATATAGATAATATACCCAAATGTCCATGATTCATCCATCAGCATGTTTATCAGCATTTGGTGCCACAAATGCGTTACTCACACGCCTCGTGGTGACCAATGTAATCCTCCCTCCGGCCAATTCAGGCATGTGGAGGCCGTTTGCGTTCCAGGGTGAACCGCATCACATGACCGGGACCGCATCACATGACCGGAAGTGACGCTACGATATCCAGCATCAAACCGGAAGTGATGCGGTAACATCCGCGATCATGTGACCGGTGCTTGCCTTCCAGTCTGGAACGCACCACCATGTTAATAACTGGTGCAATAGGGGCTGAGAACCCCCCTTCCTCTCCTCCAAACCACTGCAGAGTTTATAAACCAGGGCATCAGTCATCCCTCATCCATATAGACGACCATACACGGACAATAGATAAACAAAGCATACAAATGTATACATAGATAGTTTCTGTCCCTTCATCAATTATTCCAATATTTCATTATGGTTTAATTATTTACTGATTAAGGTCTCAAAAAATGAGGCACTAATATTCTTGTGTTGGAGAAGATGTCATTTAGTCATGTGGACAAATAAAACAAAAAATACCCTTAATGTAACACAAGGGAAAAATATTGGTCGGGAGTAGGAAAAACAGGGTGGAGGGGGGGGGGGAGGGGGGGATGGGGAAGGGGAGGGCTCGCCGTACCAGGCATCACATATATATATCAAAAATGCACAAAAATGTCATTTAATGCAAAGTATTTACCTCCCAGTTGCGGGATACAGACCAGTATGACCATCATAAACCAACAAAGTAGCACTCCTGGGCTTAAAGGAAAGAAACATACGATAATTGCTCATTAAGCCCCCCAGGGTGTACCGACTCCATCCTGAAGATCCACTCACACTCCTTTCTCAGGAGGATCCTGTCATGATCACCCCCCCTAGGGTTCTTTTTTACCACCTCTAGTACACGGAAGGATAACTGATGGATATCCCCTCCATGATGTCCATTCATGTGTCTCCCTAGCGGCGTGTCCCGCTGGTTGCGGACATCACCCAGGTGTTCCCCAACTCTCCTACGTAGTTCCCTCTTAGTCTTCCCTACGTAGTCTAGGGGGCATGAACAGGTGGCCACATATATCACCCCTGTGGTCTTGCAGTTACAGAAACTCCTCAGAAAAAATTCTTTGCCATTTTTGGCACTGATCACAGACTTTGAGGGTTTCATGGAGCCACAGTATATACAGTCACCGCATCTGAAAAAACCACAGAGACCTCTATTGAGCCAAGTGCCCACAGGTTGTGGTCTTGTATACCAACTGTGAACCAATCTGTCCCTGATCGATCTACCTCTCCTATATGTAACACTCGGTTTCTGGGATATCATCCCCCTCAAATCTGGATCCAGCGTGAGTACATCCCAGTGTTTTCTCAGGACTCCTAGCACCCGCTCATTCTGGCAATCAAAGGTGCCAATTAATCTGGTGATATCCTCATTGCATTTATCCCTATTGCCACATCTATGCAGGAGTGCTGCCCTGTCCTGTTTCTCTGCAAAATCACGGGCTGTATGTAGAATCTTGACAGGGTAGCCTCTATCCAGGAAGCGTCGGGTCATGTCCCTAGCCTGTGTCCTAAAGTTCGTCATGGTGGAGCAATTTCTCCTCAGGCGCAAATATTGGCCCTTCGGGATACCCATCTTTAAGGGAGTCGGGTGGTGGCTATCCCATCGAAGTAGATTATTTGTCGCAGTAGGTTTGCGATAAGTTCGAGTGGAAAGACCACCATCCCGCTCCTTCAGTATAGTAACGTCCAGAAATGGCAATTCATTAGCATTAATCTCAAATGTGAAATGGAGCCCCAAATCATTGACGTTAAGCTGTTCTACAAATTTTTCAAACAGAGCACTCGTCCCTGACCACAAAACAAAAACGTCGTCAATAAATCTAGTCCATAAAATAATATGTGTCTGCCACCAATGGTCCTCATCAGTAAATACGACGGTTTCTTCCCACCAGCCCAGGAAGAGGTTAGCATACGAGGGAGCACAAGGGCTCCCCATAGCTGTCCCCCTGAGCTGGTGGAAGTACTTACCGTCGAACTTAAAGACATTATGATACAGCAAAAATTTAAGGAGACTCAGAAGGAACCGAGTATGACTGGAGCATTCAATATTTCTGGTGTTTAGATAATACTCAACAGCTCTAAGCCCCAAGTCATGTGGTATATTACTATACAGTGCCTCCACATCAATGGAGGCCAAGAATACCTCCTCCCCTACAACAATGCCATCAATTTTGCCCAACAGGTCTGCAGTATCCCTTGTGTAGGAAGGGAGTGAGATGACAAATGGACGGAGAATCTCGTCAATATAGATACCACTGTTTTGTATATATGAATCGACTCCAGATATTATAGGACGCCCCTTAAGTACATCAAGACCCTTATGAACCTTGGGTAAGGCATAGAAAGTAGGTAGCATCGGGGAAACAGGCTTCAAGAAATCAAATTCACTGTTTGATAGTAAATCACCTTCCCTGGCCTCCTCAAGGATCGCTACAAGGGCTGACTCAAAATCATTCATGGGGTTAGAGGGGAGAACCGCATAGATGTTTCTATCCCCCAAAATGCGCTGACACATCCCCAGATATTTTTCATGGTCCATAATTACAAGGTTTCCACCTTTATCAGATGGTTTCAGTACGAGGTTATCATTTTTTTTTTTTTTTTTTTTTTTTTTTCTTTCTTTTTTCTCCAGTTCCTCAAGGAACTGGAGAAAAATGATAACCTCGTACTGAAACCATCTGATAAAGGTGGAAACCTTGTAATTATGGACCATGAAAAATATCTGGGGATGTGTCAGCGCATTTTGGGGGATAGAAACATCTATGCGGTTCTCCCCTCTAACCCCATGAATGATTTTGAGTCAGCCCTTGTAGCGATCCTTGAGGAGGCCAGGGAAGGTGATTTACTATCAAACAGTGAATTTGATTTCTTGAAGCCTGTTTCCCCGATGCTACCTACTTTCTATGCCTTACCCAAGGTTCATAAGGGTCTTGATGTACTTAAGGGGCGTCCTATAATATCTGGAGTCGATTCATATATACAAAACAGTGGTATCTATATTGACGAGATTCTCCGTCCATTTGTCATCTCACTCCCTTCCTACACAAGGGATACTGCAGACCTGTTGGGCAAAATTGATGGCATTGTTGTAGGGGAGGAGGTATTCTTGGCCTCCATTGATGTGGAGGCACTGTATAGTAATATACCACATGACTTGGGGCTTAGAGCTGTTGAGTATTATCTAAACACCAGAAATATTGAATGCTCCAGTCATACTCGGTTCCTTCTGAGTCTCCTTAAATTTTTGCTGTATCATAATGTCTTTAAGTTCGACGGTAAGTACTTCCACCAGCTCAGGGGGACAGCTATGGGGAGCCCTTGTGCTCCCTCGTATGCTAACCTCTTCCTGGGCTGGTGGGAAGAAACCGTCGTATTTACTGATGAGGACCATTGGTGGCAGACACATATTATTTTATGGACTAGATTTATTGACAACGTTTTTGTTTTGTGGTCAGGGACGAGTGCTCTGTTTGAAAAATTTGTAGAACAGCTTAACGTCAATGATTTGGGGCTCCATTTCACATTTGAGATTAATGCTAATGAATTGCCATTTCTGGACGTTACTATACTGAAGGAGCGGGATGGTGGTCTTTCCACTCGAACTTATCGCAAACCTACTGCGACAAATAATCTACTTCGATGGGATAGCCACCACCCGACTCCCTTAAAGATGGGTATCCCGAAGGGCCAATATTTGCGCCTGAGGAGAAATTGCTCCACCATGACGAACTTTAGGACACAGGCTAGGGACATGACCCGACGCTTCCTGGATAGAGGCTACCCTGTCAAGATTCTACATACAGCCCGTGATTTTGCAGAGAAACAGGACAGGGCAGCACTCCTGCATAGATGTGGCAATAGGGATAAATGCAATGAGGATATCACCAGATTAATTGGCACCTTTGATTGCCAGAATGAGCGGGTGCTAGGAGTCCTGAGAAAACACTGGGATGTACTCACGCTGGATCCAGATTTGAGGGGGATGATATCCCAGAAACCGAGTGTTACATATAGGAGAGGTAGATCGATCAGGGACAGATTGGTTCACAGTTGGTATACAAGACCACAACCTGTGGGCACTTGGCTCAATAGAGGTCTCTGTGGTTTTTTCAGATGCGGTGACTGTATATACTGTGGCTCCATGAAACCCTCAAAGTCTGTGATCAGTGCCAAAAATGGCAAAGAATTTTTTCTGAGGAGTTTCTGTAACTGCAAGACCACAGGGGTGATATATGTGGCCACCTGTTCATGCCCCCTAGACTACGTAGGGAAGACTAAGAGGGAACTACGTAGGAGAGTTGGGGAACACCTGGGTGATGTCCGCAACCAGCGGGACACGCCGCTAGGGAGACACATGAATGGACATCATGGAGGGGATATCCATCAGTTATCCTTCCGTGTACTAGAGGTGGTAAAAAAGAACCCTAGGGGGGGTGATCATGACAGGATCCTCCTGAGAAAGGAGTGTGAGTGGATCTTCAGGATGGAGTCGGTACACCCTGGGGGGCTTAATGAGCAATTATCGTATGTTTCTTTCCTTTAAGCCCAGGAGTGCTACTTTGTTGGTTTATGATGGTCATACTGGTCTGTATCCCGCAACTGGGAGGTAAATACTTTGCATTAAATGACATTTTTGTGCATTTTTGATATATATATGTGATGCCTGGTACGGCGAGCCCTCCCCTTCCCCATCCCCCCTCCCCCCCCCCCTCCACCCTGTTTTTCCTACTCCCGACCAATATTTTTCCCTTGTGTTACATTAAGGGTATTTTTTGTTTTATTTGTCCACATGACTAAATGACATCTTCTCCAACACAAGAATATTAGTGCCTCATTTTTTGAGACCTTAATCAGTAAATAATTAAACCATAATGAAATATTGGAATAATTGATGAAGGGACAGAAACTATCTATGTATACATTTGTATGCTTTGTTTATCTATTGTCCGTGTATGGTCGTCTATATGGATGAGGGATGACTGATGCCCTGGTTTATAAACTCTGCAGTGGTTTGGAGGAGAGGAAGGGGGGTTCTCAGCCCCTATTGCACCAGTTATTAACATGGTGGTGCGTTCCAGACTGGAAGGCAAGCACCGGTCACATGATCGCGGATGTTACCGCATCACTTCCGGTTTGATGCTGGATATCGTAGCGTCACTTCCGGTCATGTGATGCGGTCCCGGTCATGTGATGCGGTTCACCCTGGAACGCAAACGGCCTCCACATGCCTGAATTGGCCGGAGGGAGGATTACATTGGTCACCACGAGGCGTGTGAGTAACGCATTTGTGGCACCAAATGCTGATAAACATGCTGATGGATGAATCATGGACATTTGGGTATATTATCTATATCTATGGGGGGTGATTGGATGGGGGGGTGGGGCTGGGAGGGGGTGGGCCCAGAGGTACCTGGTTCAGTTTAAAAGGGAGCTGCTGGCATCAGGCCCCTTTTCTCATCTGCTCATCTTTACATCTGTCTGTCACGTTGAATATCAGGCCTCCTGATGACCCTGGAGGGAGAAACGCGTTGAGGCAACCAAAGGCGACAATTGGATCATGTATCAGTGATGAGTACACCCCTTTCTTAGTCCCCTGCATCTTTGAATAAGCACATGCACTTTATGGTTTAAAATGCTGCTGTAAAATTATTATTGCATCCTAGTATAAGTGCCTCCTTATCGTTATTTATCACTATGCACTTTAGGCCCACAGCACAGGCACTTTATATTTGTATGCATATTGTCTGATAGGATGCAATAAGGGACTGTTTAGGGGCAGCCTTCGTGGTGTGGGGGCGCCATATGTTATCGTGTATTCAGGGTGCCGACCCCCGCTTGAGGTAGGGAGTGGTTAGGAGACAGCTATTAAGGTCCCCTCCACGTTTTCTGGCGCATCCTCGCCTAACCTCTAAGGCCAATTGATTTACATGATCCTCTTTTTATACCTCATTAGCTATCCGCACTTATGCACTTTATGAGTTTTTGAGCACCTTTCATACCTGCCGCTAGGGATAACTAGGGCAGGCTAAGGATAGCCGGCGGTGAGTGGGGGCGCCATATCGTGCTTTTAGGGTGCCAACCCCCGCGTGAGGTAGTGGACAGGAGGGAGGTTTATATTTAGGGGTTACTTTATCCTTTACCCTCCTCCCTTCTCCACCTGTGCACTTTAGGTTCTATAGTGTTCATTTTGGATGTTTTTAAATTTTATAATAAAATGATGTTTTAAGGGTTTCTAGATATATTTTGATGTGTGAAAGAAGCCTAATACTGCATCTTGCTTTTTGATATTATCATTATAGATTTGATGCATCTTTAGACATGACATCATTTACTTTTTGCAAGAAATTCGAGGCAACATTTTGGTTGTAAATCACTTTGATGAACTGGCCGTAATACAAAAATGTGGCAACTTCGCAACTTTTCTGGTGTAAATCACTTTGCGAAGTTGGTCAAACATTTTGCACCCTTTGGAGTTTTCACGACTGTCATATCCAGCTCCAGCAATGTTGATGGACCATGGGCAGCATGGAGAGTGGCGGCACCCGCCTGCTGAATTCTTCACAAGATATGCTACTTTGGCATAATATTACTACAGTCTACGACTGGAGCAGCATTTTTGGCGAGGCGCATGCCACTAAGAAGATGTATTGTGCACCTCTTACCCCATCATGCCCCTTTATTAAGACTGGCATGTCCTAAAGAATCAACCCTAAGTTAGGCCATTCCGGTAAACCACACTCATTTTCCGCAAAACTATGCCACGCCTTATACTACAAAATATGTTACAAAAACTTGAAAAATCTTCCCATTTTAATAAAATTTCATAATTAGTATCTTTGGTCAAGAATAAAAATCTCTGTTATATATATATATATATATATATATATATATATATATATATATATACATGCTTATAAAAGGACACATTTTCTAGCAAAGTATTTATTTGTAAAGTCGCTCACATTGTGTTGCAAAAATCTACAAAAATGTAAGGAAGCCTAGTTTTCGTCTACAGTAAATATATGACCTGTACAAAGTGTTTCTGTTTTCATTTTCTCAATAGTTCGTGGCTCACACATCAACATGAGATTTTATGCTTGAAAACTTGTATAGGAATAATAAGTACAATACATACAGTACAGTACAGGATAGCGCTAACAGACGAGGATATAACACGGAGAAGCCAGCATCCAACACATAGATTATCACTGAGCCAGCCATATGTACATGTTTAAGCGGAACCTGTCAGTCGATTCATACCACAAAAACCACGGGCAGCATGATTGCAGGCAGGTAGTCTTCTCTATTGTTCCAGTACTTCAGAGAAACCAGTTTGAAAACCCGGCCATGGCCTATAGGAAGAAAAGGTCTAGTCCAGCCCCACAGCTCCATGTGATTGACAGGTCTCTCTCGTGTGTACACAGTATGTGGGTAAAGACCTGTTAGTCTCCTGGAGCAGCGCTGGGAGCAGCGCCGGACTAGTCTCAGCCATTCCTATATTACCTGGATGGCTTTACAGGCTGTTTTGCCAGAGTCGGGTTCTGATTCATGCTGCCTGTGGTTTGGGCAACAAGAATCGACTGATAGATTCCCTTTACCATATAATAAGAAATATTCCAATTACTCAGAGTCATGCAAAATTAGTCACTTATTAGTACTGCTGTACAGTAGACAATGGTGAAATGTTCATGGTACTAATGAAGGCTGTGCACTGACGTGCTTGAAGTGTGTTTTCTAGAGTGTAATTCTGTCATATTAGACTCTGCTCAATGTCAGCAGTAGATATTTCCCAGCGTATATATGTCTGACACATGCCTCTGCATGAAGTAGGGATCAGCAAGCTACAGGACACCAGATGGTGTGAAACTACAACTCCCAAAATTACCTGACTGACGCAGTATCACAGGTGTGTCATGGGTGATAGACAGACAGTCATGTGGTTTCTGGCAATAGATGACACCGTTAGGCTGCACAGAATGCTCCCTGACTTTCTATTGTTCCTGCTGTTAGCGTTCATTGTACTGGGTTGCTTTCCTGCTGAATTTTCATCTCTTCCCCTTTAGGACTCAGCAGGAGCTCACCCTCCCATCCAGCTGCTGATCATCAGCATTCTCTTGGTGCTTAAATACCCCTTCCTTTCATTGACTGGTGCTGATCATATTATTCAGTTCATTCAAGCCTTGGTTGCAAGCAGGTGGTTTCTACTCCTCTGTGGTATCGTTGCTGAAGCTTTGCTGAACTTCTACCTAAGTCATCCGTGGATAAGCAATTCAAGCATTTGCCCTCCCGTGTGTCCTCGCCGTGTCTTCCTTCAGCATTTAGTAGGATTGACGAAGAGCTCATCCCTCCCATTCCCTAGTTAGGGCCCAGCACTAAGGATACCTAGGGTCGGTTATCCTGCTCGGCGCATAGATGCAGAACCTATTTAGGGCAGTGAGGGACCCCAGGGACCAGCAGTATGTTTCGTCAGGGGTACAGTCTCACCCCTTCCCTAGACAAAGGGGTGCCCTTCCCTTACCTTTCGCTGCTCCCTTGGTACTTCCCTGTACCTAGTGTGACACGCAGACTGTCGGCACATGCTGGGAGCATTCATTTCACAACAGCTGGAATGCCGCAGGTTACTCATCCCTGGTTTAGAACATACAATGTATTTTTTACAGTGTATTTCTGCATTGGAAAGCGATGATGACGATGCTTTCCTACACAGAAAAAATAAGGTATGCAGGTACTGGTGCCCAGCGCAGGCCAAAAACACAATTTATTGGCACATGTTGAGGGCATTGGGGCAGATGGACAGGTCAGAGGTATACAGCTGAGAATATCTTGACATATGCCTACATCATGTATAAAAGCTAGAAGTGAGCATAGCAGAGCTGAGTCTGCAGGCGCATAACACAGCTCTGCTCTGCCTGTGATGACTTATACACTACGTATGCACACTGTGTCTGCCACAGCTTATACAGCATTATCTCATGCACAGCTGAACATTTTACCATTTTAAGAGGCCAATTAAGGTAATTACCAGAAGATACGGAAGCAGATTGCCCCCTGCCAGAGTCCAAAATTGGGTTAATTCCCCATGGCAAGCGAGCTGCTGTGACTAGACATACACAAAAGTGCAGGAGGTGTATGGAAAGCAGCCCGCTGTCTCTCACCTCTTGAGTACATCACTTTCAGACTGTGTCGGACGTCTCCCTGAACCCTGGTAAAAATGTTTCAGGAAAGAAGGGGTAGAAAAGGATGAAGGGAGACTGGAGGACGAAGGCTCGCTCTCAGTGCGGACACGTCGGACAATGGGAACAGGGCTGAGTGTCAGAAAACAATATTAGCAGGGAAACTACAAGTGCCCAAAATGCTACAAAAATGTAAAACTTAAAATAAACATGCCATACGAAAGCCATAATGATGTATTTGCTATGAACTTTAAAAGCGATCATTATGGTAATACATTCCTGAGTTTTAGAATCCAGGACGTGACTAATATGAAAACGAAGGGTAAATTATTAATATACAATTCTAAGCAGTAATGCACTGAAATAGAAAAAAATATATCAGAATGACTGTACAATGCAGAATGAATAAAGGGATTCTCTGAACGGTCTCTCATTTTAGCAATATATTCAGTATAATCCTATTTTACAGGAATCCCTTTAAATATATAGAATAGTACATCCTGAATATACCTTATGGATACATCTAGATGTGCATGTCCAGGGCATAACTATAGGGAGTCCAGAAGGATCACTTGCACCTAAACCATGGAGCCTTTAGGCACCTGTAAATATTAGGCTAAACAGTCTAATGTGTCTAGGGAACTCGACTTATCCCCGACAGATGATGCTGGGAGAGAACGATCTGGCCCATTGGATTTCCAATGGGCGATCCTTTTGTTCACCAGGAGATAAGCTGCTGTCAGAGGCATTTGGCAGAGGCCTCTGCCAACGGCGAACGTTAAAACGTTCATCGCATGCACATCGTTCATTTCTCTAGAATTGAACGTCAGATTGTTCAACGTTCCCGGGGTAGCGCACATCGCAGTGTGTGACACCCCGGGAACGATGAACAAATCTTACCTGCGACCTGTGGCTCCCGGCCCACAATGTGGAAGGAAGGAGGTGGGCGGGATGTTTACGTCCCGCTCAGCTCCGCCCCTCCGCTTCTATTTGCCAGCTGCCGCGTGACGTCGATCGTCCCTCCCACTCCAGGAAGTGGATGTTCGCCGCCCACATCGAGGTTGTATGGAAGGTAAGTACGTGTGACGGGGGTTAATCGTTTATGCAGCACGTTCAACAAATTGAACGTGCTGCACATACGATGGGGGCGTTGCAAATCGCATACGATATCGTATGCGAAATTGCAACATGTAAAGCAGGCTTTAAAGCAGGTGTATTATCAGATTTCATAATACATACAAAGTGCACATAGAGTTAAACATGGATCTTAGACCAGATGAGGCTGGTGTACTTTTAATTACTTTGAAAATCCTTGTCAAAATGGCCGAATAATCCTGATAGCTGGACTTCTATCATGCAGGAAAACTATCAAAAAGGATTATACTGCCATTCTGACATAGATTTTTAAAAGTAAGCACATTAGGCTTATCAGATCTAATAGATCTATGTAACAACGTATAAACTGTTTATATAGTAAAAGCTGCTGTCAAATGTAAATAAAAGTCCATTTACTGAGATACTGCTGCATTATAACATAAAATCCATTCACTAATCATGCAGCACACATGCAATGTGTAGGACATAGACTACCGATATGGAGGACACAGCGGTAAACTGAATACTTGGATAGGCTGTGGATAGCTAAATAAAGAGCTTTCAATTAAGATAATGCACATTATAATACACAGATGTAACTGACCTGCTCTGCCCCCCATCGCAGGCTACGGAGTGCTGCCTCTGGAGGGGTGACTTGCTGTTTGGTGACTTTGCATCAGGAAAGGTTATCCTTTTTTTGGCACTTGATGTAGGGTGACTAAAAGTGTGAGCCCGTCTGCGAAACTGGGGCGAGTCCGGATCTTCTTCTGGAAACGATTGGCAAGAGGATGACACAGGAGAGGATGGTGGCGTGGCGGGCGGAGAATCTCCTGGCGAGCCGTCCTAAGGTAAGACAGGACAGATCTCAGCTCTTCACAATATTACTCCTGATCTCTTCCAGAAAACAGGCACTGCACTCCACAAACCAGAGTGAAAAGCCGGGCAAAAAAGTAGAAAACGCTCTGCGATCCCAAAGTGCTCTCATGGAGGGGCGAACGCTTCTGGCTGTGCAGTGAATAATAAAGCCCTTCTGGCTTTTCTTCTTGTCTCATGCTAGTTTCCTGGACACAAGTTTCCTGTGCTGTCAGTATAATATCCTGGAAAACATGCTATTATAATGGCGGCTGGTAGCTCGGCCCTCGAACAACAGAATCCTGCTGATGTTGTGTCTATCACATGGGGTGATGGAGGCATGAAGGGCTGTGTATATGGCTGTATACAGCACTGCCTCTGGGGAGGAAAGTGTTACCGAAGTGCCACAAGTCACTGTATACCGGGCACATAACACTTAGCTATTCTCTTTCATTCTTGCTAGAATATAAAAAGCTAGCATGGTGACATCTACATCCTGTGATCACAAAGCATGCAGAGCCCGAGCGTGGGCTGTTATTATCACACTCCGCACCATCGGTCTATAAACATCTCAAGATCAGGTACCTTGTCAGAAGCAAAGCTGTTGCAGCGATCGGAGCTGTCCATACTGCCCAGTCGGCCCCTCATTCGATTTGCCCCCTGTGAAGAGACACCATGAATGTATTTTAGTCTCATTAGATAGACCATAAACACCCACATACTGTCCATCTATCTACTGATGATACAAAGAAAACAAGTTCAAGGTGTAGAAAAATCCGCATATGGTACCGTGTGTGACTGAGGTTATAATAGGGCAAGCATGCTGTCACCGCCTGCTCTTTTCTATTCTTTTATACTCATTTTCTTCTTATTTTTTTCTCTATATTAATGTCACTTTTCCCTTTAACTTATTTGGAACCATACTACATAATTTTGTCATATAGGGGCAGAAAGTGTATTGTGCGAACTCAGTAACTGAGCCCGCACCATACCTGCCAAATGCTGGCTGTATTATACATCTGGCATCAACCTGTAACAGCAGCGACTGGAGCTAGCTCCAATTGCTGCTGTTTAATTATTTAGATCACTGACAGCAAGCACCCAATGGCACCGTATAATGCAATTGCCAGGTGCTGATAGGTTTGTATGTTAGCCAGAAGCCTGCAGAAGGCCCCAATGACAGCCATATTAGTCCTGCAACGTGTCTGCACAGTGTGGCTTCATAGAAGGTCTATTTAATTATATACTATAGCATATAAAAAAAATCAAATCAAATTATCGCAGGTCAAAGTCCCACTAACGGGGCAAATAAAGTAAAAATTAATAAAGTTTAAAAACAAAATCTATATAAAAAAACTCACAAAAATATGTTAAATCATCCCTTTTTTACAGATTAAAAAAAATTAAAAAAAATCCAGCTAAAAATGAATAAAAACAAAATAAACAAAAGATTATACAGCGTAATAAATAATCTAATCAAATGATAGGTCAAAGTCCCACTAAGGAGACAAAAAGATAAAAATAAAAAAAGTATTAGAAAAAAATTTAAAAACCTCACAAAAATATGTTTAAACCACCATCTTTTCTCAGATAACAAATAAAGAAATGCAAAATAAACAACAGAAACATATTTAGCATTAAATGTTTAAAGAAAAGAATCAAAAACACCAAAATTGCCATTTTTCCAGTCACTGCATATACCAGAAATATAAAACAAAAAAAATATGAAACACTGCATGTGCTCCCAAATGATATCACTAAAAACATCAGTTCAGCGTGCAAAATAAAAGGCCTTATAAAAAAAGTGCTAAAAAAATAATTTTTTACAAACGGTCGGAATTTCTTTTAAATACTGAAATAAAAAAATCCTTAGAACTTTGTGTAAATATGCTGACTTGAAAAATCATGCTGCCAGGTCACTTTTATCACACAATGAACATCAACAAAGCCTAAAAACCAATGACGGGACAGTGTTTTTTTTCATCATTTTTCATCATTTTACCCATTGCACTTGGATTTTCTTTTTCCCTATTTTTTCAGGAGGATAAATGATAGAAAGCAAGGGAAAGGAAACCGGTTAACTGTCTTCTCTATTTTGCCTCTATTTCTTTTTATTAATCTTGATGTGATTTGGCATGTTGCTTCAGCCATATCTCTTGGGCTTCTCCATTGCAGGCAGTATACAGACCATCATATGTGTAATTATCACAATCTTTTGGCTGTGTTTTTTTATTTTTAACTATAAAATATACCTATACATTATATTATTCTATACTATTGAATATTGAGCTGAACTATCAGGCCTTGCAGTAATCCGATTGTGCTCCTTGTGAAGTTTCCAAACATTTAGTTATCATTTATGTAGAAGCTTCCCTTTTTATCTGCAGACATCAATAATTGCCATGCTAATAATATAAAGAATTACAAATAAAGCTGTTCTCTAAAGTAAAAAAATAAGATTTGTTTCTTTTTTATGAAGGGTTATCTCAATGCCAATAATAATCTTGCAATATAATTAACAAGGTAATTATCTGTCATCTATATAAAAATACTATTCCTAAAAAGTAACTAAAGCAATATATAACGTGATCCTGGTTCTTTCACCCGTACCCTTGAGAAGATGTTTTCTAGAGAACTGGTCAAGGATTTCTTTGCCTTGTTCTTCAAAATATCGAGCTTGAAGCGCCCACTAGGGGCAGAGTTCTCCGGGATTGAGCTGCTGGACAGGCTCTGAAAGCAAGAACATAAAGTTACTATAGTCTAAACAGAAATGCAAAAAAATAATCATTTTGAAGAATCACGTTATATAAAGGCTTAACTATTAGGTTATTAATATCTTTCATGTTTAGCTACATAGATATTTTTTGTGCATGTAGAAGTAGTCACATAAGTAGGTTTACTCAATTAGGCTATGTTCACACATGTATTTTTGCAGCGTTTTTTTCTGCAGGCAAAACCTGCTCTCTTGACAGTAAAGAATCTGCTTACAAAAAGCTGGCTTTGCTGCAATTTTGCTGTGTTTTTGTTGCAGGTTATTAGTGATGAGCAGTACCATGCTCGAGTGCTCAGTACTAGTGATGAGCGAGCACTACCATACTCAGGTACTCAGTACTACTGATTAGCCAGCACTACCATGCTCGGGTACTCGGTACTAGTGATGAGGGAGCACTACCATGCTCGGGTACTCGGTACTAGTGATGAGGGAGCAGTACCATGTTTGGGTGCTCGGTACTAGTGATGAGGGAGCACTACCATGCTCGGGTACTCGGTACTAGTGATGAGGGAGCACTACCATGCTCGGGTGCTCGGTACTACTGATGAGCCAGCACTACCATGCTCGGGTACTCGGTACTAGTGATGAGGGAGCACTACCATGCTCGGGTGCTCGTTACTAGTGATGAGCGAGCAGTACCATGTTTGGGTGCTCGGTACTAGTGATGAGGGAGCACTACCATGCTCGGGTACTCGGTACTAGTGATGAGGGAGCACTACCATGCTCGGGTGCTCGGTACTACTGATGAGCCAGCACTACCATGTTTGGGTGCTCGGTACTAGTGATGAGGGAGCACTACCATGCTCGGGTGCTCCTTACTAGTGATGAGCGAGCATTACCATGCTCGGGTGCTCGGTACTAGTGATGAGCGAGCACTACCATGCTCGGGTGCTCATTACTAGTGATGAGCGAGCACTACCATGCTCGGTACTAGTGATGAGGGAGCACTACCATGCTCGGGTGTTCAGTACTAGTGATGAAAGAGCACTACCATGCTCGGCTGCTCGGTACTAGTGATGAGTGAGCATTACCATGCTCAGGTACTCAGTAATACTGATGAGCTAGCACTACCATGCTCGGGTGCTCGGTACTAGTGATGAGTGAGCACTACCATGCTCAGGTACTCAGTAATACTGATGAGCTAGCACTACCATGCTCGGCTGCTCGGTACTAGTGATGAGTGAGCCATACCATGCTCGGGTGCTCAGTACTAGTGATGAGAGAGCAATACCATGCTCGGCTGCTCGGTACTAGTGATGAGTGAGCCATACCATGCTCGGGTGCTCAGTACTAGTGATGAGAGAGCAGTACCATGCTCGGATGCTAGACACTAGTGATGAGGGAGCACTGCCATGCTCGGGTGCTCGGTACTAGTGATGAATGAGCACTACTATGCTCGGTACTAGTGATTAGTCAGCACTACCATGCTCAGATGCTTGGTACTCGTAAAGAGCAGTTTGATGCTCGGACGGGTGCGACTCAAATACTCGAGTGTAATGGAAGTAAACGGGAAACTTGAGCATTTTTCTATAAATCTTCTGGTAGATGCTCGCTAATCACTAGTTCTGGGCCCCCTAGCATGGTAGTGCTCGCTCATCACTAGTACAGGGCACGTGAGCATGGCAGTGCTCGCTCATCACTAGTACCGAGCACCCGAGCATGGTAGATGCACGCTAATCACTAGTACCGAGCACCCGACTATGGTAGTGCTCACTAATCACTAGTACTGTGCCCCCTAGCATGGTAGTGCTCACTCATCACTAGTACCGGGCACCTGAGCATAGTAGTGCTCGCTCATCACTAGTACCAAGCACCCGAGCATGGTAGTGCTCGCTCATCACTAGTACCGAGCACCCGAACATGGTAGTGCTCGTTCATCAGTAGTACCGAGCACCCGACCATGGTAGTGCTTGCTAATCACTAGTACTGGGCCTCCGAGCATGGTAGTGCTCACTCATCACTAGTACCGGGCACCTGAGCATAGTAGTGCTCGCTCATCACTAGTACCGTGCACCTGAACATGGTAGTGCTCGTTCATCACTAGTACCGGGCACCTGAGCATAGTAGTGCTCGCTCATCACTAGTACCAAGCACCCGAGCATGGTAGTGCTCGCTCATCACTAGTACCGAGCACCCGAACATGGTAGTGCTCGTTCATCAGTAGTACCGAGCACCCGACCATGGTAGTGCTTGCTAATCACTAGTACTGGGCCTCCGAACATGGTAGTGCTCACTCATCACTAGTACCGGGCACCTGAGCATAGTAGTGCTCGCTCATCACTAGTACCGAGCACCCGAACATGGTAGTGCTCGTTCATCACTAGTACCGAGCACCCGAACATGTTAGTGCTCGTTCATCAGTAGTACCGAGCACCCGACCATGGTAGTGCCTGCTAATCACTAGTACTGGGCCTCCGAGCATGGTAGTGCTCACTCATCACTAGTACCGGGCACCTGAGCATGGCAGTGCTCGCTCATCACTAGTACCGAGCACCCGAGCATGGTAGATGCACGCTAATCACTAGTACCGAGCACCCGACTATGGTAGTGCACGCTAATCACTAGTACTGTGCCCCCTAGCATGGTAGTGCTCACTCATCACTAGTACCGGGCACCTGAGCATAGTAGTGCTCGCTCATCACTAGTACCAAGCACCCGAGCATGGTAGTGCTCGCTCATCACTAGTACCGAGCACCCGAACATGGTAGTGCTCGTTCATCAGTAGTACCGAGCACCCGACCATGGTAGTGCTTGCTAATCACTAGTACTGGGCCTCCGAGCATGGTAGTGCTCACTCATCACTAGTACCGGGCACCTGAGCATAGTAGTGCTCGCTCATCACTAGTACCGAGCACCCGAACATGGTAGTGCTCGCTCATCACTAGTACCGAGCACCCGACCATGGTAGTGCTCGCTCATCACTAGTACCGAGCACCCGACCATGGTAGTGCTCGCTCATCACTAGTACCGAGCACTCGAGCATGGTAGTGCTTGCTCATCACTACAGGTTATATGTGTCATTTGTCTACAGTACATATTTAATAAAGTTAGTTTTACACACCAAAAATACATGTTTGCATTTTTACAGCCATTTTGCACTTTCTTATTGCTATCTTTCAGTGAAAAAAACTTTACAAAAACACTTAGGCTATGTGCCCACGGACAAAGATTGTGCGGATTTTTCTGCAGCAAAATCTGCAGTATCTCCCAGAAAAATCGCACTAAAACTTTGGAGCTTTTTTGGTGCGGAATTTGGTGCGGATTTTTATCATTGCACATATGCACCGAAAACGCAGGAAAAACACCCTGTGGCAACAGACCTGCTTTGTTGCGGATTTTTGACCTCACATTCACTTGCATTGGCAAAATCCGCAGGTAAATCCGCATGAATAATTGACTTGCTGCAAATTTTTCCGCAGTGAAATCCACACTATTTCTGCTGCGGAACAAATTGCAGCATGGGCACAAAACTTCAAAAATGACATAGAAATGGCTGGGGACTCACTGTACTGCGGATTTTGGAGAAATCCGCGGCAAATCCGACAAATAACCACGGCAAATTTCACGACAAATCCGCAGCGGATTGGCATACTGCAGATTTAAAAAAATGCTGTAGTTTCCCAACTCATTCAGGGGAAAAAAAAAACAAGTGCATGCATGAAATTTCTGAAATCTCAGCTTCTGCTGTCTCAAAAGTAGCTATTAAAAATAAACGCAAAAGCATTGCCAAAGTGCGCACATACAAGAGTTCACACAAAAAAAGATGCATCCATACATCTGAATGGCGTGTCTGGAGCATAAATATCTGCAATCTCAGATGAATGGGTCAGTGACTGGATCTGGTCACTGGGCCGTGAACTTGGCTTAATTACAGCATGAAACGTAAAGCAAACTTGCTAAACTCATTCCATTTTATTTTATAATTATAGGAATACATTTTAGAGCCGTAAATGCCCTATAAGAATAAGTTGAAAACCATCTTCTTTTGTAGTTTCTTATTAAGCAGAAGCCTCTGATTCTTTGTCCGGCCACAAACACTTGCTGGGAGCAAAACTCTGACACTAATTTGGTTTGATCCAATAACAAATGTTTAAATTGTTAAATGCTTCGTCCAATATTCACAAACCAAGAGGCAGACCCGACCCTTCCTCTTCACGGATCATGTCCTGAGCTCATATTTAATGAAGTGTGATATTAGCCAAGCTGTGAAGCCATAGGCAGAATTATAGCACTACACTGCAAGGATGAATGGAAGGAACGCCGTCTGTGCACAGCAGCCATCATCCTCAAAAGACTAATACGACCAACAAAAACAGTGCGCACACTTAAGACGAGCATGCCGTGTCTTGTGTACACTCAGCCAGTAAAATGTCGCTGCTGATCAAAGCAGGCGAGGATTTTATTGTCGTTAAGAAGGTTAAAAATGCAACAAGTTTATTATTAGGCATAGCCCATCTAATAAATTTGGCACAAGTCACTCCGGCTCAGTGTGCTCAATTTAGCGGCTGTGTAAAGGCACAAGCTCATCAGGAGGGTCAGATTTTCCTTACAGTAAAAGTGAAAATTAGCAAGAACCTAAATTGATATTCCAAACTCCTACATTCATTGCATATCCTCATAATATGTCATAAATGGATATCAAATGCAGGTTCCAATAACGAGACCTGCATCTTTCGAGAATGCGGCCTCATTGTATCCTACTGTCACTGCAGACGTGGACAGAATCCCCATACCAAAGAATGGGAATAACGGCCAGCCCTCCACTAACAGCAGCAGTTTTCTTAAGGGCTCCGTTCTTGAGAAAGATGCAAGTTCAATTTATGGGACCAGAATGTGCTGTACCGTGGAAATGCAATAAATGTACGAGATGGGAATACCCATCAAAATACCAAATAGAGAAAGAAGATAAGTTGAAAATTGCCACATAAAACTAAGCCAAATGAGCCTCAGTAAGACTAAGCTCAGATGGACCTGTCATGTCTGCAAAATACAGATGTGACTATTACAGTGTAAAGTGCCATGTGCTCATCCTCAGAGTATGGGTGCAGGAGCTGTCTGCATAAGCGCCATGTGCCCATCCTCAGAGTATGGGTGCAGGAGCTGTCTGCATAAGCGCCATGTGCCCATCCTCAGAGTATGGGTGCAGGAGCTGTCTGCAGAAGCGCCATGTGCTCATCCTCAGAGCATGGGTTCAGGAGCTGTCTGCATTTACATTAAATATTTTGTACCGTAAACTGGACTAAACTATCGCCTGCTGAAGTCTTTATAGAAAATAGTCTGTGTGCACTAACACACTGGCCAACATTGAACCAGTTTGTGGCATGAACGATAGACAGAAAAAAACGCTTGTGTGAATTTACGCTTATTGTCCGGAGTTCCATTTTAGCTTGATGTTGATGAATATCTACTTATTTATACCTTCCTATTCATATGTTGTAGATATCACCCAATATGAGTGCAAGATGCTTTATCCAAATGAGCACCATTTACCGTCTGCATCTCTCCAATATGAAGATGGGTTTTCTGCTTGGTCTCACACAATTGTCTTAGGTGAAGTATGACAAGCTCGTTCTCCTCCTGGTCACTGGTCGCTTTCATTTTCTGACAACAGAATACATAGATATGGTTACCACAGAACCACAAAAATGATATACAATGGATTACTACTTAATGGAAGGCTATAAGAAGTTAAAGCGATGTAGGATCCCAACCTGGACTTTTTCAAAAATATCCGCTTGTTCATTATCAGAGAGCAAGGACAGTTGTCTCTGTATAATCAGCTTGGCTCTGGGAGGGTACAGCCCTAGGAAAAAAAGACATGGCCCATTGGAACAATGAAAACAATAAATGGAAAGTAAAACACTAAGGGGTACTTTGTACGTTGCGACATCGCTAGCATCGGCTAGCGATGCCGAGCGCGATAGTACCCGCCCCCGTCGCACATGCGATATATTGAGATAGCTGCCGTAGCGAAAATTATCGCTACGGCAGTTTCACACGCACTCACCTGCCCTGTGACGTCGCTCTAGCCGGCGCCCCGCCTCCTTCCTAAGGAGGCGGGTCGTGCGGCGTCACAGCGACGTCACACGGCAGGCGGCCAATAGAAGCAGAGGGGCGGAGATGAGCAGGACTTAAACATCCCGCCCGTCTCCTTCCTTCCGCATAGCCGGTGGAGGCAGGTAAGGAGATGTTCCTCGCTCCTGCGCCTTCACACACAGTGATGTGTGCTGCCGCAGGAACGAGGAACAACATCGTATCTCCTATTGGTGCGACATTCTGAAAATGACCGACATTACACAGATCACCGATTTTCGACGCTTTTGCGATCATTTATCGGCGCATCTAGGCTTTACACGTTGCGACGTCGTTACCGGCGCCGGATGTGCGTCACTTTTGATTTGACCCCGACGATATCGCAGTAGCGATGTCGCAGCGTGCAAAGTACCCCTAAGACCAAAGGTGAGTATACATATATTATATATATATATATATATATATATATATATATATATACACATACACACACATATCTCTCTCTCTCTAGAAATATGATCCTCAACTATCCATCCACTCTCTATTGCTGTGCCACATGTCCAAAATTTGTGTAAAATTATGAGATACTTTTCAAGACAATTTCTCTTGAGCATTCCCTAGGATTATCTGGAAATCCATCAATTATTATCATATTCTAACATTTGATTAAACTAATTCTTCACTCAGCTCATTGAAGTTCATTAAAATAAAGTGATTCAAACGCTTATGTCCCATTGTCTAACATAACTGTGCAATGTAAATAGGTTAAGCAATGAAATGACGTGGCCAAAACTGCTGGTTCACCATTCACTGAATCATTTATATGTGCAAATAAATGAACATTGCTTGCTTATACATTGTGCAATGTACATAAAAGTCGGGTCTTTCCATGATATGCTAAATCTGGCCTCATTCACACATCTGTGTTGTATCCTTTATTTTCACAAATACCACATGTACCCATTATAATCTATGGTGTTATTCACATTTCCATCTTTTTTCAAGTACTGTGTATTCAATGCAAAAAACATGGAGACATATCCGTTTTTTTCCGGCAGCACGGATGATAAGTACCAATACAAGTCTATGGGTCCATGAAAAACACGTACAGCAATAGGATGACATCCGTGTGCTGTACATGTTTAACAATACAAATTATAGGAGAAGCTTTGTAATTTACTTATTTCATGGTCCATCCGTGGAAAACACAGAAGACACACTGACCCAATACACAGAGGACACACTGACCCAATACACAGAGGACACACTGACCCAATACACAGAGGACACACTGACCCAATACACAGAGGACACACTGACCCAATACACAGAGGACACACTGACCCAATACACAGAGGACACACTGACCCAATACACAGAGGACACACTGACCCAATACACAGATGACACACTGACCCAATACACAGATGACACACTGACCCAATACACAGATGACACACTGACCCAATACACTGATGACACACTGACCCAATACACTGATGACACACTGATCCAATACACTGATGACACACTGACCCAATACACAGAGGACACACTGACCCAATACACAGAGGACACACTGACCCAATACACAGATGACACACTGATCCAATACACAGATGACACACTGACCAATACACAGAGGACACACTGACCCAATACACAGATGACACACTGACCCAATACACAGAGGACACACTGACCCAATACCCAGATACCACTGATCCAATACACAGATGACACACTGACCCAATACACAGAGGACACACTGACCCAATACACAGATGACACACTGACCCAATACACAGATGACACACTGACCCAATACACTGATGACACACTGACCCAATACACTGATGACACACTGACCCAATACACTGATGACACACTGATCCAATACACTGATGACACACTAACCCAATACACTGATGACACACTGACCCAATACACAGATGACACACTGACCCAATACACAGATGACACACTGATCCAATACACAGATGACACACTGACCAATACACAGAGGACACACTGACCCAATACACAGATGACACACTGACCCAATACACTGATGACACACTGACCCAATACACTGATGACACACTGACCCAATACACTGATGACACACTGACCCAATACACTGATGACACACTGACCCAATACACTGATGACACACTGACCCAATACACTGATGACACACTGACCCAATACACAGAGGACACACTGACCCAATACACTGATGACACACTGACCCAATACACTGATGACACACTGACCCAATACACAGAGGACACACTGACCCAATACACAGATGACACACTGATCCAATACACAGATGACACACTGACCAATACACAGAGGACACACTGACCCAATACACAGATGACACACTGACCCAATACACTGATGACACACTGATCCAATACACAGATGACACACTGACCCAATACACAGATGACACACTGACCCAATACACAGATGACACACTGATCCAATGCACAGATGACACACTGATCCAATACACAGATGACACACTGACCCAATACACAGATGACACACTGATCCAATACACAGATGACACACTGATCCAATACGCAGATGATTCACTGAGACCCAATACACTGATGACACACTGACCCAATACACTGATGACACACTGACCCAATACACTGATGACACACTGACCCAATACACTGATGACACATTGACCCAATACACTGATGACACACTGACCCAATACACTGATGACACATTGACCCAATACACTGATGACACACTGACCCAATACACTGATGACACACTGACCCAATACACTGATGACACACTGACCCAATACACTGATGACACACTGACCCAATACACAGATACCACTGATCCAATACACAGATGACACACTGACCCAATACACTGATGACACTGACCCAATACACTGATGACACACTGACGTCACACTGATCGAATACACAGATGACACACTGACTCAATACACAGATGACACACTGACCAATACACTGATGACACACTGACCCAATACACAGATGCCACACTGACCCAATACACAGATGACACACTGACCCAATACACAGATGACACACTGACCCAATACACTGATGACACACTGACCCAATACACTGATGACACACTGACCCAATACACTGATGACACACTGATCCAATACACAGATGACACACTGACCCAATACACTGATGACACACTGACCCAATACACAGATGACACACTGACCCAATACACAGATGACACACTGACCCAATACACTGATGACACACTGACCCAATACACAGATGACACACTGATCCAATACACAGATGACACACTGACCCAATACACAGATGACACACTGACCCAATACACTGATGACACACTGACCCAATACACAGATGACACACTAACCCAATACACTGATGACACACTGACCCAATACACAGATACCACTGATCCAATACACAGATGACACACTGACCCAATACACTGATGACACTGACCCAATACACAGATACCACTGATCCAATACACAGATGACACACTGACCCAATACACAGATCACACACTGACCCAATACACAGATGACACACTGACCCAATACACAGATGACACACTGACCCAATACACTGATGACACTGACCCAATACACAGATGACACATTGACCCAATACACAGATACCACTGATCCAATACACAGATGACACACTGATCCAATACACAGATCACACACTGACCCAATACACAGATGACACACTGACCCAATACACAGATGACACACTGACCCAATACACAGATGACACTGACTCAATACACTGATGACACACTGACCCAATACACAGATGACACACTGATCCAATACACAGATGACACACTGACCCAATACACAGATGACACACTGACCCAATACACAGATGACACACTGACCCAATACACAGATGACACACTGACCCAATACACAGATGACACACTGACCAATACACAGATGACACACTGACCCAATACACAGATGACACACTGACCCAATACACAGATGACACACTGACCAATACACAGATGACACACTGATCCAATACACAGATGACACACTGATCCAATACACAGATGACACACTGATCCAATACACAGATGACACACTGACCCAATACACTGATGACACTGACCCAATACACTGATGACACACTGACGACACACTGATCGAATACACAGATGACACACTGACTCAATACACAGATGACACACTGACCAATACACTGATGACACACTGACCCAATACACAGATGACACTCTGACCCAATACACAGATACCACTGATCCAATACACAGATGACACACTGATCCAATACACTGATGACACTGACCCAATACACTGATGACACACTGACCCAATACACAGATGACACACTGACCCAATACACAGATGACACACTGACCCAATACACAGATGACACACTGACCCAATACACAGATATCACTGATCCAATACACAGATGACACACTGACCCATTACACTGATGACACTGACCCAATACACTGATGACACACTGACCCAATACACAGATGACACACTGACCCAATACACAGATGACACACTGACCCAATACACAGATACCACTGATCCAATACACAGATGACACACTGACCCAATACACAGATACCACTGATCCAATACACAGATGACACACTGACCCAATACACAGATGACACACTGATCCAATACACAGATGACACACTGATCCAATACACAGATGACACACTGACCCAATACACAGATGACACACTGACCCAATACACTGATGACACACTGACCCAATACACTGATGACACACTGACCCAATACACAGATGACACACTGACCCAATACACAGATGACACACTGACCCAATACACAGATGACACACTGACCCAATACACTGATGACACACTGACCCAATACACTGATGACACACTGACCCAATACACTGATGACACACTGACCCAATACACTGATGACACACTGACCCAATACACTGATGACACACTGATCCAATACACAGATGACACACTGACCCAATACACTGATGACACACTGACCCAATACACAGATGACACACTGACCCAATACACAGATGACACACTGACCCAATACACTGATGACACACTGACCCAATACACAGATGACACACTGACCCAATACACTGATGACACGCTGACCCAATACACAGATGACACGCTGACCCAATACACAGATGACACACTGACCCAATACACTGATGACACACTGATCCAATACACAGATGACACACTGACCCAATACACAGATGACACACTGACCCAATACACTGATGACACACTGACCCAATACACAGATGACACACTAACCCAATACACTGATGACACACTGACCCAATACACAGATACCACTGATCCAATACACAGATGACACACTGACCCAATACACTGATGACACTGACCCAATACACAGATACCACTGATCCAATACACAGATGACACACTGACCCAATACACAGATCACACACTGACCCAATACACAGATGACACACTGACCCAATACACAGATGACACACTGACCCAATACACTGATGACACTGACCCAATACACAGATGACACATTGACCCAATACACAGATACCACTGATCCAATACACAGATGACACACTGATCCAATACACAGATCACACACTGACCCAATACACAGATGACACACTGACCCAATACACAGATGACACACTGACCCAATACACAGATGACACACTGATCCAATACACAGATGACACACTGACCCAATACACAGATGACACACTGACCCAATACACAGATGACACACTGACCCAATACACAGATGACACACTGACCCAATACACAGATGACACACTGACCAATACACAGATGACACACTGACCCAATACACTGATGACACACTGACCCAATACACTGATGACACACTGACCCAATACACAGATGACACACTGATCCAATACACAGATGACACACTGATCCAATACACTGATGACACACTGACCCAATACACAGATGACACACTGACCCAATACACAGATGACACACTGACCCAATACACTGATGACACACTGACCCAATACACAGATGACACACTGATCCAATACACAGATGACACACTGACCCAATACACAGATGACACACTGACCCAATACACTGATGACACACTGACCCAATACACAGATGACACACTAACCCAATACACTGATGACACACTGACCCAATACACAGATACCACTGATCCAATACACAGATGACACACTGACCCAATACACTGATGACACTGACCCAATACACAGATACCACTGATCCAATACACAGATGACACACTGACCCAATACACAGATCACACACTGACCCAATACACAGATGACACACTGACCCAATACACAGATGACACACTGACCCAATACACTGATGACACTGACCCAATACACAGATGACACATTGACCCAATACACAGATACCACTGATCCAATACACAGATGACACACTGATCCAATACACAGATCACACACTGACCCAATACACAGATGACACACTGACCCAATACACAGATGACACACTGACCCAATACACAGATGACACTGACTCAATACACTGATGACACACTGACCCAATACACAGATGACACACTGATCCAATACACAGATGACACACTGACCCAATACACAGATGACACACTGACCCAATACACAGATGACACACTGACCCAATACACAGATGACACACTGACCCAATACACAGATGACACACTGACCAATACACAGATGACACACTGACCCAATACACAGATGACACACTGACCCAATACACAGATGACACACTGACCAATACACAGATGACACACTGATCCAATACACAGATGACACACTGATCCAATACACAGATGACACACTGATCCAATACACAGATGACACACTGACCCAATACACTGATGACACTGACCCAATACACTGATGACACACTGACGACACACTGATCGAATACACAGATGACACACTGACTCAATACACAGATGACACACTGACCAATACACTGATGACACACTGACCCAATACACAGATGACACTCTGACCCAATACACAGATACCACTGATCCAATACACAGATGACACACTGATCCAATACACTGATGACACTGACCCAATACACTGATGACACACTGACCCAATACACAGATGACACACTGACCCAATACACAGATGACACACTGACCCAATACACAGATGACACACTGACCCAATACACAGATATCACTGATCCAATACACAGATGACACACTGACCCATTACACTGATGACACTGACCCAATACACTGATGACACACTGACCCAATACACAGATGACACACTGACCCAATACACAGATGACACACTGACCCAATACACAGATACCACTGATCCAATACACAGATGACACACTGACCCAATACACAGATACCACTGATCCAATACACAGATGACACACTGACCCAATACACAGATGACACACTGATCCAATACACAGATGACACACTGATCCAATACACAGATGACACACTGACCCAATACACAGATGACACACTGACCCAATACACTGATGACACACTGACCCAATACACTAATGACACACTGACCCAATACACAGATGACACACTGACCCAATACACAGATGACACACTGACCCAATACACAGATGACACACTGACCCAATACACTGATGACACACTGACCCAATACACTGATGACACACTGACCCAATACACTGATGACACACTGACCCAATACACTGATGACACACTGACCCAATACACTGATGACACACTGATCCAATACACAGATGACACACTGACCCAATACACTGATGACACACTGACCCAATACACAGATGACACACTGACCCAATACACAGATGACACACTGACCCAATACACTGATGACACACTGACCCAATACACAGATGACACACTGACCCAATACACTGATGACACGCTGACCCAATACACAGATGACACGCTGACCCAATACACAGATGACACACTGACCCAATACACTGATGACACACTGATCCAATACACAGATGACACACTGACCCAATACACAGATGACACACTGACCCAATACACTGATGACACACTGACCCAATACACAGATGACACACTAACCCAATACACTGATGACACACTGACCCAATACACAGATACCACTGATCCAATACACAGATGACACACTGACCCAATACACTGATGACACTGACCCAATACACAGATACCACTGATCCAATACACAGATGACACACTGACCCAATACACAGATCACACACTGACCCAATACACAGATGACACACTGACCCAATACACAGATGACACACTGACCCAATACACTGATGACACTGACCCAATACACAGATGACACATTGACCCAATACACAGATACCACTGATCCAATACACAGATGACACACTGATCCAATACACAGATCACACACTGACCCAATACACAGATGACACACTGACCCAATACACAGATGACACACTGATCCAATACACAGATGACACACTGACCCAATACACAGATGACACACTGACCCAATACACAGATGACACACTGACCCAATACACAGATGACACACTGACCCAATACACAGATGACACACTGACCAATACACAGATGACACACTGACCCAATACACAGATGACACACTGACCCAATACACAGATGACACACTGACCAATACACAGATGACACACTGATCCAATACACAGATGACACACTGATCCAATACACAGATCACACACTGATCCAATACACAGATGACACTCTGACCCAATACACAGATACCACTGATCCAATACACAGATGACACACTGATCCAATACACTGATGACACTGACCCAATACACTGATGACACACTGACCCAATACACAGATGACACACTGACCCAATACACAGATGACACACTGACCCAATACACAGATATCACTGATCCAATACACAGATGACACACTGACCCAATACACAGATACCACTGATCCAATACACAGATGACACACTGACCCAATACACAGATGACACACTGATCCAATACACAGATGACACACTGATCCAATACACAGATGACACACTGACCCAATACACAGATGACACACTGACCCAATACACTGATGACACACTGACCCAATACACAGATGACACACTGACCCAATACACAGATGACACACTGACCCAATACACAGATGACACACTGACCCAATACACTGATGACACACTGACCCAATACACTGATGACACACTGACCCAATACACTGATGACACACTGACCCAATACACAGATACCACTGATCCAATACACAGATGACACGCTGATCCAATACACAGATGACACACTGACCCAATACACAGATGACACACTGACCCAATACACAGATGACACACTGACCCAATACACAGATGACACACTGACCCAAAACACTAATGACACTGTACCTTTTTTTTACCTACGCGTTTAAATACGGACGTGTGAATGAGGCCTTTGTCTGAACATAGTGAGCAACATACGAATAAGGCTGTGTGCGCAGGGTGCGTTTTTGAAGCGGTTTTTGGTGCACTTTTGGTGCAGATTGTGGCCCAAATCTGCATGTCTTTCTTCATGCCAGCAAAGTCAATGAGAATTCTAAAGTGCTGTGCGTATGTTGCTTATTGTTTATTTGCAGATTTGACGCAGAAAAAAACTGCAGCTGGTGCGTTTTGTTCTGCATTTTGCAGCCTTTCCACCCATTAAAAAAAGCCACATGGCACAAAAACGTACCAAAAAACGCACCAAACGCATGCATTTTTACGTGCATTTTTCTGCCAGGAAGTGTGGATTTCATGCAGAAAGTATCTGCACCGAATCTGCAGCATGCGCACATACCCTTAAAATGAACAATGTTTTTACATGAATACGTATCTGCCATTGAGAACAGATCATTTAATGTGATCACTTAGAAGATCATCTACTCGTTCACATGGATTAGTTAGGAGCTGACATGTGTAAAGGCCCAGTCACACTAAACAACTTACCAGCGATCCCAACAACGATACAACCTGATAGGGATCGCTGGTAAGTTGCTAGGAGGTCGCTGGTGAGATGTCACACTAAGCGACGCTCCAGCGATCCCACCAACAACCTGACCTGGCAGGGATCGCTGGAGCGTCGTGGAAGCATGCTGCGCTTGGTAACTAAGGTAAATATCGGGTAACCAACTCAATATTTACCTTGGTTACCAGCGCACACCGCTTAGCTCTGACTCCCTGCACACCTAGCCACAGTACACATCGGGTTAATTACCCGATGTGTACTGCAGCTACATGTGCAGAGAGCAGGAGCCGGCACCGACAGCTGAGAGCGGCGGACGCTGGTAACGAAGGTAAATATCGGGTAACCAAGGTAAGGGCTTCTTGGTTACCCAATGTTTACTGTGGTTACCAGCCTCCGCAGAAGCCGACTCCTGCTGCCTGCACATTTAGTTGTTGCTCTGTCGCTGTCACACACAGCGATCTGTGCTGCACAGCGGGAGAGCAACAACTAAAAAGTGGCCCAGGACATTCAGCAACAACCAGCGACCTCACAGCAGGGGCCAGGTTGTTGCTGGATGTCACACTAAGCAACATCGCTAGCAAGTTGTGCATCAGCAGCGATGTTGCTAGCGATGTTGCTTAGTGTGACGGAACCTTTAGGCTTTGTGATACCTTGTATTGTGTGAGTAGTTTTGTAGGTGTAAATGATGGCTCATACCTTCAATTCGCTCACAGAGTTTGTGTAGCGCGTGCATAGGACAGGCTTCACATAGCTTGATCTGCGTCTTGGCATTTTGCAGAGCAGCAGCTGTGTTGAACGCTTGCTTTAAGGTCAGCATGACTTCATCCACCTGATAAATGTGGAACAATATATAAAAAATAATAATTTATAAAATATGGGTTTATTGGTCCTCCTTAAAAGGTCCAAAATAGTCTTCCACATTCTTCAAAGAAATATTAAGTAGTGGCTGAAAGAGTTGCCACCTGGAAATTGTCCCAGAAAAGAAAGTATTTCTCCCAGAAAATTATTGCAATGACACATTTTTATACTTTTTTATTTCCTTTGTGTTTATTGCAACAGCACAAAAAAGAATTGGACATAATTTCACACAAAACACCAAAAATGGGCGGGACAAAATTGTTAGCACCTTTCCAAATTTGTGGGTAAACAACTTTGTTTCTAACATGTGATGCTGGTTCAAACTCACCCATAGAAAGTAAGAGGTGTGGGCAATATGAAATTCACACCTGAAACCAGATAAAAAAGGGGGAGAAGTTGACTAATCTTTGCATTGTGTCTGTGTGTGCCACACTAACCATGGAAAACAGAAAGAGGAGAAAAAAAAACTTACTGAGGATTTGAGAATTAATATTGTTGAAAAATATAAAAAATCTCAAGGTTACAAGGCCATCTGCAGAGATCTTGATGTCCATGGTGTCCAACACAATCAAGAAAGTTACAACCCATGGCACTGTAACTAATCTCATTGGATGTGGATGACAGAAAAAAATTGATGAAAGGTTGCAACGCAGGCTAGTCCATATGGTAGATAAGCAGCCCTAATCAAGTTTCAAAAAAATTCAAGCTGTTTTGCAGCCTCAGGGTGCATCAGTGTCAGCATGAACTATCCATCAGCATTTAAATTAAATTAAATGCTATGGCAGGAGACCCAAGAGGTCCCACTGCTGACACAAAGACATAAAAAAGCTAGACTGCAGTTTATCAAAATGCATGTAAGGCTAGTTTCACACTTGCGTTGAACGGCATCTGTTGCATTGCATTGTGTGACAAATGCAACGGATGCGTTGCATATAATGGTACAACGGATGCAACGGATCGTACAAAACAACGGAAAGCTTTTTTTTTTTTATTTATTTTTTTTTTTTTCTTCTTTACAGTTTTACGGCAGCAGACTACTGTGAACGATCAGCTGATCACCCGGCTACCGGGTGCTCAGCTGATCGCTCTCAAAAGCCGGTTGCCGGGCGCTCAGCTGATCGTTCACAGAAGCCGACTGCCGGGTGCTCAGCTGAGCGCTCTCAAAAGCCGGTTGCCGGGCGCTCAGCTGATCGTTCACAGAAGCCGGCCGCCGGGCACTCAGCTGATCGCTCTCAAAGGTCGGCTGCCGGGCGCTCAGCTGATCGTTCACAGAAGCCGGCTGCCGGGCGCTCAGCTGATCGCTCTCAAAAGCCAGCTGCCGGGCGCTCAGCTGACTGTTCACAGAAGCTGGCCGCTGGGCGATCAGCTGAGCGCTCTCAAAAGCCAGTTGCCAGGCGCTCAGCTGATCGTTCACAGAAGCCGGCTGCCGGGCGCTCAGCTGAGCGCTCTCAATGGCCGGCTGCCGGGCGCTCAGCTGATCGTTCACAGAAGCTGGCTGCCGGGCGATCAGTTGAGCTCTCTCAAAAGCCAGTTGCCGGGTGCTCAGCTGATCGTTCGGCCACCGAGAGACAAAATAAAGTTTCTGTGATTAAAAAAAAAAGATGAGCATGCGCAGTGAAAAATAAAGGATTCCGCCGCTCAAAAAACGTTACATGCTGCGTTCCTTCCGCCCGGCGGAAGCAACGCAACGTCAGCCAGCGGAAGCAACGTAGGAACTTTTGGCACAATCCGTGATCCATAAAAGTCTATGGGAAACAGCGGAATCCGTTAACGGTTAACAGTCTACAGCTTGTATAAGTCATTCATCATGAAAAAATTGATAGTATATATTTTTTCAAAAGAGGAGAGTACAAAGTCCAAATCACTTAAAAATAAATTTTTATTAGAAAAAATAGCACCAACACCATTAAAAAAAGAGATGTATGCAGAATATCGATATAATAACAGGACTAGCAGCATTCAGAAAATGGCATAATAACTTCTCATTACCATCCAAATAAAGTGACATGTGCCTGGAGCTCAATCAGGGCTACTATGGATACAAAACAGACCTATATCATAAATATAAAGTGTATGCAGTGCAGTCAATTGCACATATCCCACTAAAAAGGCAAACTGGTTCCAAAAACCGCAGCTACTATGAAACGAGCAACTGGCCCATCACCCCTGTGGGTCTGAAAATATAACGTGCCACCACCCAGTAAAAAAGAGATTCACACTACTGTGTGGTAATCAAAGCAGATAAAAACATACTGCGATGCATACCGTGGGCACAGCGCAGAGGATGTTTGTATAAATACATATCCACCGCGCCGTGGACCGCGGTAAGTACAAATAGAATATTGAGTAGTGAATTACCTGGGAGGAAGGAGTACCATGTGCTGCTGTTCTAAACGACCCGACGCGCGTTTCGCACCCGGCTTCAACAGGGGGCGTGTCGGGCAAGAGGAAACACGGGAGTTAAATATCTACACCCGACCAATCGGGGGAACTGTAGCGCTTGAGTCAGCCCTTCTCCACCCCATCAAGAAGACTTCCTGTCAAGCGACCTTGGAACGCAACCTGCGCAACGCAACGTGTGCAGCACAGCAATGGGGGCGGCGTGTGCGCCCTCATATGCAAATTTATTTCTGGGTGCCTGGGAGCGTGACATCTTCTTGGGGGAGGCCAACCCTGGTTGTAGTAGCATCCATAATTGGATGCGCTACATTAATAACATTCTGTTCATCTGGGATGGCACCCCCAATGAATTACAGGAGGTCATGCAGCTGTTGAATAACAATGACCAGAACATAAGATCGACATTCAAGGAAGGCAGAGAACTGGACTTTTTGGACATTTTTGTGAAAACACTCGATAATGGTTTTTTGTCTACATCTATTTTTAGGAAGCTCACCGCCACCAACAGCCTTCTGCATGCATCCTCCTCTCATCCTAAGTCAGTCATCACAGGAATACCAACGGGACAGTTCCTATGAACCAAGAGAATTTGCTCGGATTTTGAAACATTTGAAGTACAAGCTGGTAAATTGGCACAAAGGTTTCTGGATAAAGGGTACAGCAAAAGGACCATCAGAAAAGGTTTTCATCGGGCCAAAAAAAACCCCAGAAGCTCGTTGTTGTTTGCCAATGATAAGGTCTCCATTAATCCGAGTGGCAATCAGAAGGAATAAGCCAAACAGGTACGATATATCACCACGTACCACAAACGTTGGGGAACAATGAGAGACATCATATCTCAACATTGGGGGATTTTGCGTTCAGATCCGGCTTTGAAAAGGGTGTTGCCTGAAAAACCTCTTATTACAGCCAGGAGGTCGAGAAATTTAAAAGATACATTGGTGCACAGTCAGTTTGACCCACAGTTGAAGGACAAGAAGATGGTGCCTATGTCTGACCAAGGTTTCTTCCCATGTAGCTTGTGCAAAGCTTGTGCTAATTTAATAAAATCTAAAAGTTTTGAAAATTTTGATGGGTCCCGTAAATTCACGATTAGGAAACATCTCACGTGCTCCTGGAAGGGAGTCATCTATTTAGGAGAATGCCCATGTAAGAAATTGTATGTGGGCCTCACCACTCGTGAATTAAGGCTATGTGCGCACGTGTGCGTAATTCATGCAGTTATGCTGCGCTTTGTTGCGCAGCGTAACTGCATGCGTCCTGCGTCCCCTGCACAGTCTATGGAGATTGTGCAGGGGCCGTGCGCACGTGGCGTCTTAGAGCGCAGCGCTTCGGCTGCTGCCCGAAGCGCTGCGTTCAAGAAGTGACATGTCACTTCTTCCGTGCGCTTTGCCGGCAGCTCCTGCTCTGTCTATGGCAGGAGCTGCAGGCAGAGAGCATGGAATCGGCTTTTTTTTTTTCTCTACGGACATTTTCTGCAGTGATTTGAAGCGCACATGTGCTCATCAGATCGCTGCAGAAATTTCTGCAGGGCTAGTACGCAACGTGCGCACATAGCCTAAAGATACGGTACGAGAGCATTGTAGGTACATAGCTAAGGCCAAAACTGTGGAGGACAACACCTTATTGAAAACATTACCACGGCATTTCAAGGAGTTTCATGGCTGTAATCCCCACTCCTTAAAAGTTAAGGCCATTGATCAGGTTGTTCTCGGCATTAGGGGAGATTTGGGGAAAATACTTGCTAGAACTGAAAGCCGTTGGATATTTAGGTTGGGTACCCTCAGCCCTCAGGGTCTCAATGAGACCTTGGGCTTTGGGGCCTTTTTGTGAGACATTTTCTGTATTGATTCGCCAACTCCTGTGTTTTTAATGGTTTTTTAGATGTTTTTAATTCTAATTATGCAGTGTGTCTGGTATAGAGGGAATTGGGGATGGACCTGGGTGGTAATGTCGTGGTGCCAGTTTAATCATTTATTCTTCTCCTATGTTATAGATATTCCATGTTTCCTATGTCCAGTGATGGAGGATCATCTTCCTGACTATGTGTGGGTGTTTGGAGGAAGCGGGATTCATCAGCAAACTGTCATAATTCAGATTTTCTGTATACATCTGCTTTAAGTATTAGTAGATTCAGGTATATTACTGCCCTGGCAATGGGACTTCTACCTTTTTGGCCACATGTAATTATGGACTTTACGGCCAAGGTTTCAACCTGGCGGCCTTGAGCCTCTGATAGCAAGTTGGGATCATTCTGATTTTGTGAATATCTGTTTTAAATATTTCTTGAGATATGTACATTATTATTCTGGTAATATAACATTAACTTTGTATGGAATGCCTAGTATTAAGAATAAGCTGATGTGCATCTATATATATTTGTATCTTTCGGACATTATATTTTGCTATAGCCTTATGGCTTGACCTGTAACAGCTGGCAATGTGTGTACAGTTTCGAGCTAGGTGCATGCAAGTTTTCACTATAGGATATACGTATAAATATATAAGGGTAGGGATTTATGATTAAACATCAATAACAATTTATGGCACCCTATTTTATTTAGTAAAAGAAAATTTAAGGAACAGTTTACACCCAGGTGTACCATCGGGGATATGCGCTTGCTTTGGCCACAATCCTCCCGGAACCAAATAAAGGACGCATATTATGGGACCAACCTGCGTCGCTGCACAAGTTCCGATGCTTGAGACGCAGGTTGCGTTCCAAGGTCGCCTGACAGGAAGTCTTCTTGATGAGGGTGGAGAAGGGCCGACACAAGCACTACAGTTCCCCCGATTGGTCGGGTGTAGATATTTAACTCCCGTGTTTCCTCTTGCCCGGCACGCCCCCTGTTGAAGCCGGGTGCGAAACGCGCGTCGGGTCGCTTAGGACAGGAGCACATGGTACTCCTTCCTCCCAGGTAATTCACTACTCAATATTCTATTTGTACTTACCGCGGTCCACGGCACGGTGGATATGTATTAATACAAACATCCTCTGCGCTGACAGGTTGACTCTGCAGGTCAGCCTGTCATAGTGCTCAGACCATACACCACACACTGCCTCAAATTGGTCTGCATGGCTGTCGTCTCAGAAGGAAACTTCTTCTAAAGATGATGCACAAGAAAGCTTAAAAATAGTTTGCTGAACTAAAGCAAACTAAGGACATTGATTACTGGAACCATGTCCTGTTGTCTGATGAGACCAAAATAATCTTATTTGGTTCAGATGATGTTAAGTGTGTGTGGTTGCAACCAAGTCAGAAGTACAAAGACA